>NC_087343.1:82998030-83301060 GCF_030014295.1 Loxodonta africana | reverse complement strand
GTGGTTGTTACTGAGGAATAAAAGGCCGAGGAGATAATTTTGTTAGCCTTTTTGAGATCTTTATCACAGTGAAATGGCATTTTGGGATGTGACAGAGCCTCATAGGAGCTATCCGTTTCCCTCCAGGTAAACCCAGAGCTAGATTTCCATGGGGGTGGTGATGGTGTTGGGGAGTCACTTTAACCCTCTTGGTGCAGAATGGTCAGGAACACAGAGTTATTCCTGCCCTAAGTGAGGGGTTGGTGCCCTTGGCGTGGTGCAAACAGTTAAGCACTCAGCTGCTAACAGAAAGGTTGGTGGTTCGAGTCCACCCGGCGGCACCTCGGAAGAAAGGCCTGGAGATCTACTTCTGAAAAATCAGCCACTGAAAATCCTATGGAACACGTTTCTGCTCTGACACATGCAGCTGCCATGAGTCAGAGTCAACTGGACAACTGGTTTGGTGTTATTTAGTTTTTTTATGTGAGAGGTTAGTAATTCAAAACAGTTGATGTAAATCCTGAAATACCACTCTACCAATTACACAGGAACATGGCATGCAGACGGAAAAACAAAGGCACCCATCAGATGAGAGCTCATTTTAGAATTGGATGGGTGTTTTACATCTAAGGAAGTCCTGCCAGTCATTTGATGTTGACTTGGTTTATTAGAAGCATGATGGTCACCTGTCAGATTCCATTGAGCGTCTCCAAACGTGGTTCGTTTAAACTGCGGAGTGAAGAGTTAGCAGAGAAGCAATAGCTGTGTCTTCTCTTTCATTAACGTTGTCCTAGTCACTGTGTACCTTCATACCTGTTGCTTCATAAAAGTGTATGGGTGGGCAGGTATTTCTATTCATGTTTACAGGGAGAGGATGAGACAAACGGAGGTTAGGTGACTTGCTCAAGGTCTCCCAGTAGGGAGGTGTGGGATCTGGGGTTCCATCCTGGGCTGGTAACTTTCAAGTTAAGTCCTCTGTGATTGTAATTACAAAGAAGAAAGAGGAAAGAGGAGGAGGAGAGTGATAGAGGCTTCTCCAAGCGAAGCGAGAGAGAAGAGCAGAGTAGTGGTAAGTAGACATTTCTCTGTACCAGCCACCAGCTGGCACCATTCCCCAAGACAGCTTGGTTTCTTTCTGAAGGGAACCAAGTGACCAAGGGTGGGCAAGGCAAAGGAGGAATTTTGAGGGGGGGGTGGGGATTGGGAGAAGAGGATGTGAAGACTATTGGTTTGTCTGAAACATTCATCAGCAGAGTGTTGATTAACTTGTGGAGTGCCTGTGCACAGAATCAGAAACGACAGAGACATGAACTGTTCACATTGCTGCATCTTGCTGGTTTATTTTTGGGGTCTCAGCCATTTCCATGTCCACCTTTATTTGGATTATTATCTCATATCTGACTCGTTCCTTGTCTTGCTCTTCCCTCTCAGCTCTGAAAAATGAAAACTCCTGTAAAGATGTTGACCACTGTTAAGTGCATTTAACCATAAAATAGCTTAAGTTTTTATAGGTCTTATAAAAATCTGTTCTCCCAGTTGGTTCAGGAGCTGATATTTTCACCCTGCGAGTTGATAATATAGACTGTAGAGACCTCCCTTTCTGGTGGATGCTGTGCCCCTGGGAACTCTCAGAAGGCAAAACTCTCACCAAATGTTTTCCTGAAATGTTATCTGAGGTAATTATTAGGAAGGAGGGAGAGAGTGGTGGTAGGGAAAGGAGATTTTCACTTGCTTTCATTAGTGCTTCATCATATCCTGAGTAAGAATCTTTGCCCTTGTAGAACTCAGAGGCAAGAGCTGTCTTGCTTTGGCCATCTGCTGTTCCTTTCCTTCATTATTGTGGCTAATCAGAAGTTGGCTGTACTTCAGTGCCTTTTAAAAGCTTTTCTCTCTGGCTATGTCCAGGAAGTTGAAGTGCAGCGTCAGAAATGATGTGAGTTGATGAAGAAGAAATAAACAAACACAGGCAACATATGAGGAAGCCTTGGCAGCCCTGCTCCTGTTTTTTCTGTAGATCTGAAGAGACCAGGTTTCCTCCATGTGAGAGTAATGGGGCTGTGAGGGTCCCTGTGCCAAGGAGCCTTAGATGCTTATGCCAATGGACCTTCTAGATTAGGGCAGCACTTAGTCTGATAAACTCTGGGTGCAAATGAGTAGTTTATGTTTTACAGAATGGAGATAAGTCACACGGCTAATGCCTGAGCTATATGTATGTGGAATAAAAATAGCACCTGTTCAGGGAAGTGGAACATTCCAGAATGCTTCAGTCTTGGCACCAAGGCAGAGAGCAGAGAAAAGGAGAGCTAGGAGGGACTTTGCAGAGCTTCTCATCCAGACCCCTGAATGACTTGGCCAAAGCCTATGAGGGCAGAGGTCCTGTCCATACTGTTTGTTTACTTTTGTGCCTTTGGTACCTGGCATGTATTAGATGCTTAATATGCGTTTGTTAGGTGAATGAATGCTGTAAATGATATGACTTCTGGCTCCCCATCTAATGCTCATTGAGAAACTTATGTCTGAAAATCTGTCAGAAGTGGTACATTTATGTAGTTGAGACTTTCTTGAGATTACATAGAGATGAGAAAATTGAGACATAGCAATATTCAACTGGTTCCTTAAAGTTGGTGAAGTTGAAGGAAAGGAAGACTCTTTCAGGCTGGGTGAATGGGAAGCAGGAATGCCATATTGCTTGACACTCTGTATTCTGTGTGATGGTGTACCCGTGGAGCTGTGCGGTGCCTCTGCTGTGGAGGGGTGATAGCCCCAATAGCTCAGCTTCCCTGGGGGAGTCAAAATGACTGGGGGGGACAAATAGGTCTGAAGTTGCCTCTCTGTCCAACAATAATAGTACCCAGTGGCTGGGAGTCCAACCCCTTTTGTAGCCCAATCATCTCCTTTTTAGAGAGCCATACTACTTGGAACTCATCAAACTGTAGATCTGTTTGTGGAGGCAGATGTGTGTACAAGATTCTGGTGGTGGGACTGGAAGGACTAGATATGTTTGACCACTGTTATGCTAGGACTAAGCTCTCCAGACTAATGGATACCATTATCCAGTAAACCAGGGACTCCACCACTCCCAACCCTGTTTTGAAAATCGCAGCTCTGCTGTCATTGGCCCCAATCAAGTAGGCCAAGTCATGCAATGGGCACCTGACTTCTGGTGATGCTGACTCGTACGTGTCTCCCTCCATATGCCTCTCCGGGAAATAGCAGCAAACATCCAATCTCCTCGTGTGGCATAAGACAAACTGTAGTCTGACTGTGATTTACGCCTACTGAAAGAATCAGCTGGGTGACAGGCTTCTGCACTAAGATCCGCAGGGCTTACTGATCTAAAGCTGGCAGGCTTTCTGCAGGCCAGAGGTGGATTCGATCAGGTCTCCATAGCAGCAAGAAGAATTATTGCTGATGACTAGATTATGTGGACTTGAATAAAGAGAACAAACTTGAACTTGTACAATGGCCTTAATCATTACTTTGTGTTTGGGTGAAAATCAAGCCGCGAGAAGTGACTTCATGTTAACCCTCGTAATCTGGTGTTTGAACTTCCCCTGGGGCAGTTGTCTGGCTGTTGCACAGTTACTTGTGAGCTTGTCCTGTTGTATAGTAAGAGTACAATGCTTTGGAGGTGAACTGTAAATGTTTACTTGAATCCAAGATATTCTGTGTGTAAATCCATGCAAATTAGAAACAAATTCAGTATTTTAAGAGTACATACGTGTTGACAAAACAGCCTATTTGGAAAATGTAGTGTTTTGAATTCATATATAAGTGGGGAAAACTTGATTATTCTCTTTAAAATTCTTGCAAGCACAAACAAAAGTGGGGTAGGAGTGTCCAACTTCACTGACTATGAGCTTTGAGTTTTTATGAAGGGTCATGTAGGAAGCAAACCCTTTAGTAGAAGAAGTATTTCAGGGTTGCCTGTTGATGTAGGCACACTGTCTACATTTTGCATTGACGTAGTTTCAATTCAGGAGTTCTCTTTTCTCTTCTTTAGCACGGTGGCAGAAAGAAAGTTTATGGAAGTTCATGTACTATTCATATTTACAAAATTAAATGTCAAAATGTGATGGAATTCTGTGTTTGTCGGATTCCAACTTGCTATAAAAATTAATGTTAATGTAGAATATTGGTTTTTAGTCATGATTTTCTTATAAAGTGAAAGTAGCATATGTAAATTCATTAATTACTCTCCAAATCAGGTATAAATCACTGAAGTACAATTTTATAGGGAGTAGGAGTGTAAAAATCTACATTCATGGTTATTTTACAAGCATCTTTCTCCCATTTTTTATAACACAAATCAAGGAAGTCCTCAGTGTGTCCTGTCTTTTTTCCATTGATCAGACCTTCTGCATTTTCTCTTGATGTTCTCTCCTCTGTGTGCTTTCCCCAGACCAGGATAAAATCCCTGAGTGTCACCTTGATTTAATCACCACTTGTTTGTAAGGCCTGAACTGTTGGGTCTTCGTGACAGGATCTGGTTCGCTTCTCCTTTCAGCCAGACCCCAAGGTTGTCTTGGTTGTCACCTAGTTCTTTCTGGAGCCCAGCTTCTCCTAACAAGCAGCCCCAGCTCACCCTGAATCTAAAGAACATGCATTTTCTGTAGCTTAAAAACGTTAATGATTGAATACATAGGGCTGGGTTTTGTTTGGTGACTCCACAGCCTGTTTGAATGTTTTACCAATTAAGAAATGTTAGAAAGTTTTGTTGCAGACTCTTTGGAGGAAGAGAATGCTTGGAGACAGGCCTGCTGAGCCCCATTTTGCCCTTGTGGATGGACTGATCTCTTTGTGTTTGGGCAGGATCTGTGATGGGGAAGACCCAGCCTTCCAGTCCCTGCTCACCACTCCCTGACTCTATGGTTACCTTAGTGGCACAATGGTTAAGTGCTCGTCTACTCACCCAAAGGTTGATGGTTTGAACCTACCAGCAACTCTGGGAAGAAAAGACCGGGTGATCTGCTTCCATAAAGATTACATCCGAGGAAACTCTATGGGACAAATCTACCCAGTCCTGTTGGGTTGCTATGAGTTGGAATTGACTCAGCAGCACAAAACAACAATTCCAGGACTTAGCTATAAAATGGGGGTATTCATACCTACTTCATAGAATAGTTATGAGAATTAAATTAGACAACCTTAAAGCATTGCTGGAATGCAGTATGTGGTAATTATCAGTACTTTTCAACAGGAGCAAGCTTACTTTGAGTAATCCAGTAACAACTGAAAGTTGCCTGTTTGTTTCCCCCTCAGCCGAGGTGCTCAAAGCCTTTTTGTAGCTGCTGTTGTTTTTAAGCATGTAAAACTAAACCAGTTGCCGTCAAGTTGATTCTGACTTATGTTGACCACCTGTGTAGCAGAGTAGACCTGTGCTCTGTAGGGTTGTGTGCCTGGGTGGACTTGAACCTCCAACCTTTTGGTTAGTAGCCAAACACGTTAACTGTTCGCACCACCCAGGGACTCCTTTTAGGCAAGTTGTTGTTAGGTGCCATCAAGTCGATTTCAACTGAGCGACCCCATGTGACAGAGTAGAACTGCCCCCTGGGGATTCCTAGGGTGTAATGTTTATGGAAGCAGGTCACCAGATCTTTCTCCCGAGGAACGACTGGGTGGGTTCAAATTGCCATCCTTTTGGTTAGCAGCTGAGTGCTTAACCATTGGGCTGTAGCCTGTTTAAATGCTGGAGCCACTCTGTCCGTCAAAACAACTGACTGAGTTTCCTGGAGCTGGTGGGGTGTGTCTCATGTTTACTCTTCTCTCTCTGTAACACACAGGTTCTGTAAACTGGTATTTCCCAAGCCTGCCTTTGACTTTAGGATCAGAGGAGTTCTCAAGTGTATTTTGACATGAGTTAGAATTAATAGATACTTAAAAAATTAGGCTGTGGTCAGATTTGTTAAGAATATGTATTCCACGAGAGGTGAGGAACATTCTCTGTGGCATTCTGCTTTGTGGGACAGTTAAGAATCTACCTCCTGAAGTAAAATCTTAGTTGGAAAAAAAACAAAAAACAAAAAAGTTGGAAAGGGGGATGCAAAGCCAAAAATTGTATAAAAAGTGTTTATGTTTGTCCTGGGAGCATGGCAACCTATCACACACATTAACAGGCTGGCCTGCTAACAGTCCTGCACTGCAGCTTGCACCAACCCAGCAAGGTAATTTATTTCACTGAGGGAATTGTGGTTTTATGTACCGTGTATTGGTGGCATTGAAACCTTGCTTTAAGAGGAAAATAGCAATTAATGTTTAGAAATAGGAAATAGTTTTACAAATTTGTGGTGGAAGAGACCCAATAAAAATGATTTTCAGGAGATCCCTGAAGGTGAATGTGAGAGTTTATAAATGGTGTTTACTGTCTTATAATTTGCCAGCCTTTGATTTATAAGGATAAACTAAGGTATGACCACCACTAACAGAGCAGAGTGTGTGACAGGGTATGCCTGCAAAGAAGAAAGTCACTCCATGGAGATGTGCAGGCAGGCATCTGTGTTGTCTTAGGGACAGGTGGCAGAGCACAAGGGTGTGTTTGGCCATATTAGGGCCATGTCTGTGTCATTGCTGTTATTGTTCTCCTGCTGGGAAGTGACAGATGGAAGAGGCTGTAATGAAAGCGTGGCTGTTAATCTGTGCCTCATGGTTGGCTTGCACTCATGCATAAACATGTTGGCTCATTATTTTAAAGAAACATAAGACCGGAGCGTATGGAAACCGCTGAGCACTGAATCCTTTAAAGTGTTTTTTTGCTTGTTTGTTTTTTGTATTACTGATGTGATTAGATCATATAAATTAAAGTGACAAAGATTAAAGAAGGATTTTTATGATGAGAATCATGCTTTTCAAACTTTCCGTAGAACTCTTTTTAAATGAGATTATTTCAGTGGAGCTACACCGTATGTGTGCATTTAACACATAGAAATTCAGCTATACATGCATGATTCAAAACTGTTGTTAGATGCTGTCCAGTTGGTTCTGACTCGTAGTGACCCCATACAACAGAATGATACACTGCCCAGACCTGTGCCATCCTCACAAATGTTGTTTTGCATAAACCCATGTTGCAGCCACTGTGTTAGTTCATTTCATCGAGGGTCTTCCTCTTTTTTGCTGGCTCTCTCCTTTGCCAAGCATGATGTCCTTCTCCAGGGACTAGTCCCTCCTGATAACATGTCCAAAGTACATGAGATGAAGTCGCTCCATCCTCACTTCGAAGGAGCACTCTGACTGTATTTCTTCCAAGATGGACTTCTTCGTTTTTCTGGCGTTCCGTGGTCTATTCACGTGCCTGTCAGTTTGTCATAATGTGGGGGCTTGCAGGTTGCTGTGATGCTGGAAGCTATGCCACCGGTATTCAGATACCAGCAGGGTCACCCATGGAGGACAGGATTCAGCTGAGCTTCCGGACTAAGACACACTAGGAAGAAGGACCCAGCAGTCTAATTCTGAAAAGTATTAGCCAGTGAAAATCTTATGAATAGCAGCGGAACATTGTCTGATATAGTGCTGGAAGATAAGCCCCCCAGGTTGGAAGGCACTCAAAAGATGACTGGGGAAGAGCTGCCTCCTCAAAGTAGAGTCAGCATTAATCATGTGGATGGAGTAAAGCTTTTGGGACCTTCATTTGCTGACGTGGCACGACTCAAAATGAGAAGAAACAGCTGCAAATATCTATTAATAATCGGAACCTGGAATGTACGAAGTATGAATCTGGGAAAATTAGAAATCATCAAAAATGAAATGGAACGCATAAATATCGATATCCTAGGCATTAGTGAACTGAAATGGGCTGGTATTGGCCATTTTGAATTGGACAATCATATAGTCTACTATGCTGGGAATGATAACTCGAAGAGGAATGGTGTTTCATTCATTGTCAAAAAGAACATTTCAAGATCTATCCTGAAGTACAGTGCTGTCAGTGATAGGATAATATCCATATGCCTACAAGGAAGACCAGTTAATACGACTATTATTCAAATTCATGCACCAACCACTAAGGCCAAAGATGAAGAAATAGAAGATTTTTATCAGCTGCTGCAGTCTGAAATTGATGGAACATGCAATCAAGATGCATTGATAATTACTGGTGATTTTAACGCAAAAGTTGGAAACGAAGAAGGATCAGTAGTTGGAAAATATGGCCTTGGTGATAGAAACAATGCTGGAGATCAAATGATAGAATTTTGCAAGACCAACGACTTCTTCATTGCAAATACCTTCTTTCACCAACATAAACGGCGACTGTACACATGGATCTCGCCAGATGGAACACACAGAAATTAAATTGACTACATCTGTGGAAAGAGATGATGGAAAAGCTCAATATCATCAGTCAGAACAAGGCCAGGGGCTGACTGTGGAACAGATCATCAATTGCTTATATGCAAGTTCAAGCTGAAAGTGAAGAAAATCAGAGCAAGTCCGTGAGAGCCAAAATATGACCTTAAGTATATTCCACGTGAATTTAGAGACCATCTGAAGAATAGATTTGATGCATTGAACACTGGTGACTGAAGACTAGATGAGCTGTGGAATGACATCAAGGACATCATACCTGAAGAAAGCAAGAGGTCGTTGAAAAGACAGGAAAGAAAGAAAAGACCAAGATGGATGTCGGAGGAGACTCTGAAACTTGCTCTCGAATGTCGAGCAGCTAAAGCAAAAGGAAGAATTGATGAAGTAGAAGAACTGAACAGAAGTTTTCAAAGGGCCTCTCTAGAAGACAAAGTATTATAATGACATGTGCAAAGAGCTGCAGATGGAAAACCAAAAGGGAAGAACATGCTCGGTGTTTCTCAAGCTGAAAGAACTGAAGAAAAAATTCAAGCCTCGAGTTGCAATAGTGAAAGATTCTACGGGGAAAATATGAAATGATGCAGGAAGCATCAAAAGGAAATGGAAGGAATACACAGAGTCATTATACCAAAAAGAATTAGTTGATGTTCAACCATTTCAAGAGGTAGCATATGATCAGGAACCGATGGTACTGAAGGAAGAAGTGCAAGCTGCTCTGAAGGCATCGGTGAAAAACAAGGCTCCAGGAATTGATGGAATATCAGTTGAGATGTTTCAACAAATGGATGCAGCCCTGGAGGTGGTCACTCATCTATGCCAAGAAATACGGAAGACAGCTTCCTGGCCAACTGACTGGAAGAGATCCATATTTATGCCTATTCCAAAGAAAGGTGATCAAACCGAATGTGGAAATTATAGAACAATATCATTAATATCACGTGCAAGCAAAATTTTGCTGAAGATCATTCAAAAATGGCTGCAGCAGTATATTGACAGGGAACCGCCAGAAATTCAGGGCCGTTTCAGAAGAGGATGTGGAACCAGGGATATCATTGCTGATGTCAGATGGATCCTGGCAGAAAGCAGAGAATACCAGAAGGATGTTTTATTGACTATGCAAAGGCATTCAACTGTGTAGATCATAACAAATTATGGATAACACTGCAAAGAATGGGAATTCCAGAACACTTAATTGTGCTCATGAGGAACCTTTACATAGATCAAGAGGCAGTTGTTCGGACAGTAAGGGGATACTGATTGGTTTAAAGTCAGGAAAGGTGTGTGTCAGGGTTGTATTCTTTCACCATACCTATTCAATCTGTATGCTGAGAAAATAATCTGAGAAGCTGGACTATATGAAGAAGAATGGGGCATGAGGATTGGAGGAAGACTCATTAACAACCTTTGTTATGCAGATGACACAACCTTGCTTGCTGAAAGTGAAGAGGACTTGAAGCACTTACTAATGAAGATCAAAGACCACAGCCTTCAGTATGGATTGCACCTCAACATAAAGAAAACAAAAATCCTCACAACTGGACCAATGAGCAACATCACGATAAACGGAGAAAAGATTGAAGTTGTCAAGGATTTCATTGTACTTGGATCCACAATCAACAGCCATGGAAGCAGCAGTCAAGAAATGAAAAGATGCAGCGCGTTGAGTAAATTTGCTGCAAAGGACCTCTTTAAAGTGTTGAAGAGCAAAGATATCACCTTGAAGACTAAGGTGCGCCTGACCCAAGCCATGGTATTTTCAATCACATCATATGCATGTGAAACCTGGACAGTGCATAAGGAGGACAGAAGAAGAATTGATGCCTTTGAATTGTGGTGTTGGCAAAGAATATCGAATATACCATGGACTGCCAAAAGAACGAACAAATGTGTCTTGGAAGAAGTATGACCAGAATGCTCCTTAGAAGCAAGGATGGCGAGACTGTGTCTTACCTACTTTGGACATGTTATCAGGAGGGATCAGTCTCTGGAGAAAGACATCATGCTTGGCAAAGTACAGGGTCAGCGGAAAAGAGGAAGACCCTCAAAGAGGTGGATTGACGTAGTGGCTGCAACAATGGGCTCAAACATAACAACGATTGTAAGGATGGCTCAGGACCTGGCAGTTTTTCTCGCTCTGTTGTGCATAGGGTTGATATGAGTCAGAACCGACTCGACGGCACCTAACAACAACAGCAACAACATGGTCTATTCAGTGTTCTTTGCCAATACCATAATTCAAAGGCATCAATTCTTCTTTGGTCTTCCTTATTCATTATCCAGCTTTGGCATGCGTATGAGGCAATTGAAAATATCATGGCTTGTGTCAGGTACATCTTAGTCCTCAAAGCAATATCTTTGTTTTTTTAATACTTTAAAGAGGTCTTTTGCAGCAGATTTTCCCAGTGCAGTACATTGTTTGATTTCATCTTGATGTTGCTTATGGGCCCAGGTGTGAGGATTTTTGTTTTCTTTATGTTGACGTGTAATCCATACTGAAGGCTGTAGTGTTTGATCTTCATCAGTAAGTGCTTTAAGTCCTCTTCACTTTCAGCAAGCAAGGTTGGGTCATCTGTACCACTGTGTCACCAGGGCTTCATATCAAAATTAGGGAGAGAGAAATCATGATGAAAATAATGGGGAGATGCTTAATAGTCCTCTCAGTTTAGAGTATATGCCCCAGGGCAATTCTTTTTGAACCTTGGTATTGTTGACATTTTGGGCTGGATAATTCTTTGTTGAGGAGGCTGCCCTGTGCGTGTTGCCTGGGTTTAGCAACATCCCTAGCCTCTACCCACTAGATGCCAGTAGCACACTCCAAGTTGTGAGAATGTCCCCAAACAGTGACAGATGTCCTCTGTGGGTGAGCAGTGGTTGAGAGCCACTGCCTTAGAGTGAGAGTGATGCTTTTCAACCTCACAGTTTGAGGTGCTCTCTCAGATCATCTTGCATTACTGAGTATGAGTGAGTGAATAAAAGAAAATAAAGAGTCTGAGACGTAGTGAGTGTAAGCTGCAAAGAATAGCTCAGAGACAATTGATTTACAGCATTAGGGATTTACTCCTCAAGGGAGAGCAGCCTCAGTCTGTCTCTTAGAAATTTCTGAAGGCCAAGAAAAAGTGATTAATTCACCTAAACAAATCTCTGGCTTGTCAGTTCAGAATTTCTTGGTAATAGTGGGGTTCGTGGCCAATTTTTGAGCCTCAAGTCTGTTTATTGAGTCTGGATAATATCATTGATTGGGCCATTTCCTGCGCTTTTGACCAGTTTTCTAAAAAGCAGTCATACTGGTTCCTTCTTGGACTCTGAATGCTTGTAGCCTCTAGGCTCAGAGACTTGAAACAGGCAATTCTGAACGTATATCCTGGAGGCTCAGTGAAAATAACCTTTATCAAAGTGTTTGGATTGTTTTTTAGACAATATGGCTGGGGAAGTAACTGGTTTTAAAACAGGACCCTTCTCCTTGAATCTGGGTGGGCTTGTAGCCATCTGACCAATAGAGTGTGGTGGGAGTGTCACCATGTGGCTTCTGTGGCTAGGTGGTTAAAAGGCCATGGAGCCTCTCCCTTGTTGTCTAAACTTGGGCTTCCATTTAAGAAATCTGACTAAACTGAGGCCATCGTGGCAGGAAAGGCCATATGTAGGCACTGCAGTGAACAGCCTCAGCTGATCCCAACTTTTTAGCCATCCCCACTGACATGTGAATTTAGCCATCTTGGATCCTCCAGAATAGCCCATACACCAGTTGAATGCCCCCTAATGACCTTCACCTTTGCCACATAGAACAGAAGCATCACAAGTTGCCCAAATTCCTTACCCTCAAAATGTGAGATACTACAAAAAAGTTGTTGTTTGAAATGACTCCTAAAAAATAAACTGGCTACTTCATCTGGTACTCTACTGAAAGACTTCTTATAGAAGCTTGCTGAGAGATGGTTTGTTGGTTTCCAACATGGCTCTGTCTTCCTAAGGACTTTTTTAAGGGTAATCATGATCATATGCATTTTTTTGTTCTATTCTGCTGACTTTAATGTCTTTCTGGCATGTTCTATGAAAGTATTAACAAATATTTTAATTTTAATGTCATTTAATAATAACTTAAACAGATACAAGTGAGTGTGCTCTGGTTTAATCTGGAGATTAGGATCAGAGCCCAGGCTTCATCTAGTCCCTTATCCCAAAGTATTGCTCTCATGTCCCAAGGCAACCCTTTGGATCTTCCCTGAAGATTGAAAGAGTATGTCAGTGATTCTTACAAGATTATAGCAGTTTGTCCTAAACTTAGAGTGGTTGTAAGCACTGTAAAAAGTATGCCTTCTAGAGGTGAATAGCATTAAAATATATTTTGTACAAATTGCACCTGGGGGTGGATAGATGTTGTCCACCTGTCTGTCAGCATATAGAATAGCTGTCCTGTAGGCTGAGCTGGGAGGAAAAATATACAGTTATTCAAACTTCTCTCTTTCTTATGAGAGAATTAATAGCTTTCAGGTAAATGTGAAGTTACTGGCACTTTTAAGAAACCCTAGAAATAAAATAATGACCATCATTAGAAGGCACTTGTGAGACTTCAGGAAACCCTGGTGGGGTAGTGGTTAAGTACTACGGCTGCTAACCAAGAGGTCAGCAGTTTGAATCTGCCAGGTGCTCCTTGGAAACTCTATGGGGCAGTTCTACTCAGTCCTATAGGGTCGCTATGAGTCGGAATCAACTCAACGGTAGTGGGTTTGGTTTGGTGAGACTTCAGGTGTTGAGACCTAAGTGGTCAGTTCTTCCAGAAACCAGGATTTGCTTCAGAAATTCATAATTAACAACCGCCACACAGATATCAGTATCATTTCTCCTTCATTAGGGCAGATTGATGCCAGAATGCAAACAAATTCAGTCATTAGGGGTATAGACATCCAGACGTGCCACTTTAAAGCCAACAGCAGTGAGAAGAGTCAGACTAATATCAAGAACCATGGCTGTAGTGTTGCAAAGGGAGCAATGGTTATCTTCCAGCAAAGGCCGTGAGGGACTGCCAGTGAAAATCAGACTTCCTTTAGGGTGAACCTTGAGGGTCATTCACATCCGGAATGCCTTTTAGCATCCTTCCTGTTTCTCCCTGGGATACGCCAGTACACAGGCCAGGGATTAGAGGAGAACAGACCTATTGGCATGGCCTTCTGAAACCTGGATGTGACTGCCTTGGAATTCTTATTCTCCTGGCCTTTCTAGTTTTAAGTAAAATGTTCTCAGAAGTAATCCATAGTCAGGGGAATTACAGTGGAAAACTGGAGAAAGAGGTTTGGACTTGGTGAGGGACTGGAAGAATGGGGAAGAGAAAAAGAGAAGGATAGAGGGCGAAAGAAGAAGGAGGACAGGAGGGAAAAGAAGTAGGTAGGTGGCTGGTAAGAGCCCTGGTGGCATGATGGTTAAGTGCTTGGCTGCTAACCAAAAGGTTGGCAGTTCGAACCCACCAGCCGCTCAGTGGGAGGAAAGTCGGGCAATCTGCTCCCGTAAAGATTACAGCCTAAGAAACCCTATGGGGCAGTTCTATTCTGTCCTGTAGGGTCACTGTGAGTCAGAATTGAGTCCAGGGCAGGTAACAACGGGTGGGTGGTAGAGGAGACAGTGTAACTATTTTATAAGCATTCCTGTTCTTAAGAACAGGAGTACCATTGGGCACATCAAATCCTACATCCTAGCACCAGCTTTGTGAAGATTTCACGTAAATGTGAATTTACCAGCACTTTTAAGAAAACCTGTTCACTTTGTAGTCACCTAAAGAATGAGTTACTTCTGATGGTCTTTCCAGAACAGTGTCCATTCAGGTGGTTAAGAAGAGGGGGCTGGTTGAGGAAGGGGTTGTGGGTGTTGTATTTCTTGTATCAATATCAGCTTGACCTGGCTTCTTGGTTATTTATATTTTTGGAGCCAAATGATCAGTTCTCTTGTACCAGAATATGCGTTCTTATTAATAAGTGCTAGAACCAGGTTTTTTTTTTTTTTTTTTTATTAACTTTTATTAAGCTTCAAGTGAATGTTTACAAATCCAGTCTGTCACATATAAGTTTACATACATCTTACTCCCTTACTCTGTACTCCCACTTGCTCTCCCCCTATTGAGTCAGCCCTTTCAGTCTCTCCTTTCGTGACAATTTTGCCAGCTTCCCTCTCTCTCTATCCTCCCATCCCCCCTCCAGACAAGAGTTGTCAACATACTCTCAAGTGACCACCTGATATAATTAGCTCACTCTTCATCAGCATCTCCCCCCCCCCCCCCCCCCCCCCGCTGACCAGTCCCTTTCATGTCTGATGAGTTGTCTTCGGGGATGGTTCCTGTCCTGTGTCAACAGAAGGTCTGGGGAGCATGGCCGCCGGGATTCCTCTAGTCTCAGTCAGACCATTAAAAAAAAAAAAAAGTATGGTCTTTTTATGAGAATTTGGGGTCTGCATCCCACTGATCTCCTGTTCCCTCAGGAATTCTCTGTTGTGCTCCCTGTCAGGGCAGTCATCGATTGTGGCCGGGCACCAACTAGTTCTTCTGGTCTCAGGGTGATGTAGGTCTCTGTAGAACCAGGTTTTGTTTCAAGTTTGATTTTTTTACTTTGTGACAATCTGAGGCCTTTTGGATTAGGCTGAACAAGAGAAAGGCCTACTCACCATGCTCCCAGTAAGATTGCCTGACAGGTCATAAGTCAGTTTGAAATCATGAGCTTAAAGTTTGTGAAAGAACAGATGAAGAACGTCTACCATATATGGGCTTGTTTTTAGAAAACACTTTTCTTTTAGCTGCTGAGCCCTGATGACTTCTCAAAAATTTCATTTGTTTTGAAGTCTAATTACCAGTTTAATAATGCAGAGTTTGGTGCAAGAAAAAGGGAGAAATCTGTTATGCCATCTTCCCTTTGTCTCTCCTTTCTTCATCTTCCCTTGTTTTCTAACAGGTATTTCTTGTTTAAATTTTTTGATGTCCTTTTCATTGTCTTTTCTGTTTACTATAGTGGTTCTCAACTGGGACAGGACTGACTCTCTTCTGCCAGGGCATTTGGATATGGGAGGGGGCTGCTTGGCGCATAAGCTCCCTGGGAACAAGGACCAGCGATCCTTAATGCTTGCGCACACATCCCTCCTAGTATATCAATAGTGCTCTCATTGCAGGTGCAGGTCAAAGGCTCTTCTGCAGTTACGGTGGGGGAAGTCTTGAATTTTGATTTATACGCTGTGAATAAAAAAAGAAAAACCAAACCCCTTGCCGTCTAGTCTATTCTGACTCATATCGACCCTATAGGACAGAGCCCCACAGGTTTTCCAAGGAGTGCCTGGTGGATTCGAACTGCTGACCTTTTGGTTAGCAGCTGTAGCACACCGTAGCTCTTAACCACTACGCCACTAGCTAAGATAAAATAAACTAGTAGACTTATGTGGTTTTTCCTTCTTGCCCTCCTTCTTCATTCCCAGGCTCTGGAGTTACACTGCTTGGGTTTGAAACTAGATGGGTGATCTTTGGGCAGTTACTTTAAGTCCCTTTGTTCAGCCCCCTCCTCTGTGAATTAGGCTAATAATACCTTATAGGGTCTTATGAAGATATATTGATTAGAACAGTACCTACATATTTTAAGTATTCACTAGTTACTTGTTTTTAATAAAATACAGTGAAACCTGTAATAGCCAGAGCCTGTATATGGCAGAAACCTGTCAGAGAAGGACAATTCAAAATATTTTCCACTACAACGAGCGATAGAAAAGTGGTAAGACTGCATCCTGTCAAAGGCAGAGAACTTGTGAGACCTGAAAAAACAGTGCAATCCATCGAGCTCTGGCTCCCACAGGTTTCGTTGTACCATTCTAAGGAGCCCCCAAGGCCTTTTCCCTATTCCTAAATCCTTCTTTTTGTATATGTGAGCTATATTGATGCTCCTATTTTTGTACTTATGTAGCCAATTTAGTATTAACCATGATTTTAAATTCAAATATAAGAAAATAATTTTACAATATTTCTTAAACAGTTAATAATGATATAGCAGAGTCTGGAGTATGATAACAGAAATAATAGGTCTACGTGCCAGATAAGAAGCACTCATATTAAATATGTCTATTTTAGGACTGCTTTTCTAATTTCAAAGGTAGAGCTAGAAGTAAATTATTTTCCCTTAAAATGAGTAGATTTTACTCAGAGACTCGAGTGCTCAAAGTACAAGGAAAGACCAGGGTTCTCTTGCGAAGACAGTTGTGAACTCCTTCCAGTAATCCTCCCCATAATCCTTTAATGGAGACATTAATATCACCCCTATTTCATACCTGATGAAATGGAATAAAACGTTAGACAGCTTGCCCAAGACCATTCAGCCAATAAGTGGCAGAACTTGGTTTTGGAACACAGCACTGCCTGACTCCAAAGCCTATTTTGAATCACTGCCCTGGACATCCTATTAGTATGAAATAGACATGGATAGTCCCTTTTGAATGGGTTTTAAAATTGAAACTGAGAGGAACCAGCAAGCCCAGAAGAGCAAAAGTCACTGATACAGGAGGAGGTTGACGTCATGCAAACAAAAGGGAGAAAATATTGAGCATCTGTCTTGTGCTAGGCACTGTACATTCATTAGCATGTTTAATTTTCATAACCACCCTATTAGGTGAGTATTAGACCCATTTTGCAGATGAGACAGTAGAGACTCAGTGAGTGTAAGTAACTTGTGGAAATGACACAGCTAGTAGGTGGCAAAGCAGGGATGTGAATCTTATTCTCACTACCTTCCCTGTCACCAGGCCATACTGTGAAAAGGCTGTAGAGAGATTCGTTGCCCAGGTACTTCCAGTAGCTTCTAGGGCACATGGGGGTAATCCTTTGTTTATGGAACAGGAAAACTGGGTACACGTTCCAAGTATCTCATGGTCTTATAGAATGAAATAATGTTTTCTTTGGACTCAGCCTCTTTCCTATGGCCTCTGCTCTTCAGGGGAAACCTGGACAAGAGCTATGGGAATTGGCATGTTTCGCACTTGCAAATGCATCAGCTTCTGTGCACAACTACCTGCCCCAGAGAGGCACCCCATCCTTTGGTACTTTGCGTTTCGAGAGGACCTCAGGATTGCCAGATTTGCATATCGTGGAGCTAATGGGGAGGACACGCCAGTGTGAGTCTGTCTATTCTCCAGCTATTAGTGGAGACCATCCAAAATGCATTATGAAGGATGGTCTTTTGCTCAAACTTAGTTCATTAGGAAATCATGGTCTCCCCAGCTCATTTGGTGCCAGCCTTAAGGTCACTTTAAATGTGGGACCAAGTGCAGCTACAAAATGGAGCAGCCCACTGTGCTTTCGAGACAGCCCCTGGCACCAGACGTCTGGGCCATCACTATCTACAGGAGTCAGCCTTGTGGAAGTAATTCTGTGTACTGGGGCAAGGAAAGGCAGCCTTTGTGTAGAGGAAATGTGCCATGGGTAGGTAGTTGTCTGCTTATTAGTTTACTCTTTCAGCCAAATTATTTTTGTTGCTGTTAAAAATTAATTTTAATAATTGCTTTTGGATCGAGCTGCTGAATAACCAAGCCAAGTTTTTACGCCCAATGAACTTTTATAGCAAACTCTTCACTCTTTATGGGGTTATTATGAGGATGATATTTGTAAAGCATTTTAACTGCTTAAAGGAGGGCTCTGGGTAAATAGTAGTCATATTTTCACAGTTGTGGCATTCCATTTCTGAAAGATGGAAACCACACTCAGCTACTAGCTGTTTGCTTCAGTGGCTATTTTCCTATTTTTAATTTCTAAAGAGAAATCTATGCAGAAGACTGGGCTGATGTTTTCGTATTTCCCTAAAATTGTTCAACCAGTTAAAAAGAAATCTTTTTAATATCTAAGATATGTTTTTGGAGTGCCAGAGTTTGAATCCTAAGTAGTGGATAGTAAGTAGGAAATGCCCCGCTGTCAATGAGCAGCTAACTTTGCATTAATTTGTAACAAAATGTCTAGTGAAAGCATTCTTTATTATAAAAGAATTTTTTTTTTTTTTTCTGTCTTACTGTTCTTTCTCTGTTTTCTCTTTTGGGAGAGAAACACCTAAATAAATAAAAATAGTTGCTTTGTTGTTTCAGAGAGAAGTACACTCTCTAGAAAGGACCATCTTATAATGTACTAGGGGTATTTTAAGAGTAAAGACACCTGGTTGTGAGTGTGTGCATTCTAGGAGCTTCTCTTTACCACAGATAGGGAAAAATGGAGTTAGAAAAAGACTCACCTTTGTAGTCCTATTCCATTTTGAGATTTAACCATAGGTTTTCGGTAAATCTTACAGTTTGAGCCCCCACGCGATCCATTATGCACACAGCAGCTGTTTGGATTGTTAACAATGTAAATTAGACTGCAAATTGGACTACATTCTCTCCCTTGCTGAAAATCTTCCAGTGTTCTCCTATTGCACATAGGATTAAATCCAAATTCCTTGCCAAGACTTATGAGGCCAAGCATGATCTAGTCCTGCCTGCTTCGCCAGCCCCATCTCTAACTCTCCCCCATGCTCAGTGTGCTCCATTCATTAGGCCTTTCTGGTCCTCAGATCCCACGCTCAGCTTTGCCCACCGGAGGGCCTTTGCATGTGATTGTTTGACTAGACTGCTCTTGCCCTACGTCCCTGGTGTGGCTTCCTTGGGCTCAAGTTCAGCATCACCTCTTTAGGCTCTGGGATGTCAGTTATGGAGAAGGGAGCCTAGAAGCCTCATGGGCCAGTGCCAGCTGATTCTTAACCCCTGCTGGAGTGCAGACTGATAACTGTCAGAGTTCAAGGCCCAGGCAGAGTTCCACATTGAGTCTTTCCTGCAAACTCTGCCCGCATTGACCTTGCCCTGTTCTGTGCTGTCCTTGCACCAGACCATTCTGTTCAGAGCTGACCACGTTCCGGGTGTTGACTCATGCTGCTTTTGGCCCCATGGGCTGTCAGTGCTCTGATGGCAGGGACTGTTATCCCTTGCTTAATGAATGGTGGTGTTACGTTTTGTTTTGTTTCAAAGATGTTAGTGCCTTGGGAGACTAGTGCTTTAGTCGTTAGAGAGACTGGACTTTGAAGCTACTATATGCCAGAGGGATGACTGGTGGGCATTTTTCTTGATTTTTGGAAGATATTAAGCATATTAGGAGGGGATCACGCCCCTGGAGGAGGACATCATGCTTGGTAAAGTAGAGGGCCAGTGAAAAAGAGGAAGACCCCCAATGTGATAGATTGACACAGTGGCTGCAGCAGTGGGCTCAAGCATAACAACGATCAGCACGATGGCACAGGACCGGTCAGTGTTTCGTTCTGTTGTACATAGGGTGGTAGAAATGGTTAAAGTGCTTGACTGCTAAACCAAAGATGTGAGGTTCCAGTCTACTCAGAGGCACCTCAGAAGAAAGGCCTGGTGATCTACTTCCGAACAATCAGCCATTGTACGTATGGCTCACATTACTACTCTGACACACATGGGGTCTCCATGAGTGAGAACTGGCCAGAGGGCAGCTGGTACTGGTTAGAGGGGATAGGTGGCCTTCCCTTCTCCCCTGCCTCCCTCAGCTTCCTCCAATGCGCACCGCGGTTCTGGGTCCACAATGGACCTCTGCTACCTACCTGTTCATTGGTAGTTGTTTAGACCTTTTGATCCTTGAGTGACATCTCACCAGTATTTTGTGGGAATGCTTACTGATCTTCATAGATTGAGTCCTTCCAGTAGCCCCATGGCAGCATCTTTGGAAAAGTGGAACAGGCCCAAGGCGTCCTATCTTCTCTATTCTCCCACTCCCTTTCTGTGGAGTTTTGTTACCAGCCATCCTCTGTTTAGAATGCCCAGGGAGTGTGTCCTAAGCTAGGACCCTGCTGTCCTACCCTGACCCTTGTAGGGTCCCAGAGCCTATTCGGCCACTTCGTGGTGGCGAGGCAGGAGACTGGGGGATGCGTGGACCAGGAGGCTGGTGGTCCAGTGGTTCTGGTGGGGTCTGACTGGAGGTAGTTCTGCCCAGCTCTGTCTCACAACAGCCTGGGGTGATGACTCCAGTTATGCTGGGAGCTGCTGCCCCAACCAGGCACTTAACATGCCTGGTAGGGAGTACCAGGCTGAGCACTGGGGCTGCTTCCATTCAGGAGCTCTTGATGTGCAGCTGTGAATTCTCGTTGTATAAAGGTGACTCTTACTCTCTATAAAAATATTTTTTAAAGATGTAGCAATGACTTTCCTCTTGCTCCCAAGTGGAAGGAGCTTAATTTTCTGGTTTCTTTTCCGAATTTTTAAAAAATGCATATTGTAGGAAATTCAAGCAGTACATAAAAGTGCAAGTAAAATGCAAACCATGCCAAGTACCTAACCTTCTAGAGATAATTGTTGCCCATATTTTGATTGTCACACACATATACGCACACACAATCTTAGATAAATGAGATCATATTTTAAAGCATTGTTTAATTTTTTTTCCTTAATATACTGTTGCATTCCCTCCAGGCCAGTAAATTTTGAGATACCTTGATTTTAATATCTGAAGGTTATTCCATTGTATGGAAGTGTCATCATTTCTTTAACCAATCTGTTGTAGATGGAATTTTTCCCAGTTAATTATTCAATCCTCCAGTAAAGATTCTTGTGCTACATTTGTCTAATTATCTCATGGGATAAAACAAACAAGCAAAACGCTTGCCGTTGAGCTAATTCTGACTCATAGTGACCCTCTAGGACAGAGTAGAACTGCCCCATAGGGTTTCCAAGACTGTAAATCTTTACAGAAGCAGACTGTCACATCTTTGTCCTGTGGAGTGGCTGGTGGGCTCAAACTGCTGACCTTTCAGTTACCAGCCAAGTGCTTAACCACTGTGCCACCAAGGCTCCTTATCTTACAGGATAAATAGGTTAAAATTATTGAGTCAGAGAATAACCATTTTGGATTTCATGAATGTTGACAAACTGCCTCCAGAAAACTTACACCATTTTATACTCCCGCATGATGCCGACTTTCTTTAGTGTCACTCTCTAATGAGGTCTAAGGGATTAAATTTCTCAAATTTTCAAATAGTTTTTTTTGGCAAATAGTGCTTGGATACTAATTAAAAATTAAGGGGAAATTTAATGATAATTTTGAGCTTTAGTGGTAAAAAACCAAAAAAATATGTATCTAGTATGTATTTCCTCTTCTAGTCTGCAGTTACATCTTTTTTTTTTTCTTTCGTTTTAAATAATGATCACATGGAGGTTGTGTAAAGAAAATAATGGCCTTTATTCGTCTGTATTTTGGACAATCTGTTCTGTATTTTCATATTACTCCTAAAACTTTGCTGAGAAGAGCTTTGTGATACTAAAAGTAAAAACCAAAGCAAAAAAAATTTGTAGTTTGATGTCGTTGTTAAGTGCCCTTGAGTTGATGCTGACTCATAGTGACCCTATGTTCAGTAGAACCGAGCAGTGCCCGCTCCTGCGCCATCGTCAAAATCATTGCTAAGCTTGAGCCCATCGTTGCAGCCACTGGGTCAGTCCATCTTGTTGAGGGTCTTCCTCTTTTTGCTGGCCCTCTACATTACCAAGCATGATGTCCTTCTCCAGAGACTGGTGCCTCCTGATAAAATGTCCAAAGTACATGAGATGAAGTCTCTCCATCCTCATTTCTAGGGAGCATCTGGCCGTACTTCCTCCAAGACAGATTTGTTCATTCTTCTGGCAGCCCATGGTATATTCACTGTTCTTTGCCAAAACCCTAATTCAAAGGCATTGATTTTTATTCAGTCTTCCTTATTCATTGTCCAGCTTTCGCATGCATATAAGGCGATTGAAAATACTATGGCTTGGGTCAGGCACACCTTAGGTCCCCAAAGTTTTTTTTTTGCTTTTTAACACTTTCAGAGGTCTTTTATAGCGTATTTGCCCAATGTAATACGTCGTTTCATTTCTTGACTGCTGCTTCCATAACTGTTGATTGTGGATCCAAGTAAAATGAAATCTTTGACAACTTCAGTATTTTCTCTGTTTATCATGATATTGCTTATTGGTCCAGTTG
The DNA here is from genome assembly GCF_030014295.1 of Loxodonta africana. Lineage (NCBI taxonomy): Eukaryota > Metazoa > Chordata > Mammalia > Proboscidea > Elephantidae > Loxodonta > Loxodonta africana. The sequence continues at coordinate 83,278,787 of NC_087343.1, read as the reverse complement.
TGAGGATTTTTGTTTTCTTTATGTCGAGGTGTAATCTATACCAAAGGCTGTAGCCTTTGATCTTCATCAGTAACTGCTTCAAGTCCTCTTCACTTTTAGCAAGCAAGGTTGTCTCACCTACATATCACAGACTGTTAATGAGTCTTTCTCTAATCCTGATGCTATGTTCTTCTTGTATAGTCCAGCTTTTCTGATTATTTTCTCAGTATACAGATGGAATAAGTATGGTGAAAGGATACAACCCTGACACACACCTTTCCTGATTTAAACTATACAGTACCCCCTTGTTCTGTTCGAATGGCTGCCTCTTGGTCTGCATGAGCACAATTAAATGTTCTGGAATTCCCATTCTTTGCAGTGTTATACATAATTTGTTATCATCCACACAGTCGAATGCTTTTGCATAGTCAATAAAACACAGGTAAACATCTTCCTGGTAATCTCTGTTTCCAGCCAAGATCCATTTGATACCAGCAGTAATATTCCTCATTCCATATCCTCTCCTGTATCCAGCCTGAATTTCTGGCAGTTCCCTGTTACTGTACTGTTACAGCTGTTTTTGAATTATCTTCAGCAAAATTTTACTTAAGTGCGATGTTAATGATATTGCTTGATAATTTCTGCATTCTGTTGAATCACCTTTCTTTGTAATGGGCACAGACATGGATCTCTTCTAGTCGGTTGGCCAGGTAGCTATCTTCCTAATTTTTTGGCGTAGAAAAGTGAGTGCTTCCAGCTCACTGTTGCATCTGTTTGTTGAAATATCTCAACTGATATTTCATCAATTCCTAGAGCCTTGTTTTTTGCCAATGCCTTCAGTACTGCTTGGACTTCTTCCTTCAATACGATTGGATTTTGATCATATGCTACATTCTGACTCTGTGTATTCTTTCCATTTTCTTTTGATGCTTCCTGCATTGTTCAATATTTTGCCCATAGAGTCCTTCAGTATTGCAACTTGAGACTTGAATTTTTTCTTTAGTTCTTTCGGCTTGAGAAATGTTGAGCATGTTCTTCCCTTTTGAGTTTCTAACTACAGGTCTTTACACACTTCATTATACTTTGTCTTCTTGAGCTGCCCTTTGAAATCTTCTGTTCAGCTCTTTTACTTTATCGTTTCTTCCATTCGCTTTAAGTACTCTATGTTCAAGAGCAAATTTCAGAGTCTCTTCTGACATCCATTTTGGTCTTTTCTTTCTCTCCTGTCTTTTTAATGACCTTTTGCTTTCTTCGGAAACCTTGATGGTGTAGTGGTTAAGTGCTACGGCTGCCAACCCAAGGGTCGGCAGTTTGAATCCGCCAGGTGCTCCTTGGAAACTCTATGGGGCAGTTCTACTCTGTCCTATAGGGTCGCTATGAGTTGGAATCAGCTCGATGGCACTGGGTTTGGTTTTGGTTTTTGGTTGCTTTCTTCATGTATAATGTCCTGGATATTATCCCACAACTCATCTGGTCTTTGTTCTTTAGTGTTCAGTGTGTCAAATCTATTCTTGAGATGGTTTCTAAATTCAGGTGAGATATACTCAAGGTTGTATTGTGGCTCTTATGTACTTGTTTTAATGTTCTTCAGCTTCTACTTGAACTTGCATATGAGCAGTTATTGGTCTGTTCTGCAGTCGGTCTGTAGCCTTGTGACTGGTGATATTCAGCTTCTCCATTGTCTCTTTCCACAGATGTGGTTGATTTGATTCCTGTATATTCCTTCCACTGAGGTTCTTGTGTTTAGTCACCATTTATGTTGTTGAAAAAAAGGTATTTCCAATGAATAAGTCACTGGTCTTGCAGAATTCTATCTTGTGATCTTTGGCATTGTTTCCATCACGAAGGCCTTATTTTCCAACTACTGATGTTGCTTCTCTGTTTCCAGCATTCTCATTCCAATCACCAGTAATTATCAGGGCATGTTGATTGCATGTTTGATCGATTTCAGAGTGCTGAAGTTGGTAAAAATCTTCAATTTCTTCATCTTTGGCATTAGTAGTTGATGCATAAATTTGAATAATAGTCGTATTAACTGGTCTTTCTTGTAGGCGTATGGATATTATTGTATCACTGACAGGTCTTGGAATGCTCCTTTTAACAATAAATGCGATGCCATTCTTCATCAATTAGTCATTCCTGGCATAGCAGATCATACAGTTGCCTGATTCAGAATGGCCAACACCAGCCCATTTCAGCTCATTAATGCCTAGGATTTCGATCTTTATGCATTCCATTTCATTTCTGACGACTTCCAATTTTTGTAGATTCACACTGTACATTCTACGTTTCTATTATTAATGGATGTTTGCTGCTGTTTCTTCTCATTTTGAGTTGTACTACATCAGTAAATGAAGATCCTGAAAGCTTTACTCCACCCATGTCATTAGAGTCGACTCTACTTTGAGGAGGCAGCTCTTCCCCAGTTGTCTTTTGAGTGCCTTCCAATCTGAGGGGCTCATCTTCTGGCACTATATCAGACAGCGTTCTACTGCTATTCATAAAGTTTTTATTGGCCAGTTTTTTTTAGAACTAGCTTACCAGTTCCTTCTTCCTAGTCTGTCTTAGTCTGGAAGCTCTTCTGAAACCTGTCTACCATGGTTGATTCTGCTGGTGTTTGAAAGACCACTGGCATAGCTTCTAGCATCACAGTAACATGCAAGCCACCATAGTACGACAAACTGAGAGATGAGTGGTGGATAATTTGATAGGGATTAAAAAACAAAGAAACTGAGAATTATTTTTTAAATCCTGTAGTTTGACAGGGATTTAAAAATAACTCTTAAGTTTTTATTTGAAAGTATAATCCTCAGGTAAGTATTCTAGTTTTTATACTAAGGAAGTACTGCTTTCATGAACATCTCTGGTTTTTTCTAGAATGTCTCCTCCATTTTCTTCAGCCTGTGAGACTTTTCCCAGATCCTTGTGATTAATTACCTGTTATTCCACCTCTTTGAACTTTATCTTCTTGGTCTCATTTGTCCATCCCCTAGTGTCATTTGAAACTTTTTACCACTTCATTGGTGAATTGCTTATCTTTCTTTTACACTTTTTTGAGTTCATCTAATGATAAGGGTATCATGTATCTTCTTAAAAAGCTTTTTTCAGTGTGTGTTCTTTTAGTGTCTGGAGCAATTTAATATTTAATGTTCATTATGTGCTTTTTTTGTCTAGGTGTTACACATATCTACCAAAGATAGACTTTGCCTATTAAGACAAATTCAAAAAGAAGATGTAGATACCTTTAGTTTAAGAAGGAAAAAAAAACACAACAAAGCTTAATTTTCTTTGTTAATTTATTTGGATTTTGCAGCGATTTTTTTTGGTTTGGGAGGGTTTTCCCATGTCTTGCCTCATCAGGTAATGCCTTCTAGAGGAGATGGGCTTTTCATGTGTAATTTTTATTTCAAAGGCTGGGGTGACTAACAGGAGGGAAGGGGCAGCTGGTGGAGAGGCTGGTCGAGAAGAAAATGTGAGAATGAAAGGTGGGAACTAAGTGGGTGGAAGTAACTAAGATACACAGGAAAGACGTTTTAGAGGAGGTTCTAAGAGTAAACATGGAAATTGGATTTGTAATTCGATAACTTAATGTTCTTGTCAGAATGACAAAATACAGACCCATGAGAGAAGAAACACCTCAACTTTGGGTGTGGATTGATAAAAGAGATAGGATTGTAATGGATTCACTGTCTTGTCATACCCACTACTCAGGCTACAGGGCAAATCACAATACCAAGGACATTCAAGGGGGTACACTGAATAAGGTGCTTGCACAGCCATCTAGCCAGATGCCAGGCTACTAGCTGGAGTTGGCTGCTATTGTCAGCTCACTTTGTTTTCTAACAAACAGCTGGATTCTCCCAGTGTCTTAAATATGCTCATGCTGAGTTGTACAGAAATGACTCTTTCAGGACACTAAGGTACCATTTAATGAACTGTTCCTTTAGTGCTATTTAATAACTCTCACTCTTACTGCAGTAAGTGTTATTTAATTACTGACTCTTCGAGCCACTGGGGGACCATTTAGTAATTACTACTTCATTGCCATTTAATAAATTTCTGTCTTGTACATTAAATGGCACTGAGCAGTAATTCACCGCCTAGTCCCTAGTGGCATGAAAAAGTTAATGCTCCTTCTAGAGACGGCCGTCTGAAACCAGATGGCAGCTAAGGCATCGAGAGAATAAAGGTGCAATAACATCTCTCAGATGAGTGGTCCCCAGACTTGGATTTCATGGACCAATTTAAAAAAAAGTTTAGGGACCGACATAGAATTAAATTTTTAATTTTGTCAGGTATCGTTCCCCTCAAGAAACCTGTCTTAAGAGCACATTGCCTGGGGCATAGGGGACACTTGATAGTCATTGAGGTGAACTGAGCTATGCATTTTAGCTGTGCATTTAGTGAGGATGGTGCAAGACCAGGCAACGTTTTGCTCGGTTATGTATAAGGTCGCTATGTGTCAGTGTTGACTCAGTGGCAACTAACAACAACAACAACATGCATTTTAGAACAGAATTTTTGCTGGTGACACCATCTTACTTTTGGTGTTGTTCCATCAGAGCTGATATTGGTGATGTTCATTTTGTAAAAAGTGTTATTATAAGTGGCTGACTAGAGAGTTTTCATTTTATATGAGGATTGTGAGGGTTAAATAACAAACGGGAAAGTTTTGGAAGAACCTGAAACCAGATCGTAAATGTAAAGTAATTGATATTGTCTGCTGACACTGTTATGCAGAGATTATTAATTTTTGGGTTTTGTTCACTTTTGGGCAATTTTAAAAAGCAGAGATGATAAATCTAAAGATAATTAATCTACAGGTTGTTATGTCTTGATTCCTGAATTAAATTTTGTGACAGATCAAAGTAAGAAGTGAGTCAGCAAGAATGATTTAATTAAAATTAATACTTTAAAGTAGAACCATACATCAGTGTCTTTTCTCTGATTTTGCCCATCTTAGAAGCTAGGAATGTGGTAAGGTAGCCTGTCTGAATTCCACTCAGTTGAAGTGGTAATGTGATAATGGGGATGGTGGTAATGATGACATAAAAGATCCTAGAAATCCTAATGACTACTTTGAAGGATGGCTGAAGAAATGATTGACAGCTTACGGTATAGAGAAGGGGCCCATGAAACAGATTGGCCAAATGGCTGATGCCTCTGTCAGAGCCATCTGTTATCGAGACAGACATCATCCTGGGAGAATGCACCAAATACTTGTCTTCTCCTAAACCTGCCAGCTTTTAAAGTTGCATTGTTGCCTTGATGTCCTGTAGAATGTCTGATTTTCACCACTTAAAAACAGCGGAACAACACATTGTAACAGTGTCCATTAAGCCCTTCATCCTAATAATATTTAAAATATAATTTAAACCCTAGCGAAGCCACAGTTTTCTGTCATTAGCTTCAGAAGCCCAATTGTTAGTTGTCATCAAGCCAGCTTTGGCTTGTGGCAACCTTACGTATGACACAACAAAACCTTGCCTGGTCCTGTGCCATCTACATGATCATTGATTTGTCTGAGTCCATTTTTGTGGCTATCGTGTAGTGCTTTCCAACCTAGGGAACTTGTTTTCCAGCATTATATTAGACAGTATTTTGTTGTGATCCATAAGGTTTTCATTGGCTAATTTTTGGAAGTAGATTGCCAGGCCTTTCTTCCTAGTCTGGAAGCTCTGCTGAAACCTATCCATCATGGGTAACCCTGCTAGTATTTGAAATACCAGTGGCATAGCTTCCAGCATTACAGCAACACGCAAGCCTCCACAGTACAACAGCCTGGCAGACGTGGGGCGGCAGAAGCCTCGTAACACATGCAGAGTCTTGAGTGGGGCTGGACAACCTTTTCTTAAGGAACATAATGGAAACCTCCCTCTCATTGTCTGATAAAACAAACTTTAAAAATGACCTTTCAGAGGAATTGTTTTGTACGGATTCATTCAGCAAATTATTGACGTGCAACACTGGGTAAACACACTGCTCAGACCTAAATCTAAGAACATTCTGTTAGAATACTCACCGTGTCTTTAATCCTACTTGTTTAGTGCTATGGTTAAGGAGAAGGGATTTAGAGAGTTGATACATGCAGTGAATAGAATAAACAAAAAGGATTAAAGGAACGTATCCTGAGCAGCGCTGATGTAGAATCTTGTACCTCATGACCCTCCCCAGGAGTTCTGTTGACTTTATTTTAAAGCTTCCTCTTCAAGAAGCTCCAGAGCAGAAAGATATGTTAATTGCAAAAATTAAGGAATTAATTTCAAGTTGCCAGGGTATGCATCTTATGTTGTCATGAATACAGATTTTTTTAAACACATAGCCATAAATTTATTCATCTCTGATTTGACTTTTCACACAGTTTGTGTTTCTTTTCAGCAGCTTTACAGCAAAACAAAACTATAGCAGATTGAACTCTTCTTTATATCTCTCTGAATGTGGTTCCGAAATTATATCCTTATAGGATTTTTATGGTTTTAAGTGACGAGTACATACTTTTGCATTTGAAAAATTTGGCATTATTATAATTTTACATTCTGTATATCTGCATTAACCCCATTGTACTAATTTTGAATAGCCCATTTAGTATTTCTTCATTTTAACATGCCATAGTGTGCTTAACTAGCCCTGTACCAGGGCATTTGAATTCTTCCCAGCTTGGGGCTGGCATAAATAATGCTGGTACAAACATCTTTAAGCAGATTGCTTTCCTCTCTTTCCTATGGTCCTTTCCTGGGGATAAATTTCTCCAAAGAGAAATGCCTGGTAAAGTGTATGGACTCTTTTGTAGCTCTTGTGCCATATTGGTACATCCCATTTGTTTTAAGAACCCTTTAGGGAGATATGAGAAGGAAAAGAAATTATTTCTGAGGTTTAAAACCTTTTCATTGGTAAGAGAACAATGGTTTTCAGGTATCTATTGTGAGACTTGGCTGACTGTGGGCTAATCAATAAATTAGACAGTTCAGTGCAGTGGTTAAGAGCACAGGCTTTGGTATGGGTTCCAATCCTGACTCCAGTACTTACTAGCTAGATGGCCAAAGTCAGTTACTTAACCTCTCCGAACCTTAGTTTCCATATTTGTAAAATGCATTTAACATGACCTACCTCATTGTGGGTGATTGCAAGGTTTAAACGAGATCATGTAGTATAACAGGATGAATTAGCAGAGGGCCTGGCTTATATTCTGTGGCCAAAAATGAGAGCTGTGATTTGCTCTGCCTGGGTAGCCTGTGGCAGCAGAGCCTGAGTTGGTTGTAATGCAGCATCAGCAAGTTGCTCCCCAAAGTCTTCAGGTTCGTGGTGTCCTCTCAGGTGTGTTCATTGAATTTCAGGTCAGGGTTCCTCTGCCTGGGTAAGTTCCCACTAATAATGTGAGTTATTCTCAGGTTTGTATGTGAATTAATATTGATGGTGAAGAGCCCCTCTGACTGAGACTCTCCCACGGGGAGATGTTTGTTCTTTAAGAACAAACAAATAAGGATTAAATCTAAGGAGAATATCAACCGTGGCCATGTAGCAAACTTTTTGTTTGGTTAAAAAAGGAGAACTTGAGAAGTATATGTTCCTTTCAACCCTACATTTTCTTAGCTTGAATAAAATGCCTTTAGAGAAGCTGGTAGAAAAGAATTTGAACTCATTTGAGTTTTGTAGGAAGGGGTTGCACCTTTTACTTCCCCGTGACATTAACAATGGATAACATAGCAAAGAATGGGAATTCCAGAACACCTAATCGTGCTATTCAGAACCTGTGCATAGACCAAGAGGCAGCCATTCGAACAGAACAAGGGGATACTGCATGATTGAAAATCAGGAAAGGTGTGCATCAGGGTTGTATCCTTTCACCATACTTATTCAATCTGTGTGCTGAGCAAATAATCCAAGAAGCTGGACTATATGAAGAAGAACATGGCATCAGGATTGGATGCAGATGACGCAACTTTGCTTGCTGAAAGTAAGAGGACCTGAAGCACTTATTGATGAAGATCAAAGACTACAGCCTTCAGTATGGATTACACCTCAACGTAAAGAAAAGAAAATTCCTCACAACTGGACCAGTAAGCAATATTATGATAAATGGAGAAAATAATGAAGTCGTGAAGGATTTCATTTTAGTTGGATCCACAATCAATGCCCACGGAAGCAGCAGTCAAGAAATCAAAGGACATATTGCATTGGGCAAATCTGTTGCAAAAGATCTCTTAATTAAAGTATTAAAAAGCAAAGATGTCACTTTGAGGACTAAGGTGCACCTGACCTCAGCCATGGTATTTTCAGTTACCTTGTTTGAATATGAAAGCTGAACAGTGAATACGGAAGACTGAGAAAGAATTGATGCATTTGAATTATGGTGTTGGCGAAGAATATGGAACATACCATGGACTAACAAAGGAATGAACAAACCTGTCTTGTAAGAAATACAACTAGAATGTTCCTTAGAGGGGAGAATGATGAGACTTCATCTCAAGTACTTTGGATATGTTATCAGGCCCTGGAGAACGACATCATGCTTGGTAAAGTAGAGGGTCTGTGAAAAAAAGGAAGACGCTCAATGAGATGGATTGACACAATGGCTGCAACAATGGTCTCAAACATATCAACAATTGTGAGGATGGCGCAAGACAGGGCAGCATTTTGTTCTGTTATACATAGGGTCGCTATGAGTCCGAACCGACTGGACAGCACTTAACAACAACAGCAACAACATAGGACACACACATACATGTACATACACACATATGTATGTATTTTTTTCCCACCTTAATACATTTTTTAATAACAGTTTTGAATTTTTTTGGTTTTAAGGAGATAAACTTCCCCTATCTATTGACGTCTTCATATTGAGGTCCAACCACGAGTTTTATCATTACTCAGCCATCTGACTAAGGATGTGGTGATTACGATAGTGTTTCCATTACTGGATGAATTAAACTTAGGCTGTTAGGGAAACTGACTTCCTCTTGAGGAGGCTGAAAGTTTGCAGAGGAAGGCCCCTGCCTCCCGCCTCACCACAGTGCTCTGGCTTCTTTCTCCGGCAGGTTAACAAGTGGTCTGATGAGAATGCAACATAGGGGATTTCATCGTGTGTCTGACCTCGCCCTGAGGAAAGCTTGTGAGGAGATAGAAGACTTTTTTTTTATCTTTCTATGCTGTCGAATTCATTACATTGTCTTTCTTTGGACTAAGCAAGGACTAGAAAAGAATTTGCAGGTAGTGTGGACTTATTCTGGGCAAAGGAAATCAGTGAATGAGTCATGACTCTAAATTCCTAGTTCCTTCTGCCCTGGGACCTGCATTCACGATAGCAATTTTATGAACATGATAGAATCATCTCAGCTTAATAAATCTCCAAGCAAACCAAATCACCCCTTCAAGAAAAGACATTTGTTCTGTTACCTTCCCCTGAAAAGGAAGTCAAGGGTCCAAATATTTATCATCCTCAATGACACCTCATTTCTCCTTTCATCACCAGACCAAATGGTAGGAGTTGTTCTACTCAGTTGTATTTTCACAGTTTTTCCTCTGAGGCTTCCCTGCCTGTTGTTACTTGATCTTTCAGACTTGTGTGCCCTGAAGACCAGCAGGGTCACTCTGATGTGGGGGAGGGGACAAATGGCAGGTATGCTGGTCAAGAACTGGGCAGATCTAAATGTGATTCCCTTTTACTTTCTAGTGTTTTGGGAGTTTCAGTTAACTTTTTTTTTTTTTTTACTGCCAATTTGAGTCCAGACATAAGCCAAATGAAGAGTTGTTCTGGTCTTCTATTTATGGTCTGTTATGGAAAGTATTTTCTCAGCCAGAACATGTGCTTTTCACTTTAGTTACCAACTCCCATCATAGTATTTAGTTAGTGATAGCTCTCTGAGGGGGGCAAATATATTGTTTGTATGCATTCATTAGTCATTTTTCTCTCTGAAAGTGGTATGATTTGATCTTTAAAACTCCAGAAGTGAAAAATTCTCTTTGTCCCATGTTAAAATGTTAGCTTCTTCTCTTTCATTATCTCCAACCCCAAACTCAAGAGCTTACTAATTAACCTTTATTCTGAAATGTTGGTATGGTCATATATTGGGAGACAATACGTAACTTTTGTTAGAGTTGGTAACTAGTTTGATCCTTTGAAAAGAACAGCTCTGTAGTTTTTTGACTTGAATGGCTCATCTTAAAATGAAAAACCTCGCCTGGAAATTTTCAAAACTGCTTAGGAATTTTGTAGGTGTTGTTAAATAATTTTCACACATGAATGTTCCCTTTATTTTATCTCCTCTGATTTCCTAGAAGGTAGCTCTTTGTGAAAAGTGTGTTGTTTGCTCATTATTAATCTAAGTGACAGATTAATTGCTAAGAAAGCCACAATTAAGATTTGCTTGGTCACTGAAAATTTTCTTTTAGTCAGGGATTCGACTCTGAGCAGTCACTTAAAAAATTCAGTCTTTTCACAGTACACAATGCTGGGGAAGCCAGCACAACTTGTTCAAGGCAAGGCTGTGGAAGCTCCATAGACACATCCAAACTCCCTGAGGGACGAAATTACTGGGCTGAGGGCTGAGACCATGGTCTCAGGGAACATCTAGCTCCATTGGTGTAACATAGTTTATGAAGAAAATGTTCCACGTTCTACATTGGTGAGTAGTGTCTGGGATCGTAAAAGCTTGTGAATGGCCATCTGAGATACTCCACTGGTCTCACCCTGTCTGGAGCAAGGGAGAATGAAGAAAACCAAAGACACAAGGGAGATACTAGTCCAAAGGACTAATGGGTCACAAGTACCACAACCTACACCAGACTGAAGCCAACACAACTAGATGGTGCCTGGCTACCACCACTGACTGCTCTGACAGGGGTCACAATAGAGGGACCCAGACAGAGCTGGAGATAAATGTAGAACAAAATTCTAACTTACAAAAAAAAAAAAAAAAAATGACCAGACTTACAGGTCTGACAGAGATTGGAGAAACCCTGAGAGTATGGCCCCCAGACACCGTTACAACTCAGTAATGAAATTGCTCCTGAGGATCACCCTTCAGCCAGAGATTGGACAGTCCCATAAAACAAAAGGAGACTAAATGGACACACCAGCCCAGGGGCAAGGATGAGAAGGCAGGAGGGGACAGGAAAGCTGGTAATGGGGAACCCAAGGTCAAGGAGGAAAGATTGTTGACATGTTTTGGGATTGCCAACCAATGTCACAAAACAGTATGTGTATTAATTATTTAGTGAGAAACTAGTTTGCTCTGTAAACCTTCATCTAAAGTACCATAAAAAAAAAAAATTGTCTTTTCAGATTTTTTAGGGACAATTAAAAAAATCCAAGATTTTCAGACTGGCTGAAGCAGTTATACATGCAGAAGGAAGTCTTTCATTGTACTCACCATTATGCTGTTAGTTGTGCCAAGTCACAGCTAGGCAAGCTCCCAAGACAAAACAACAGCCTTTGTGTCTGTTATTGGCTGAACTGTTGAACTGGCAAGCAAGGCCTGTGTGTAGACAATATGGTGTTTTCATTAACAAAGTTCCACCTGGTGGAAGTAGGGTTTACTCTTGGCTTTTCACTCTTGGGACGTTTTTATCTCTAGGAATCATGAAAGTCTCAAACAATATCCAGTTTACATTAATTGAGGAAATAAAATTATATCCATAGTACGTGGGAGGACGGGTATGATGCTGTGACATGAAGCAGAGAGCACTGCTGTGCCAAAAGAGGACTGTGAGTCAGTATGATTGGCTGGGCAGTCAGGCGTACCAACAGTTAAAGTGAACTCAGCATTTCCCCTGACTTGGCACTGGAAAAACTAGTGATAACTGGACTTGGATTATCTAACAGATCTGTTATTGAAATTACTTATATTCAAAACTTCTGAAATAAATGAGGCTCTCATGTTTCAAGGCTTTGCACAGATGCAATAATGCTTACCATGAAAACAGGATAATATAACACAGCTATATATTTTTTTTTACCTTGGAACGTTATTTAGAATATAGCATGGAAGAAAATAATTCAGGAAGTTACTGACTGATCACTTCGTGGACATTCATGATGATTCCTTACTCTTACCTAAGAATCCTTTGAAAAGTAGGGAAACCCTGATGGCGTAGTGGTTAAGTGCTACGGTTGCTAACCAAGAGGTTGGCAGTTCAAATCCTCCAGGTGCTCCTTGGAAACTCTTTGGGGCAGTTCTGCTTTGTCCTGTAGGGTCACTTTGAGTTGGAATCGACTTGATGGCAGTGGGTTTGGTTTTGGTTTTGGGAAAGTAGTATTCTGGAACTTCTCTAGACTGCTTTATCAGAATTCACTGTTAGATCTGTTTCAATCAAGAGAGTTAAGTTGTGCTATAAAAAGAATCTGATTGTAAGATCGTCTTGACCTAGAAGTTCCTAAACTTTCTCTGTGGTGCTACTAGTGTCTTAGCAATTTCGTCTTGCAAAATTCTATCATGCTATCTCCAGCATCGTATCTATCACCAAGGCCATATTTTCCCACTACCAATCCTTCTTCTTTGTTTCCAGCTTTCACATTCCAATCACCAGTAATTATCAATGCATCCTGATTGCATGTTCGATCAATTTCAGACTGCAGAATTTGGTAAAAATGTTCAATTTCTTCATCTTTGGCCCTAGTGGTTGGTGTGTAAATTTAAATAATGGTTGTATTAATTGGTCTTCCTTGTAAAAAAAAGGCATATGGAAATTATCCTGTAACTGACAGCGTTGTACTTCAGGATAGATCTTGAAATGTTGTTTTTGATGATGAATGCAATGCCATTCCTCTTCAGGCTGTCATTCCTGCCTTAGTAGACCATATGATCGTCTGATTCAAAATGGTCAATACCTAATGCCAGCACTATATCAGACAATGTTCCGCTGCTATTCATGAGATTTTCACTGGCTAATTCTTTTCAGAAGTAGACTGCTGGGTCCTTCTTCCCAGTCTTAGTCTAGAAACTCAGCTGAAACCTGCTAGTGTTTGAACACTAGTGGCATAGCTTCCAACATCACAGCATCACACAAGCCCCCACAGTACGACAAACTAACAGACACTCCATAAAGATTAAAAAAAAAAATTACAGCCAAGAAAACCCTGTGGAGAGGTTTTACTCTGTAACACATGGGGTATCATGAGTCAGAATCAACTCACGACATCAGGTTTTTTGTTTTTTCCTCAGAAGAAAAACCATACACTAGGCCAGAAGAGACTTGGAATATTATTTAATACAGTGCTCTCATTTTAGTGAGGAAACTCAGGGAGGGAACGTGACATACCTGAGGTTACACAGGAAGTGAAGACCGAAGCTGGAACTAAAACCCTTATCTCCGGGCTTCTTGTCCAGGAATGGAAATGGCCACTCCACCCCAGGCACTCCATGCCATAATCTCTAGGGGTGGTGCCGGATCATCTGTGAGTTTCCCAAGTCCCGCAGATGATTCTGGTATGAAACAAGGGCTGAGACCAATTTGACGATTTGCTTGTTATGTTTGATGTGTTAAATAATACTTTGCCATTTATTTAGTCAGTAACTACCAATTGAACAACTTGGAGTTGCTTCATTTTTGTTGTTTAATGAGAACGCAAAAACTTGACAGTGGAAAAAACTATCAACATGATCATAAAAGGAGGAATTTGTATTTTCTAGGGTTCTGTTTATAACTTATACCCCACCATTATCAGAGCTTTGCTTGCTGGGCTTCGGACAGCATTTTCCCACTCAGAGCCTTTCTCCTTCCTGGTTCCTAGCTTGAGTTCTGACTGGGTGGGGGCAGGGGCTGACTTTTGGACAATTGGGACATGACTATAACAGACAATTTCAGACAGGTGGGTGATGCCTGTCTGGAGTGATTAGATAAGGGTCGCAAGGATCGCCTGAGGAAGATCGGTAATTTTTACTGTGCTTCTCTTTATCACATTTCCAGTATATTTTAGAGGTAAGACAAATTGGGTCAGCTATTAAGAGAAATACTATGAGAAAAATACTGCTGGAACTTTGCAGTCCCAGGGCTACTTCATTCAGATGTATTTACTCATTCATTCATTCATGTCTATATGCCTTAATAATTTATTCAACAGAGAGTTAAACTCTCTCTGGGAAGTCTTCCTCCAAGCGGCTGGCTTCTTATCTCCTGGGAGACGATGCGTAGCCAGGATATCCAAAACAGGCTGTGTTTCCTGCAAATCCAGTTTTTTTGAAACGAGAAACCTTTCTTGTTCCATTTTTCTTGAGAAGTAATCTTGTAGTTCTGCATCCTTTTAGTTCAATTTGAAATTATATTTTTTTCCTGGCTTTAATTATAGCCATTTTAATGTTAATATGAAGAAAGAAAAGAAATGTATAATTTGGATGTCATATGAAGTTGTTTATAATTTATGTAACTCCTGTGATCTGTTTCTACAGTCCAGTATAGCTGGAGAATTGAGAGTGCTTTTTTTTTCTTTAGCTGATGAAAGAATGTTTCAACTTTATTATCTAATATAATCGAGAACTAATCTAAAATAAACCCACAAATAAAAGTGATTTTACTTAATGACATTGTTATTAATTTAAACCTCCCTTTCTATGAGGCTACCCTTTATGAGAGTAGGAAAATATGCTTCAAGTTCATTTTTTCTAGCTTTCCTTTGTCAGGAATCCCCTCCAAAGAGGGGCAATTTAAGAGAGAAGGAAGGCCATAGATTCTCCTGATGCTGTTCTGAGTGGCCAGGAATGCTTCCCTATCCTCCGTGATGGAAAGGGCACGTACATTTCTGGGGGAAGAAATCTGTCCACTCACTGTGCTAGAGCTGCCGTTAAACACTGACGTGGCTTCAACTGCATTTGACCCAGCGTCCCGGATTCATGCCAGTAGGTGACTCATTATTTCAGATGTTTGATTTGTGCTGTTACAGTTGAATAGATCTATAAGGAAAATAGAAAAGCCTGTTGTAAAAATATAGCCTGTCTCCAGGAAGGAGAATCCCTGCGTCCTGGCCGGAGGCAGCCTGTTAGTACAGGACTGGTCTAACGTGTTGTTTCACCTTAGATCCTGGTTTGAAACAATCCTGGAAAACGTCCATCAGCACATGTTTAGATGGCATTGCTGATTATTATTACATCCTTGAATGTGAGTTCAAAATGTGCTGGGTATGAATTGTGCTATCGGTTCACTGAGAGACAGCTGTCTACTCGGGAGAGGACAGCCAGATGCCTACCACCAAGCTCCATTCAGAAGGAAAGAGCATAGCACTAGCACCCATTCCAAAGGTCAGCTTGATCAGATGGTTTCTCTCTGAAGTTTGAGATGCGACATATGCAATTTATTTTCTTTGGTCATTGGAAGCCGTCCATTTTATATGTGATTTAGTAATTATGGGATGTTTGGCTTTCTAGAATCAAACGAAGACTATTGTAAAATGTCAAATTTTTTACTATCTTTAACTTTGGCACCATGTTTTAAAACAAAACATTCTGCTAACATATAAATTTGTCCCTTTCTCTTTCCTGTGTCTTGCTTCTTAACCATCCCAAGGGAGCAGTTAGGAAAAAATATAGAATCCCCACCTGAACAGTGTGGTGAAGGAACAGTTCAAGATTTGTAGGGCTCTCTTGCACTGGTTAAGAGCTGTGGCTGCTAACCAAAAGATCGACAGTTCGAATCCACCAGCGGCTCCTTGGAGACCCTATGGGGCAGTTCTACTCTGTCCTATAGGGTCGCTATGAGTCCAGATTGACTCAAGGGCAATGTGTGTGTGTGTGTGTGTGTGTGTGTGTGTGTTTCTGGTTGGCTGTGAACTGACTACTACATGCCAGTTTAAACTTATAGCCATTAATACTTTGTTAGAGAATTTTGATTCATTTGTCCGATGGTGACTGTGTATCAGCTGCATGTTATGAGAGCTTCCCCTGAGAGAATAATAGCTTCTATCTCTTGAGCATGTGCCAGGAGCTTTAGTTAATCCTCACAGATATGCTGGGTGGCATATATTACAGATGCAGTGAATAGCCAATACTAAGGATAATTAACATGCCCAAGTCGAATAGCTGATGTCTTACCCAGGTCAGCCTGACTTGAAGGATGGTTCTGCTTAAAGCTACACTGTTTCTCCTAAAACCAAGGGAAGCAGAGATAACAAGCTGTGTAGGGCCATGTGGCCTTCAGCTTCTTCATGCGTCTAGTGATACATAAAACCAGTTGCTGTTGAGTCGATTCTGACTCGTGGTGACCCCATGTATGTGTGTCATAGAATTATGCTCTATAGGTTTTTTTTTTTTTTATTGTGCTTTAAGTGAAAGTTTACAAATCAAGTTGGACTCTCATACAAAAATTTATAAACCCTTTGCTATGTACTCCTAATGGCTCTCCCCCTAATGAGACAGCACACTCCTTCCCTCCACTCTCTCTTTTTGTGTCCATTTGGCCAGTCTCTGACCACCTCTACCCTCTCATCTCCCCTTCGGATAGGAGACGCCAGCATAGTCTCGTGTCTACTTGATCGAAGAAGTTCACTCTTCCCCAGTATCATTTTCTATCCCGTAGTCCAGTCCAATCCCTCTCTGAAGAGTTGGCTCTGGGAATGGTTCCTGTCTTGGGCTAACAGAAGGTCTGGGGACCAGGACCTCTGGGATCCTTCTAGTCTCAGTCAGACCATTAAGTCTGGTCTTTTTATGAGAATTTGGGGTCTGCATCCCACTGCTCTCCTGCTCCCTCAGGGGTTCTCTGTTTTGTTCCCTGTTAGGGCAGTCATTGGTTGTAGCGAGGCACCATCTAATTCTTCTGGTCTCAGGCTGCTGTAGCTTCTGGTTTATGTGGCCCTTTCTGTCTCTTGGGCTGATAATTACCTTGTGTCTTTGGTGTTCTTCATTCTCCTTTGCTCCAGGTGGGTTGGGACCAATTGATGCATCTTAGATGGCTGCTCGCTAACGTTTAAGACCCCAGACGCCACTCTCCAAAGTGGGGTGCAGAATGTTTTCTTAATAGATTTTATTATGCCAATTGACTTAGGTGTCCCCCGAAACCATGGTCCCCAAACCCCTGCCCCTGCTACTCTGGCCTTCAAAGTGTTTAGTTTATTCAGGAAACTTCTTTGCTTTTGGTTTAGTGCAGTTGTGCTGACCTCTCCTGTATTGTGTGTTGTCGTTCCCTTCACCTAAAATAGTTCTTACCTGCTGTCTAATTAGTGAAAACCCTCTCCCTCCCTACCCCCTCTCATAAACATCAAAAAATATTCTCTTCTCTGTTAAAACTATTTCTCAAGTTCTTATAATAGTGATCTTATACAATATTTCTCCTTTTGAACTGACTAATTTCACTCAGGAAACCCTGGTGTCATAGCGGTTAAGTGCTGTGGCTGCTAACCAAGAGGTCAGCAGTTCGAATCCACCAGGCGCTTCTTGGAAACTCTGTGGGGCAGTTCTACTCTGTCCTGTAGGGTCGCTGTGAGTCGGAATTGACTCGACGGCAGCAGATAGTGGTAGTGGAATTTCACTCAGCGTGATGCCTTCCAGATTCCTCCGTGTTATGAAATGTTTCATGGATTCATCATTGTTTTTTATTGTTGGGTAATATCCCATTGTATGAATATACCATAATTTATTTATCCATTCATCTGTTGATGGGCACCTTGGTTGCTTCCATCTTTTTGCTCCTGTGAACAGTGCTGCAATGAACATGGGTGTGCATATATCTGTTCGTGTAGAGGCTCTTATTTCTCCAGGATATATTCCAAGGAGTGGGATTGCTAGATCATATGTAGTTCTATTTCTAGTTTTATAAGGAAACACCAAATCGATTTCCAAATCTACAGGGTTTTTAATGGCTGATTTTTCAGAAGTGGATCACCAGGCATAAATCAAGGCACATCTGAATGGACTTGAACCTCCAAGCTTCCAATTAGCAGCCAAGAATGTTAACCGTTCACACCATTCAGGGACTCCTAACCTGTTGCCGTTGAGTGGATTCCAACTCATAGCAACCCTATAGGATAGAGTAGAACTGCCCCATAGGGTTTCCATGGAGCGGCTGGTGGATTTGAACTGCACACTCTTTGGTTAGCACCTGAGCTCTTAACCATTAGGCCACCAGGATTCCCCAGGGACTCCTAGTGATATGTAAATAGCCATTTTTTTCAGAGAGGCAGGGTGCATAATAGTTAAGAGCAAGGATAAATGCCTGGCTCCCATACTTACTACCTCCGAAACCTTGAGCAAGTGTCTTAATTTTTTTTTTTAATTTATTTTATTTTTGTTGTTGTTGACAAGTGTACACAGCAAAACATACACCAGTTCAGCAACTTCCACGTGTATGATTCAGTGACATTGATTATATTCCTCAAGTTGTGCAACCATTCTCACCTTCCTTTTCCAAATTGTTCTACTTCCATTAACATAAACTTACTGCCCCCTAAATTTCCTATCCAGCCTTCCTAGCTGCTATTGTCAGTTTGATCCCATATAGATAATTCTTTAAAAGAACAATGCTCAAGGCAGACATTCTTTACTAGTTAAGCTAAACTATTGTTTCGTTTTAAGAAGACTTCAGGGAATAGTTTTCACTTAAGATTTAAAGATTATCTCAGGGTAATAGTTTCAGGGTTCATCCAACCTCAGTGGCTCCAGAAAGTCTGGATTCCAGGAGAGTATTCTATTCTGCATTTCCCGCTCTTTTGACCAGCGTTCTTCTGCAGAATCTTTGATCAAAATATTCAGTAGTGGTAGCCAGGAACCATCCAGTTCTTCTGGACTAATGGCAATGGAGGCAGTTGTTCATGGGAGCAGTTATCCACACATTCCGTTTGCTCCTCCTATTCCTGACTCCCCTTCTTCCTCTGTTGCTCCAGGCAAATAGGGACCAATTGTTGTGCCTTGGGTGGCAGCTTGCCAGCTTTTAAGATCCCAGACACTGTTGACCAAGTGCGATGTAGAACAGAAGCACTAAAAACAATTTTAGGTCAGTTAACTGGGATGTCCCATGAAACCATGACCCTACTCCTCCAAGTTTTTCTTTCTTCAGCAGTGGATGAAGCAGTACCTGTGGTTGTGAGTTTTAAAGTACTTGATGTCTGTAAAGTGTTAGAAAAATGTGTGGTTCATAATGAGCACTATGCAAGTGTTTGCTATTTTTTGTATACTCTCTGGAAAACTAATAGGAATGAGATATCTCTCCATCTCCTCTTCTTGCTTTCCTCACCATGCAAGATGCTGTGGGTCAGCTTGTGGAAATGCGTCAGAGTGGGGAGAGATTGGGGAAGGGTCCTGAACTGTTGGTTTGTGAGTGAGGTCTTCTCAGACACCTGGTTTATCCTTTATTCTCTAGGCTGTATAAGTAGTTCCCAATGTTTTCTACAGATACTTGGTCTATCCAGTCTCTGGTCCAGTTGCTTCCACAGGTTGCCTTATTCTCCCTAAAATAAGCCTGTCCTCAGCCTGTACCACACGTGCCATAAATATATCATTGCCATTCAAATATTGATTTAGTACCCTATCCTGTTGTCTGTATGTTCCAGCTAGTGTAGCCGGAATTGCAAGCCATAAACTCTCACCTCCTAGACGGCAGAGATAGGTCTGTGAGAGCTTCGTGGGGCATTAAAAAACAAACAAAGCAAAGCTTTTTATCATGAAAATGATATTGTAAAGGGAGGCAGCTGGTACCTTTGAAGTCTCAGACTGCATCTTCCTCAGCTGTAAGACAGTCGTTAGTTGCCATCAAGTTGATTCTGACCCATGCTGACTCTGTGTGCAGAGTAGAACTGCTCCATATGGTTTTCAAGGCTGTGACCTTTGGGAAGCAGATTTCTGGGCCTGTCTTCTGAGGCACCTCTGGGTGGGCTTGAACCATCAACCTTTTAGCTCGTAGTTGAGTGCTTAACCATGTGTGCCACCCAGAAACTCCAGACCCTAAGACTGGACTACAACGTAGAAACACGTCCCTAGGGATCTCAAGACATTGGGCTCTTGATTTTAGCTCTTCCCTCTTCCTTAATCCAGGGAATCTGGAGGTCTTACTTCCTACCTTATTTCAGGGCAGTGAAACTGGACAATTTATCTGATTCCCACCAGTCAGAGATGTGAGTCAGTCATGCCTGATGCAGAAACTATGCTACCTAAGAAAGGACTCACTGGAAGGAGCATTAGTCAGCTCACTTGGCATCGCCTTCGGTCCCCATGTAATGTCAGAAACTGGTAGTGACCCCGCAATGTGTGGAACAGGTGCTCCCAACCAGAAACTATCCATGACAGAGATTATGTGCAACTTGCTAAAATGAGGAGTGGAAACTGACCATTGGCTTTTTCCTGTTGGGGACGTTTGGGCTCAGAAGTAGGTAGAGTCTGTTCTAACAGGTTGTGTAGGAGAACCTTTGTTTGTATGGCTTTGAATCTTTTTTTGAAATTCAGATAGTAGGACAACCTGGGTCAGAGGCGTAATTCAGCTGAGCGTGCGTTTACATGTACCTGGGTTTTTTACTAAGTTTGAGGAGTGATCTGGCAGAACTCAATGTAGATGGAAGTAGAAGTGAAGAAAAAGATGTTCAAAATGGCCAGTCTAGTAAATAACTGCGAAACTTTTGGTAGGGAAAAAAATCCACTCCCCACATAATGCAGATAATTTATGCAGAAGATATATATGACACACAGCAGAAATTTATTCAAGAGACATAAGAGAAACCTGACTTTGTGGTGCTGTGCTTATCAGGGTGTCTTCTGGAGAGAGAAATCCCTGCAATAGGATTTGCTGTGGATTTGCATGAGTTTCCTTTCTGCAGTTTTAGGGATTCACCTTCCCACTCCTGTGGATGAGGTGCTGTGGGTCCATCCTGTGCTACTGGGACAGAATGCCTCACCCTCTTGGATTCTTCTGGTGTCTTCCAGAATTCCCTGATGGAATTTCACTGCCAGCCCATGTAACTTCCCTTCAACTGCTAGCTGTTGGTTCATGTTGATCGCTAAGAAAAATGTTATGCTATTTACTAATGCAGAAATACATGTTCTTGACCACTGTACTAAGGCTGTATGTGGACCACCAAATGGAATGACTTAAGGGGAGCCATTTCTTTTCAGAAACTTCCTGGATATGCAGTGGCCCCTTCCCACCTCTCTTATGCAGGCTCTCAGTCTTGTATTCAGTTCCAGTCAGTGTCTCAGACCTATCAACCATGTGTTTGTGCCAGTTGCATGTGAAGAGATAGAGCCATAAAATATTTTGAAGGACGGCTGTGTTGCCCTTTACTCTTTGCTACCCATAGTCTAAATGTGCCTGGCTTTTGTTTTTGCTGTCTTGAACAACATTCTTCCTTTTTTTTTCCCTTAAGTCCTCATAACACAAGGTTTCTACTGACTTCTACTCCTCTCCCTTACCTGGCACAATACTTGGTTTTAACAATGCTGATTATTCCAGAAGGATGTCTTGTTTAATAAATGTCAGAAAGAAAGTACTCCATGACAGGTGATGACGGTGATGTTAAAGATTACAGGATTATAAACATTTTCTTTGAGTTGGTCTGTAGACTTACTTTGAATTTTTACGTTGTCATCCTGTATTTCTGTCCCAGCTCTTCTGCCTTGCTTGTCCCAGATGATTCCATGGAAAAGCAATGCAAATAAAGATCCGTTTTTTTTGTGTGTGTGTGCCAAAGCTTTAATAGTTTATTCCCAATGTAAACATTTTAGTTTAGTTTAGTGACTCATTAATTTGATAAGGAAATGTCCTAATAAAGATAAAGAAACTGTAAACTATTTCAAAAGCTGCAGGGGGAAAATGTTGGGGCCCTTTAGGTCAAGTACGTGCCCTTGTTCTTTGAATTTCGTTTGTTGTTTGGCCATGGGAGTAGTCAAACTGATCATTTAGGGGTTATGTCCTCATCTTTATTCTTGTCTGTAAGCTTATGCATATATACCAAGTCGTGGGTGTTTTACCTCCTGAAAGTGTCTTTCTGTATAGACGGGGACTGCGTGGGAGGTGATTTTATGAAAGCAGTAAATTAGGTTTCCCTCTTCCCCCCACAAAATAGTTCATTAAATGTGTCACTAGGCTACAGCTGAGAAATACTTGGTTGGCTTTTATTGGTAAACAGTTTGATTTTCTTAGAAATGACACATACCTGCAGGTATGAAGGGTTAAAAAAAAAAAAAGTGGCTGTCAAGTCTACCCCAACTCACAGCGACCCCATGTGTGTCAGAGTAGAGCTGTGTTCCATAGAGTTTTCAGTGGCTGATTTTTCAGAAGTGAATTGCCAGGCTTTTGTCAAAAGTCCCTCTGGATGGACTCGAACCTTGGATCTTTTGATGGCAGCCGAATGTATTAACCATTTGCACCACCCTAAATAGTGTCAGAAGCTTGAGAGAATAGAAAGTGTCCTTGGCTATAGCCTGTGGTTACATAAGGCATACCAGAAACAAAACAAACGAAAAAACCCAAACCCGTTGCCTGTCAATTCCGACTAGTGGCAAACCCATGAGTTACAGAATAGAACTGCTCCATAGGGTTTTCTTGACTGTAATCTTTACAGAAGCAGATTGCCTGGCCATTCTTTTGTGTCGCCATTGGAATTGCCAGTAGTAGTGGAGTGCAAGCCGTTTGTGCCACCTGGGGACCTTACATAAGGCATAATCTACATTATTCATTTGTATAAAAATTTCTACAGGTATTATGACCTTACCTTGTTGTACATAATTTTGGTAAGACTAAATGTGCCAGCATGGATGGAACTATTTTTAGGTTTTGTAAACACGGGGCAGCGTTTCGTTCTGTGGTGCATAGGGTTGTTATGAGTCGGAACTGACTGGACGACACCTAACAACAACAACATGTGTGTTTAGTGAAGTATAAATGTATCCCGTAGAAAATATCCTTTGTAACAACAGAGTATACTGACTGTTATTATATCCAGGAATAAACTCCATAGATGCTTTTTAAAACAATTGTTTAGCAATTTTGCACTTAAATTTCAAGAGGTAGTTGTCTGCCTCAGTGGTTTTCAACCTTTCCAGAAGAGAACTATTTCTAAACTTGAAAAGAAAAAAAACCCTCAGTAACAGCCCTCCAAACTACCTTTGATAGATATTGTAATTTTAGTATTTGTTAGTTGCAAAAATATAGAAAGTCAGAAAGAAAAAATTAGCTTGATATTCTGAGTTAAAAAAAAAAAAATCAACAGGCAAGCTATTGACTTTGAGGCTCTAGGTACAGTATAAAAATCTTGGGTTTTGTTTTTCTTTTATAACCAGTTAATGGTTTTATCTAAGTTTGTATCTGCTGTCTTTTTTTTTTTTTTGGTATCTGCTGTCTTGCCAGGTACTTGTCAAGTAGGAAATGTAATGATCCCAAAGTAACCTTTAATTACAACATACCTCTGAAACTATTGCCCTTTGTTTTGCTTTGTTTTTGTTATTACTGGCTGGCTCTTCCTGGACCAAAAAAAAAAAAAAAAAAGGAGTGAACTATAATAGCTATAGTAAAGCCATGTGTGTGAAAATGTGTGCATTTGTATACTGTGCCTCAAAGCAGACACGAAAACTGAAGTTTTATAATAAGATAAATTAAGTATCTATCTTTTCTTTCTAATTACATGGGCTTATGAAATGCTGTCTACAAGGTGTGATCTTGCATACTACCCAGATCATACTCTGAAGTGACACCCAACAGAGGCCAGTTTTAGTCCTGGACCCCTTTAGTCTCTGGAGCCTTGGTGTTACAGTGGTAAAGAGCTTGTCTGCTAACCAGAAGGCTGGCTGGCTGTGTGAATGCACCAGCGGCTCCTTGGATACTCAGTGGGGCAGTTCTCCTCTGTCCTATATGGTTGCTATGAGTTGGAATCAACTCAGTGACAACAGGTTTTTTTAACCTCTAGTAATTGTCAAATGAACTAGTCCTCAGTGTAGCGGGTACTATCTGGATGACTGTCATTCATAAGTTCATTGCACTGATGGTGTTGTGCCTCTGCTCTAGGCTGGGTATTGGGCTGTGCCTGTAGGATACAAGGTGAACCAGCCATAGTGCCCAGCCTCAAGGAGCCAGCCATGGTCTGCTAGAGGAGACAAACATGAACCACAGTTCTGTGATCAGTGCTGCATCAAGTCCACACAGGTGGAGCATGCAGCAAAAGTCTCTGCTCACCTACTCAATGAGGATGCAGGCCGAGGAGTGGCCAGGGTAAGGAGGTCAAGCATAGATGCTGTTTGAACTGGGTCTTTTCTACTTATATCCAAATCTAAAGCTATTGTTCACAATAGACTTTGAACAACACACTTATATAAACTAGATGACTCTGATTTTTGTTCATTGGTGTTTGTTTATTCTACCACTTTATATCTAAAGGGAAATTGAGAAAGCACGGTCTAGGTCACTTAGGTCTGAGTTTGAATCCTGCTTGCCACCTGATAGCCACTTGACCTTCCTGAACTTCACATAGAAAGGGCATAATAAAATCTGCCAAACATGTTGGTTGGGAGGATTATATGAAATATATTACAGTAATTGTTAGTCTCTTCCCTCGTCTTAACCCAGTAACATTGAATAGCTCCAAGAAGTCAGTTTATTTTGAAAGGTGCCTGATAAAACAATAAAGCAGGGTTAATTATAGAATAATGAGAATAACTAATATTCCCCCCCCCCAAAAAAAAAACCCACTGCCGTCAAGTCGATTCTGACTCATAGCGACCCTGTAGGACAGAGTAGAACTGCCCCATAGAGTTTCTAAGGAGTGCCTGGTGGATTTCAACTGCCAGCCTCTTGGTGAGCAGCCATGGCACTTAACCACTACTAGCCGGTGTTTACTGTGCCAGGGACTATTCTAAGTGCTTTATGCTAATTAACTCATTCAGTCTTCACAGTAACTCTTTGAGATAGGTGCTATTATTTCATCCCTGTTTTACAAATGAGAAAATTGAGGCTAGAGTGGTTAATTAATTTGGGTTAACCCTGCCAGTCTGGTTCTAGAGCTCTTACCCGTTGAAATGGAATTTGGAAGAGGATAATGAGAATGATGGCAGTAATAATACCTTAGATTTTTACAGAACTTTGTCCTTTGGGGAACACTTCTATGTACATCTTTATGTTGGTTTCTCATAATAATAAATATGAAATGGCTAAAAACTGGATGAGAAAACCGAGGTGCCCAGGGGAAAGTGACTTGCCCAGGTTTACTAAATCAGTATGTGACCAAGTTGATACAAGAACTTTTTCCACTTAACTCTTGTGAGTGTTGATAGAATGTAAGGAAAAACAGTATGTGTTCAGGAGTCCTTCTGAACAATGGTGGCTGTTAATTTTTTTTTTTTTTCCCCAGTATGGACAGATACAGGGAGGTTAATTGTGTTTGTCAGGTCACATGTCACGTTAGTAGCCAACTGTGATTAGAAAGGGCAGGTGCAGTCCCTGAACCACACAGCTTCTGAACGACCCAAATGAAATAGTTGGGGAAATGCTGATGAGTGTTTTCTGGGCCACTTAGGGCCTAGCTTAGATTGCTCCTGCCAGAGCTATGAAGCTTCTTCCTGAAAGTGGGCCAGGTGGCTGCAATCTGAAGGGAGATGGTAAGGATTTGCCCAGGCCTATTTATTTGCTAGGGCTGATACAGAGGAACTGGGCCGCCTTCTTCCAATGTTAATCAGCCCTCCCTACAAACTGAAAGCTTAGCTCAATTTTAAAGAGAGCAAGAGAGAGAAGAAACCAAGTAAGGCTGAATCAAAAGCCTCTTGGAATTATGTGGTGTTTTGCCCTGTAGTCCCGGATCCAGTTACAGATGCCTGTGATTATGGCGTTTGCAAACAATTGTCAGAGAAATTCGTAAGATTTCCAAAGACTGCAGAAGAGCGGATTTGGAGTTGAATTTCAAGCACAGTTACCCATAATGGCTTACATGTGGACGAAGAGCATTTAAGATTCAGGACTGAGTATCTGTGCCCAGGAGGTGTGGGATGTAGATAGCTCTGGTGTCACCATTTTCTGACGGTCTTTTCCAGTTGTTTCATTTATTCTTGGCCTGCAGGCCCTTAAACGCGGTGAAATTCTCCCTCGAGTGTTTGCTTGCAGTGTCTAACATTGTCATCATTTGTCCCATTTGGTAAGAAGGCTCTAATTGGCTTCTTTGCCAACAAGCATGAAATATGCCAGCAGCTCGATTGTGGAAAATGTGAGTCTCTGTGACCATCTTTAATTGGCTGTGCAACAGACATTTTAATTTAGTTTAACATTGCAAGCAAAGCTCAAGGTATGGAGGCTTGCCTTCTTTAATATGTTTTTCATATGGCAAAGACTTTCACTGACTGTAAAAATTTCTCTATTTTTTAAACAATAAAGTTCCATTGAAGAAAAAGATCAAAAGAATAGGAGTCGTATAATAATATAACAGTTGTTTCTTTTCGAAGCAACTGCTATACTAGGCTTCTCCCAACCTTAAATAAATGAGCTTACTGCGTTTAACAATCCAGTAAGCATTCATTAGGCAATGGAAAAAGTTAGAAAGAATATTCCAAGTCTTGGTGTATATATATAAAAAGAATATTATAGTTCTTGCTATATTGAAATGCCCCTTTCTAGAATTTTCCAAACAATAATTGCTAGAAAAGCTCAGCTTATACTTATATTAATAAGCAGAAGACCCTAAATTGACTAAAAAAAATTGACTAGTGGGACAGAATTTATGGATGGATTTTTTTTTCCTGTAAAATCTGGAAGTTGTTTTTGCTGTTGTTGTTTTTTTTTAGTGGCTATACTTTTTTTTTATACCTAGTATATGGTAGCAGGAGTGTGTGCCAGCATTGTACGAAAGCACTGTTAGAACACTTAAACTGTTCTAGGAGTCCCTGAGTGGTGTATACGGTTAGGTGCTCAGCTGCTAACCGAAAGGTTGGAGGTTTGCATCCACCCTGAGGCTCCTCAGAAGAAAAGCCTGGTGATCTGCTTCCAAAAACTCAGCCATTGAAAACCCTGTGGAGCACAGTTCTACATGGACACACATGGGGTCACCATGAGTCAGAACTGCCTTGGTGGCAACTGGTTACTTGTGAAGCCATGCTCAGTGGTAATACTCCTCACAGACTCAGTTGTTTGAGTGTGTTGAGGTTTTGTGGTGACTGAAACAAATGGTAGAAGAAGGCACAAACGATGAGAGTCTGTGGTATGCCAGCTGTGGGATGACTCAGTTGGGCTTCAGTTATTTCATTTATGAAATGAGAACACTACAGTTCCTGTATTCCACATAGTGCTTCTGGAAAAACCAGATGGAATAGTACTTCTCTGCAAATGAGACAACATGACAATTAAATGGGATAACATGAAATAGAAATGCAAACAAAAGCAATCAGCCAGTCAACATTTGTGTTGTGCTTTATCATTATAAAATCATGTCACTTAATCTGCATAGCCACCTGGTGGGGTAGTGTGTCAGTGATTCTTGTTTTAGAGATGCGAAAACAGCTCATAGAGGTTGAGTAATTTGCCCAAAGGAAGGAGGAGTAAAATGCACAGTTATTGACCATCCATGGGTATTGGGCTCTGTGCTAGGCCATGTCTCGTGTATTAGTTCATTATATCCTCAAACTACAAGTGTCAAAGCTGGTTCTTAAACCCAAGAATTTGAACTCCAGAGTTGGTGCCATTTCCTCCTGCTCAAGTCCTTTGGAGAGCTGAAAGCACTATATAAAAAATGGCCTTATCATTCCTTCCATTTTCAACTCAGAGGCTCTATGGTCTTTTAGACCACTAGAAGGTAGTATGAGAAGCTCTGGTGGTGTAGTGGTTAAATGGTCGGCTCCTAACCGAAAGTTTGACAGTTGAAATCCACAAGGTGCTCCTTGGAAATTCTATGGGCCAGTTCTACTCTGTCCTGTAGGGTTGCTGTGAGTTGGAATTGACTCAGCGGCAACGGATTTAGAAGGTAGTATGAGAAGGGCTTGTGATGCTTTTTAGCTGTATGAACTTTGGCAGCTATTTTGTCCAACCCCCCACACTGTTTCCCCATCTGTAAAATGGGATTAATAGCCTGCCTCATATAATTGTTGTGAGTGTTACATGGAGATAAATGCTATTACGTGCTTAGCATACTGCCTGACACCTAGAAGAGGCTCAGTCAATACATCATGATGCCAATGCTGAGATGACGATGATTGGCTGTTACTGCCAAGGTTCTCAATGCTCTCAGGCTATAGTTGCAGAAAGTTCTGCCTCCCTGGACCATGCATGGCTGGGCCACTTCCCAGCTGAACACCCACTCTTGACCCTCCCTTGCTCCACACGCCCTCAAGAGTTTCCTGGGGTCTGGCTTCCAGGAATAACTGCTTTTGAACACTTCTCATCATCTGTTTCCTATTCATTCTACATACCCCAGTTCAAACTCTCAAAATTCTTCCACCCCATCAAGCAATGGAGACAGCTGGGCCTATCGTTCATGCTGCCCCCACCCCCCCCAACGCCTTCCAGAGGCCAGAGACACTCATTGTCTGACATTCTCCTACGAATCATGCTTTAAATATTTGTGTAGCACCTTCATCCCAAGCAGGACCAAGCTTTATGTCCCCTTGCATAACTTAACCAGGAGCTGGCAAGTATCATCTCATTTCCTGGAAGCAGGGAGAGACGGGCCTACAAGGTGACACAAAATCTGGGTCACACTGCTTTCCTAGTTTTCTTGGTGCAGTAGAAGTACTTTCCAGTAGATGCCATTGCTCTGTTTTCTTTATCTCTCTTGAGAAGATTTTCATCCTGGTCGGCTTTTCGTCCTCATGTAGTTAGGAGAAGCTGAAAAGCCATGAGAGGCTTCTGTTCTCATTTTTTTCAATTTTAATATAAATTTAATGAAAATCTTAAACTGGTCAGTGCCTCCCCATTCCACCTGAAGTCTTCTGCAGCTTAGATTACCATCTTCATTTACAACATGTGTCTTAGTTATCTAATGCTGTTGTAATAGAAATACCACAAGTCCGTGGCTTTAATGAACAGAAAGTCATTTTCTCACAGTTCAGGAGATTAGATGTCCTATTTCAGGGCACCAGCTCTAGGTGAAGGCTGTCTCTGTACGCCCGGGGGAAAATCCTTGTCTCTTTCAGCTTCTCTTTCTCAAGTCCTTGGTGATCTCCTGGTGACATCAATCTTGTGCATGCTATCTTCTGTTACTCTTTTTATCAGGGCTTCAAACCAGTTCGAACCCCTGTTGAGAATTTGCATTTCCACCCCAGGCACACAGAATCAGAATCTGCATTTTAACAAGATCCCCAGGTGATCCCTATGTATAATAAATTTTGAGAACCACAGCTCTACTAGTGGTTCTCAGAACTGGTCCATACCAGCAGCACTAACATTCCTGGGAACCAGTTAGAAATGCAAATTCTCAGCAGGGGTTCAAACAAGAATGAGCTGGTTGGAAGCCCTGCTTTTTATATCTCAAAAGTGATTGGTTTAAGACATACCCTATGCAGATATGGCCTCATTAACATAATAAAGAAAACCCTCTTTGTAAGTGAGGTTACATCCACAGGTATAGGGGTTAGGATTGAATATGAGGGACACAGTTCAATCTATAACAATATTCTAATCAGCTCCTTCCCAAGAGCCCAGAGTCATCATTTAGGCCATGTGGTTTCAACGTACACTAACAAGACTGAAGATCCTTTATTTAACATCTAAGAGAAAAACCATTTTTTAAAACCATCACACTTTAAAAAGTCAAAACCATTTAACATTCAACTTAGTCGGTGAAATTTTGAATGGAACGGGAAAAAAATATTTCCCTTATTTTATGTCTAATTTTCCACTTTATGCAAAGTGGTCCAGAGGTAAAGAGGTGGCCAGTCTGAACTGAGCTGGATAAAGATAAACAAAAAGATTGAAAACCTTTATTTATTTACTTAATTTTATTTATTTCCTGTTACTGCTAATCCTATGACTTTTTTCTTTTACCATAACAGTGCTCAAACACCTTGTTTCTGATGTTCCCCCCACCCCCAAAAAAACCACTGCCATCGAGTCGATTCCAACTCATAGTGACCCTATAGGACAGAGTAGAACTGCCCCATAGAGTTTCCAAGGAGTAGGTGACGGATTCGAACTGCTGACCTTTTGGTTAGCAGCCATAGCACTTAACCACTACGCCATTATCACCCCCACATGAGGAAATTCCAGTGATTTGCTTGGTCATTTTCTTCACTACAAGATCCCCATTCAAATCCTTGATTAGACATACTAAACTGGAATATAAATGGAAAGTATTCTCATTTAATGTGATTTCAAAGAGCAATTTTTTCAAGCTGCTATCAATCAGTCCAATGAGTCAGCAAATATAAATGAAGCACTTATGATGGGCATTGTGATAGATGCATCCTTCTACTTGTTTCCGAAACCTGAGATGATTTGAACCATGGCTCCAATTGATTGTGTTGGTCTGCACTGCGCTGTAGGGAAACAGCCAGGCTGTAACGAATAGCTAAATCACTTGAACTTGGGTCACTGTATAGGCCATGTGAGGGTATTTTAGCTTTGCTTGAGGGCAGTTTTCATCTCTTTGCAAAGCAGATTCAAGAAGGAGGAGGAAATAAACTACAGTGTACTTTTGTAATGGGTTTAAATTAATCTTCACTTTTCTACCAATGGAGCCCTGGTGGTGAAGTGGTTAAGAGCTCAGCAGCTAACCAAAAGCTTGGCAGTTCGAATCCACCAGCTGCTCCTTGGAAACCCTGTGGGGTAGTTCTGTTCTGTCCCATAGGGTTGCCTTTTCATTGACAGCAGGAGGGATCAGGGGATCCGTCCCTGGAGAAGGACATCATGTTTGGTAAAGTAGAGCATCAGTGAAAAAGAGGAAGACCTTCAATGAGATCGATTGACACAGTGGCTGCAACAGTGGGCCCAAGCATAACAACATTGTGAGTATGGTGCAGAACTGGGCAGTGTTTCATTCTGTTGTACGCAGGGTCTCTATGAGTTGGAATCGACTTGCCAGCACCTAACAAGAACAACAACAACCTCTGCTTTACCAAGCATGATGTCCTTTTCTAGGAATTGGTTCCTCCTGATAACGTGTCCAAAGTAAGTGAGACAAGCTATTAGAACTTGATTATCTTAGTGTTTAACAGTTGAGGTTAAACCAACATCTGTACTTGTCTTTCTTTCCCAGAGGGCATGACAAGAAACGAAAAAGAGAAGAGTTCAAAGAATTGAAAACAGAGTTTTTATTAGGATAACATTTGGGGTCAGGTAAACATCTCTTTTGAGTTTCATTGAAAAATTCCAGGAGGCCAAGGACAAAATCTCCGGAAGGCTTGTATCAAGAAGTGTTATTCATTGAAAGGTTCACCCTTTTAAAAATTTTAAAAGAAAACTGAGTATGATGTTAAAAAATAGAAAAGAGAAAGAACATCAAAAAAACAAAAGTTTCTTTTCCTCGTTTGGAAAGTGTGGAAGGCCTGGAAAAGATTTTCTCCAGTGACCGGGAAATACTTCTTCCTTGCGCATGTGCTACTTTCCTCCCTGGAGCTGGGGAGTTATATCTTAAGCTTGTGTACTTGAATTGTAAATGCAGACAGCTTGGACTCAGCTAGGAGAGACAGCAGCATCGCTACCCTTACTGAGCCAGGCACCTTTGCTGTGAGCCTGTATTTTAGCCTGTAGCCTAATTCTTGGTTGTTCACGTCTGTGTTGTTCTACTTGCCAGTTTCAGATCTGAATGACACCTTTAACAAGAGTTAAACTCTCGTTTAACTTTTTTAAAAAATTGAGAGAAACAGTCCCTCTTTGGCTCTGGAGGAAATTAAACCACAAGACAGGCTACTAGTGAAGACTGTGGAATTTCTGTCCTGGAGATCTTAAATAGTAGAACATAAAAATTAGGTCACTTAAGTAAGCCTGCTTGGAGGCTGACCAAAATGGCCTCTTAAAGTGTTCCAAGTTTATAAAACGACATGTGTTAATATTCATATATCTTCAGAGCGGAAGGAAAATCAGTTCTTTGTTAGCTTACCCTTTGGATTCTTCTTCTTTTTTTTTTTAATAATATTTTATTGTGTTTTCAGTGAAAGTTTACATAGCAGATTAGGTTCCCATTCGACAGTTTCTACTCAAATTGTTCAGTGACATTGGTTACATTCTCCACAACGTGTGAACATTCTCATTATTTCTGTTCTGGTTGTTCCTTTTCTAGTAATCTAGTTTCCCTTTTCATCTTTGTTTTTAAGTTTGGTCTCATATTAATGGTTTTTTTTTTAAAGGCATGCAGTACTCATGCGTAATATTCTTTATTTTGTGAGCCAATCTGTTATTTAGCTAAAAGGTGACCCTAGGATAGTTTTGGTTCAAGGTTTAAAGAGTATCTCAAGGCACCAGTCTTCGGAAGCCCTCCAGTCCCAACCAGTCCAGTAAATCTGGATTTTTTAAGAATTTGAGGTTCTGCACAACATTTTCTCCCATTCTGTTAGGATCCATCTATTTTGGCCCTGACAAAAAATGTTGATAGTGGTAGCTAGCTAGGCACTACCTAATTTTTCTGGTCTCAGGGTAGATGAGGCCATGGCTAACTTAGTTTCTTCTCTGAGTCTTTGGTTTCCTTCTTTCTTTTTTGTTCTGGACAAAGTGGGACCAATAGTTGTATCTTAGATGGCCACTTGCAGGCTTTTAAGATCCCAGACACTATTCACTAAACTAGGAAGTAGGACATAGGCTGTACTAACTATGTGAACCCAATTGACTGAGTTGTCGCATGAGACTATGGTCCTAAGCCTCCAAACCCAGAAAATCGATCCCACAAGGTATTTGGTATGTCTAAGAATATATGTAACTGTGCCCCCTAAGTGCTTTATTATATATATATATGAGTATATATGCGTATGCGTACATCCATATATACACAGATACACACTCATGTACACATACCTATACACGTATATATTCGCACATTTATCTTTTGGTTGTTGTTACTGCAAAATTAAATACGGCATAGCAGTTACCAAAAGGTCTTTTTTTCTTGTGTTCATCTTAGTGACATCATTTACCTTGATTAATCTATGCACATTTCACTCACATTTAGTGTTATGTTTCCCATCCCCCAAAAGAGCAAGTGTCTACTATCTAGAGAGTGATTCCCCTTCTCCCCCTGACCCATCCCTGGTAACCACCAATGAACATTGGTTTCTGTATATATGCCTATTCTTGTCTTTTTATAAAAGTGAAATCATAGAATATTTGTCCTTTTGCGATTGACTTATTTTACTCAGCATAATGCCCTCCAGATGCAACCATGTTATGTTTCGAGGACTCATCGTTGTTTATGGGTGCATAGTATTTCACTGTCTGTGTGTACTGCATTTTGTTTATCCATTCATCTGTTGAAGGACACTTAGATTGTTTCCATCTTTCTGCTATTGTGAATAATGCTGCAGTGAACATAGGTGTGCATGTCTGTTTGCATCTCTTTTATTACCCTTTGAATTCTTAAAAGTGTTTGCCAGCACCCTTGGTTAGAAATGGCTGTCTCTCATTTGCACTGTATGATAATATTACTTGTAGAAACTTAGGAGTGAGTGGGAGGGAGGAAGTAAGAAGATTGTCCTTTTAGAAAATGACATTTGATCTTCTCCTTCTTTTTAGGATAGTACTGAGAGGATACTTGGCTTCTACAGAACTAACTTGACTGAACTGAGCATATTAACAAAATGCCCGAAGAAATGTACTTAACTTGAGGCACTTCCAGTAAAGATCTATTGCGTTACTAACAATCAAGTTTGCTGGCATTAAGTGATCTATAAAATGCAAAGCAGTTGTTTGTTTCAGTGTCATTGGTAGCCATTAGCTTTGAAAAGTTAAGACGACGGTCTGAAGCAGGATTTTAAAATCATCTGGCTCCAGCATGAACCTGTTGTTGTGTGCCGCTGAGTCAGTTCCAACTCAAAACAACTCTGTAGGACAGAGTAGAACTGCCCCATGGGGCTTTCTATGCTGTAATCTTTATGGAAGCAGATTGCCAGGTCTTTTCTCCTGCATTGCTACTGGGGAGTTCAAACCGTCAGCCTTTCGGTTAGCAGCCAAGCACTTCACCACTGTGCCACCACGGCACCTTAGTATGAACCTACTATGACAAAAATTAAAAAGTTGAAGAAAAGGTTCTTTGTGGAATGCAAATCACAGTTAACACAGCCCTTGATGACTTGTTCAGTCACCAGGGTCTTGTGGGCCCTGTGCTTCTCCTCTGCAAAGTTGTATCTACATAGTGGCAAACCAGTTTCCCTTCCCTCCTACTGACCTCAAAGAGACACCATTTACGCTTGTGAACACCTGTAAAAAAGGACTTGTTTTTTTAGGAATGGGGGAAATTGAAAGCTGTTAAATGTGCTCAGCAGGCAGGAAAGCAAAAGGTAAAATTGGGAGCCTTACTTTTTTTTGCAGGGAATTCATAAAAACTCTCCTTTCTTCTATTCTGTGTTTTTAATTGTGGTGAAAATTACACGTAACAAAATAATACCAACTCAGTAGTTTCTGCACGTACAGTTCATTGGCACTGATTGCATTCTTCAAGGTACGCAACCATTCTTGCTATTCTTTTCCAAATCAGTCTACCACCGTTAACATAAACTCAGCGCCCCCATTTCCCTTCCATCGCACCCCTAGTAACCACTAATAATCTGTGGCTTCTGTATATTTGCTTATTTCATATAAGTGAGATCATGCAGTATTGTTGTTTTGTGACTGACTTATTTCACTCCTGATGTTTTTAAGGTTCATCCGTGTTGTAGCATGCATCGGGACTCAGCAGTATTCCATTGAGTGTATATACCACATTTTGTTTATCCATTCATCTGTTGATGGGTGTTTTGGTTGTTTCCACTTCTGGGTTATTGTGAGAAGTGTTGCAGTGAATGTTGATATACAGGTGTCTGTTTGCATTCTGTTCCGCTCTTTTTGAGTAAAGAATTTTGATTAGGAGGTGAATGTTCTTTGTGATTCTGTTTCCTGGAATAGTCCATACGGCATTGACTGGACGTGAGACTTTCAGGGACCTGAGATTGACAGACATTATTTTCCCTTTGTTTTATTTTCCTGGGCAGACAAAAATAAAGGAGAGAACTCTGAAATTACAACATTTGCTTTTAGTGCTGTTCTCTTTCCTCGTTCCATTTCAAAAAAGGACACAGTCATTAAAATAAGACCCTATGTTTTTAGTTAATTTTCTCTTTTAACTTGCCTTTTATTTGAAGTTAGTTCTGCCATGTGGTGGTTTTCAAGATGTTTGTTTATTTATAGTGGAACCCTTTCTTTCAAATGAAATCTTGTGTCCAACCGTAATATATGAAACAGAGAAACTGCAGCTCTCTGAGGGGTTGCCCCTCGGCCTCCTCCTGCCCATAGCTCCTGAGGCACATCTGGGTACCTGGAGCTGAGGAACCCAGTTTTAAATTGGGTGACAAGACCCCAGAGATAGGAAGGAGTGTGTGGGTTGTAGTCCTCAGCTCTGCCACCAATACTTTTTGTCACTTCACTTCTCTGGACTCCATTTCCCTCTTTTATGAAATGATCTTGCCCCAGCTTATCTCTGAGGTCCTTCCCGCCCTAGCAATCAGCAGCTCTGAGTTACACACAGGGAGCGCTGAGGCCGCGACATGTTTGGTGAGAGAGGACCAGTACACACAGCAAGAACAGAAGGTCTGGTTAAAGGAAGAATCTTCACGTTCTAGCGTGAATGGTCTTCAGTTCGTGCAAATGAAAGCTTGGGAACCAAAACCATGTATCAGCTTAATTGTCTCTGAAAAAAATGCTTTCTGGAGATTTCAGTGAGTCATCTGCAAACATCTAATTCAGAAGAATCCTGTGGACAAAGGGATTTAAACCAGTTGTGGGTTGTTGTTTACCATTGGTGGTAGTTGAACGTGCTGGTAAGTGGTTAGCTAACTATTAATAAATACAACAATTGTCCTTACTAAAGAAAATTATGTCCTGTCACTTTTTTAAGTTTGAAAATGCATCTAAGGCATAGTAATTCAAGAATCTGCTGCCAGTTAGCACATCTGGTTGGAAAATGGGGCTGGTGAGGCCAACGTCTGGGTTCATTCGTGATGTGGGCCAGTTAGCAGGGCAGGGCTCTGTGGCCAGACTGGACTTTTAACCCTGACCAACTGTCTCTTACATGTGGGGCATGAGCCACAGGGAGGGGTTACAGAGCATGGAAAGATATCCAGAATTAGCTTTTCCTCCTGGAACCAAGGAGGGCCTTTGTCCTGGTAAAGAAGGACTTGGCTGTCTCATCTTGGCATATGGAGGGTTCCCTGCCTACATCTTTAACAACTAAAAGAAAAATACGAAATATTCCATGTGTTTTAGTGTCTGTTGTTAGTGAGTCTCTTTAGTCTGAAGACAAAATTCCCTACACTAAGTTAGAACAGAGGGTCTCAAAATAACACTCCATTGTTCTCAAATTGGACCCTTTTGTTCTGGTTCCTTCATTTAGTTAAACACTGTTTTGTAATTAAACTTTGAAATTCTTAATTTTCTTCTGTATAAGAAAAACGCACAGGAATCTTAGGAAAATGGTTTGGAAAAAACAAACAAACATGATTCCAGTGCACAGAGTTCCTTTAGAGAATGGATCTGTATGAATAGATTCTTACTTTTTTTTTTAAACTTTTTTCTGTAATTAATAGTATTATAATTTTTACTTTTTTTTTTTTTGCTTTTAAACATGGAACATTTTCTCTTGTTTCTCAACATAATTGAAGTAATGTATGACGCGTCAGTAGGATTTCATCTTTGCCCAGGGAAGCAATTAGATTTAGCTGTAATTGGCTTTCTATAGAAAATAGCAAAGACAATAGTCTGAAGCAGACTATCTCACATGCTTTTTTGATTAAAAAAATATTCATTTGACGTATATAAAATTCAAACACAAAATTATAAAATTTGCACACCTTTTAATTTCTGCTCCAGCACACTCGCACAATAAACCTCATCAAGATACTCTTGGGTCAATTGTAAAAATGGGTGTGAAAATTAGAATTTCAAAGTTGCGTTGATTTTCTTCCCCAGAATTAATTTTTGATGAATGTGCTCAGGGAGGTGGCTTCCAAACTGTTTTAACAGTGTACGCTTTCCTCAAACAAAATTTTAAGCATGGCTCCAATATTTAAAAATAAATAAGTAAAAGCAGAGCTGCTCTAGTTGTCACTGGAGAGGAGGTTGGCTCACTGCCCCCCCCACTCTCCCCCCGCGTGAAACTCCAGGGCTTTTCCACTGAAAAGCCACCCTCCGAGGCAGAGAATTACAGCCTGCCTAATTTAGCCCTCTTGCTTAGGTGGTGAGTGGTCTTGGTGTTGGTAAACCCTCTTAAACTCTTCTAAATGAGGCACTCATAGTGACGTTCAGGTCCCCCATCATTAACTTGAGGTGGTTATTTTTACTTGAGCTATAGTTAGTTGCAAACTTAAAAGCCAACCACCTATGCTAACCAGTGATTTTTTTTTTTCTGTCTTGAAATTGAGCCTTTACATTTAATTCATCCTTTGAGTTTAACCGGAAAGCCATATTTCTCGCTACTTTTTAGTCTCTGCCAGGAAATTTTTTTCCCCACTGATTCAGGTTTAAATCTGTAGCTATAGTGCTTGCACCGTGGTAGGGTTCATGGACCTTGTTGGAATGGATTTTTCATGTTATACCTCATTCCAGTGATTGTGTTTCTGCTTATTTTCTTTCTCTCACTAGATAATAAAAAGCAACACAGCGTTATTTCACAGTGAAGATATGGTGGAGTTTCTCTTAATCTTTGAACAGGCTGGAGTAACTCAGAGCCCTACAAAAGAAAATCGGTCTTGTGTAAATGTACAGTCCTTGGATCCATGCTGTGCCCAGTGCTTTGAGAGTAAGATGACATTTTTCTCAGTGTTAAAAGGTGATCATATATTCAATAAGCACTTACTGGGCACCGGCTATGTAATTTGTCTAAGCCAGAGATCACATGCTTCATGTATAGCAGCTCCTTTAATAACACGTGTCATCCCTATGAAGTAGGGATTGTTTTTTCAATTTACACCCAGCCAGTTCTTCCTTCACTCACTTGACATGATTATCAGGAGTAATCTCACCTTCACCACCTGTACGCTGATGATTTCCTAAGCTATGTTGACTGCTCTAACTCCTTTTCTAAGTTCTAGACCAAGTTGCCTGCTAGAATACCCTATACCTGGTTGCCCACCTTAAAAAAAAACAATCTGTTGCCATCGAGTCGATTCCGACTCATAGTGACCCTAGGTACCTTAAACCCAAAATGCCCAACAGAGCAAATTTTTCTTCCCACCTTCCCCGATCCCCTTTTTTTCCTGGGTTCCCAGTCTTGGTCAAGACTTTATCGTCTTCCCACACGTGTATTCATTCAATTGGTATGTACTGGTAACTCACTCTGTCTTAGGCTGTGTTCCAGATATGAGGGGTCTATACTGCATGGACCAAAACAGATTAGAGGCCCAGCCTTCATGGAGCTTACATTTTAGTGGATATACAAGCAACTAACTTTTAGAATATATGTATCTTTATCCTTTATCTATCTGTCTGTCTGTCTGTCTACCTACCTACCTACCCACCCACCCATCCATCCACCCATCCACCCATCTACCCATCTACCCATCCACCCATACACCCAAGGATATCAAGTGGTAATGAGGGCTATGGAGAAGAATAAAGCAGGGTAAGGACGGCAGGCTGTGCTGGAGACAGACAGGATGTGGGTTGTGCTCTTTTAGCTAGGGCAGTCAGGGAAGGAGGTGACATTTGAGCAGAGACCTGAATGAAGTGAGGGGACAAGTCATGAATATCTGTGATTTTAGGAGGCTTGCCTCACCCTCTGTTAGTCCTCCAAGTCAAAGACTGAGTCAGCCATTTTTGTAATGTTGCCCCACACCACAGTTTGTAAATGCGAGCCTGGAGATGGATGAGTATACTTGAGACAGCAAGTCAGACAAGCAGATAATTATGATGGTGTGGTGGGTGTGACACAGCGGCATGCCAGAGGTCTGTGTGAGCTCAGAGGAGGGAGCAGTGGAAGAGGGCAAAGGGAAGATAGGTCTAGAGAAAGCTTCATGGAAGATGGCATTTAAGTGCCTTCTAGAAAACTCCAGTGCATGGAGTTGGGAAGGACACAGAGGCAGCACAGCTATGGAGGCAGATGTCCTGGGTCTCAAACTGAGATTTGACACAGCATCTGATTCAGGTCAATACAGGCCACAAAAGGTGGGGAGCATTGCACCATGACTTGTGGTGGAGAGTGTTCTGTAAACTATGGGGACAGACATGCTCTAACAGGACAGATTCCTTTAATCTGGCTTTGAATGCTGTTCTTGGGAAAGGGAAGATGGGAGAAAGAACCTTGGGTTTTTCTCTTTCCCTTCTTTGCAGATGCCTCCCTGAGAGTGATCCCTCCCTACCTCCTCCTTACCCTGTCCCCTTCATTTTGCCACAAAGTTCAGGTTTCGAAGTGTTTACTGAAGGCTCTGCCACCTTGGCTAGAAGGTCAGTCATTTATATGTTTTGAAAATGAACTCCGTTGTGTCATGTGGCCAAGAAGGGACCTGGCTCTGATGCCTGAAAGCTTGAAGGAGAGAAGGTGGGTCTTGGCCTTTGCTTCTGAACCAGGGGAAGGATGGAGGGGCATGTTGGGGTTCTCCTAAATGAAGGGGTGTGGACTGTAGGGGACACCCGCAGTCTGGGCATACATTAGGAATGGGATGAATGTGCTGCAAGGACTCTCCAGGAAAATGTGGCGTCTTCCTTAAGCAGCCTTGGCATGATTTTTGTTTTAACTTGTTTGCCTTCATTTTCTCTTTTTCAGCCTCATCCTTCCCATTCCCCCTACTCCCCCATCCCCAGCTCTTTAGTTTTTCCCCCAAAGACTTTATAAGTACAATGATTCAGGGATAAGATTTCTGCTATGTATACTAGTTTTTGTTCTTTAATATTTAATCATTCCGTTTCTGTGTGCTGTGTATCTTTCTCTACTTAGGTGAGCAAAGTTGTTCCAGGAGATAAGGAACAACCACGCCATGGTCCCACCTTTCTAGGGCCATTGGATGTGCTTTCGGTTACTTGTCGGGTAATAATTGTTCTCGGGAGGCCTCAGTATAGGACTTCTTTGCCAAGGGCTTTTTAAGGAATTTTCTAAGGTGATGAATTATACTATACATTGATGAGCAAAATTTAAGGCTATCATCAGCTTTATAAAAATAGTTCATTTAAGAGTTCATGTACTGTTCATTTTGTCATGATACAGATTATTTTCACAAATTTCTTGAATTGTCTTTTCCCTGAAATTGGTAAAAGTTTAGTCACAATGTCCTCATGTAGTTGGTGTTCAAAATGATTTTATATTCCTGAAATTCATGTCGGAAGCTTTCTTAATTCATGCTCAGCTGGTGCAGGCCTTCTGGGCTCTCTTTCATGGTATAATTGAAGATCCTCTTCTTTTACTCCTCACCAAAATGCTGTTAACCTGCTCACGAGTGTCACATTTTATTAAAGCTCAAAGCCTTTGAGTCTGTAGACTGAAACATAACAGAGGTATCTGTGCATGTTGTGTTGTAAGTGACGGCTAGCAAAGTGACAGCCCAGAGAAGGTGGGCAGAGGGGTGCTAAGAGGTGCCATGGACAGAGAATGTATTTCTTGGGGTAGCCAGTAACACTTTGTTTGTCTTGGTCTCCTCAGTGCCCAGCAGGGAATAGGTGCTCAGTAGATATTTTTTTGACTGGGGATGGGTAGGACAGTGGATAAGGAAATGCTTTTATGAATACGTAAGATAATGAAAAAGGAAATTATTTTAGATGAGGGATCTGGGACTCCAAAAGCAAACTCTTCCATTTCACCATTAGAGCTGGCCTTGCTTAGATGCAGAGACCCCCTGCCTCTGACTGGGTTCTTTCCTTCATTTTCAGAAAACTGCAAATCCTTTAAAGGAAAGGCATTTCCCAAATGGTGCCTTGGCCTGTCTTCATGGTGCAAGGGACCTACAACGAGCTTCATCTGTATGAGTGGGGCAAGCGCCCATGTGGAGATGAGCTGGTGGCATAATTAGCCAGTTTCCTAGTAGGCATGATTAGAAATCCTTGAAGATTTGTAAGAGCCTTTAAGAAGCACTCTACAGGTTAAGCTGGCGCATTCCTGAGCTTAAAAAAAAAAAAGTTGCCATTGAGTCGTGACCTCATGTGTGTCAGAAGAGAACTGTGCACCACTGGGTTTTCGATGGCTGATTTTTCAAAAGTGATCGGCAGGCCTTTCTTCTGAGGTCCCTCTGGGTGGACTTGAACCTTCTACCTTTCTGTTAACAGATGAGCATGTTAACTGTTTGTACCACCCAGGAATTCCCCTGAGCTTAAAGGGGTTGGCGGCCAGTTTGGGAGTAGGGTCTCTGCCTGTTTTATGTATGCCTGGGCCTGCGTGTGTCCATATACCTTGGTTGGATATCTTTTTAATGAGTAGACTTTCTTTATTTCTAGTGTTAATCTTGACATCTGTTTTTTAAAAACATTGGTCTGTGATTACTTAAAGCTTGTGTCTGGATTTGGAATGCAGACTGCTAAGAAACGTCAAACAGAGAAAGGGCTTGTCAGCACTTACAATCTTAGTTCCTTGCTGTGGCTGCCTGTTTTCCTCAGCACGTTCCCTGTGTCTGCTACATTCACCTGTCTGCCTGTAATGACCTGTGTCTGTCAATCTTAAATCACTGGCTGTTGGATAAATAGTTGAGGAGGTTTGTACATTGCTGGTATTCACAGAGTTTCTATCTTGCAAAATAATCACGTACCTATATTAAAGGTTAAAAAACAGCAAGATATTAAGAGTTGTTATCATCTGGAGGAGGGTTTCTCATAATTGCCTGAAGAGTTCTTTAATTATGCACACTTGCCCATTCACTGTCCTTCACCACCCAGATTCTAGGCTATTCTAGGGCAGAAGTTCATGGAGGTTGGTGAACCTCTGGTGTTTATAAAACAAAACGAAAAAACACACTCACTTGAGGACCCGCCCCTACAGTAGAAAGCATAACTTGCAAAAACAGCCCCACACTCCTGCCCACTTGTTCCTTTGCTGCCTGCTGATTCATCCTTTGCTTCTTGTGCTTGCTTTTTCTTCTTGAATTCCTGCTCACATCTTTTCTTGGTAATTTTCTCCACTCCTTATTAACCTAGTGGAGATCCTGGTGGTACAGTGGTGAAGAGCTACAGCTCTAACCAAAAGGTTGGCAGTTCAAATCCACCAGGTGCTCCTTGGAAACCCTATGGGACACTTCTACTCTGTCCTATAGGGTTGCTATGAGTCGGAATCGACTTGATGAAAAGTTTGGTTTGGTTTTGGTATTAACCCAGCATTTCTCTCTTCTCCCTCCTACATTTTCTTAATATCCATAAGAAATTTTCCTAATGGCAATCATGCATTTGTTTACTCAGTAAACATTTATCAAACGCCTACTCTGTGCCACACGCTGTTTCATACAGGAGGTATAGAGAGGAGTAAGCTAGAGCTGGAGTCTCTGGGTAGTGTAAACGTTTAATGTGCTTGATTATTGAAAGGTTGAAGGTTTGCGTTTACCCAGAAGTACCTGAGAAGAAAGCCCTAGCAGTTTACTATAGAAAAATCAGCCACTGAAAACCCCCTGGAGCACAGTTCTGCTCTGACACACGTGAGTCAAAGTTGACTGAATGGCAACTAGTTTCAGCTAGAGTTAGATTTGTTTTCAAGGAGCTAGTGGTCTGGTAGATTTATACTAAATGTTGGGGAAAGGATAACAATTATGTGAATGAACATGGTCTTGGTATGTGATGGCACAAACCTGAATTGTCAAAATGCAGCATAATTGAGTTTGGCTTGTTGCTGGCACATTGATAGGCTATTCCGTTGTCTCAGATATTTAACAACCTCTACAGCTTCATGTTGATGTGGTAATGTTTGAATCAAGTAGCTTTTCCTTCCGTAAGAGTAAAAGGAAGTTTTCATGATGCTCTGTGCTCCTCAGGGTTTTTGGTGGCTGATTTTTCAGAAGTAGATCAGCAGACATTTGACTTGTAGTTCATAAGGTCTTTGGAAACTTGAACCTTAGTCATTCACCGTTGTGGCTAAGTGGCAGGACAGACATCCTGAGGTCCAAGTTCCTAGCTTTTTACGTGAGTTAACATAGTCCAGCCTTGGGCAGCCTGCCATTCTCTCTACTTGGTAGACGAGTTCGTGAAATTTGACAGTCTCGTGTCTTTCCTTGAAAATCTTGAAAGGTTCAACAGCCCTTCGATGGCTGACCCATTTCTGTTAAACTCCTGTTGTCAGACACAAGTGTGAGATTATCTTGGCCCCACTGTAAAAATGGAGTCAATGCATTCATTGACTTTGAAAAAAAAAAAAGCTACCAGCTTAGTCTTTGCGTGACAACTTACACTTTGGATGCAGAAATGGGGCGCTGCTCTTGTGTTTATTGTGCTGCCACTGCCTGCACTTAACATGTGAACAAACCTCCCCAAGCATTGGTTATATCAACAGACTATAGTAAAGTAGGATTTGGGCAATTACTTTTTTAGCCTGACTCATGTAAAAAGAGCCTTAGAGAGTATTTTAAAAAAAACCAAAAAAACCATTGCCGTCAAGTTGATTCCGACTCATAGCAACCCTGTGGGACAGAGTAGAACTGCACCGTAGGGTTTCCAAGGAGCAGCTGGTAGATTCGAGCTGCCGACCTTTTGGTTAACAGCTGTGCTCTTAACCACTGAGCCACCAGGGCGTATGTTTACCAAGAATGCCCGTGTACTTCTTAGTGGGGTAGAGAGAGAGTTTGTGAGAGCAGGAGAGCTCTTACCATATTTTGCTTTTAGCTAATCTCCTTTGGCATTGCCTGCATGCTTTAAGTGGGACCTATCCTTGATGAGTAAGCCTGATGGTAGCCAGAAATACAACAAACTTGGGAGTCAGAAGTCTGAGACTGAACCCAGATTCTAACATTAACTAATTGTGTGATTCAGCTTAAGTTGGTCAAACTCCTAGTCTGTCAAAAGGGATAATAAGTTATGTCTGTCCCCAGCCAGGTTCTCTCATAGTGAGATCAGATGAGAAAGTGAATTTGAAAGTGTCACGTAGCTTATGTAGTGCTGTGTCCTGGGAACTCCTGTTCTTGCCAAGGATGGGGCGAATGAACTCTCTTGGGTTCATGGAAGAACTCTCCTTGTTAGAGGACAGTTAGCAAGACTTTTCCCCTCTGTTACCTCTGTGAGTATGAACAACTGCCTCTTACCCCACCCTAGAGGCAACCTGGACCACTGTGGGCCAACTGTTTATTACCGAGGTCTTTCTTCAGTTGAGCTGAATTTTACTCTTATAACTTCTAAGATAATTTCCACTCCTTGGTTCTGGTTTTACAGAATAACATGAAACAACTCAAATTAGTCCATTCAAGTCTTAGAAATTTATAACTGAAAAGGGGTCCTAACTCTGCTTCCTGTTTTCAGTAATTCAGTGGAATAAATAAGCCCTGGTGCCTATCACAAGGGCTGTGCTCAGACACTAAAGGCAGCCATTGTTTTTCCTTCCCAATCTCCAGAAGTGGAATGTAAGGTCAGGAGACCCGAGAAGAGATGAATAGAAAGTAAACTTTTAAACTCCTTAATGTACAAAAAATTCTGTGGTTTTCATTTTATTTCAAATGCTAGTAGAATAAACAGTGCCTACATTTACTGGGCTCTAAATTTAAGGGACCAACCAGACCACTAATATACAAAAATGAAAACAAAAGGATGATGAATATTAAAAACAAAT
This sequence comes from Loxodonta africana, assembly GCF_030014295.1. Classification (NCBI taxonomy): domain Eukaryota; kingdom Metazoa; phylum Chordata; class Mammalia; order Proboscidea; family Elephantidae; genus Loxodonta; species Loxodonta africana. Next base: position 83,234,101 of record NC_087343.1, on the reverse strand, counting down.
ATTTATAATTATTATAAGATCCTGATTGTTTAACCACCGAAAGAACTCACCGCTATAGAGTTGATTCCAACTCATAGCGACCATATAGGACAGAGTAGAGCTGCCTCATAGGAGTTTCCAAGGTGCGCCCTGTGGATTCAAATTGCCGACCTTCTGGTTAGCAGTGGTAGCACTTAACCACTATGCTACCAGGGTTTCCGTTTAACCACCAGTAAGTGAAAAACATAACTGCACATAGAGAAACGGGAAGATGGCGATACAACAGCACGATAATACCTTTGTGTGATACACTCGACTCGCTTACAGTCACCATAAGCCATGTTTTTTTTTTCTCAATGAGCAAAGGCAGACCACGCTGTCTACATTGAGTTACACACTGATTTACAGAGTTTAAAGCAAAAACAAAGGAATAAGCAATATCAGCCATGGAGTTAGGTGCCCTGGTTTCTGTTCTTGATTCTGTTACTACCAAGCAATGTGACTGTGGGGAAGTCAGTCTTTATTCCTCAGAATTTCAGTTTCCCTAAAATTTACAATGAGGTTAAAATTTTCTGCCTTGTCTGCATTATCTAGTTACGGGGATTAATATGATGATGTATATAGATCACATCTTGACTCCATCTCTTACTTCAAGCCATGTGACTTTCAGAAAGTTCTTTAAATTTCTGTGCCCGTTTCCTTATCTTTAAAATGAGGAGAACACCAGTACCCACCTCACGGTTTTTTTGAGAAGTAAATGAGTTAATTCCTATAAAGTACATGAAACGGTGCCTGACAGTTAAGGCCGTATACATTCACTATTGCATGGAAGCCTTTGGGGTCTCTATGACTTAGTATATTTTAGTATACTCTGTGTTTTTTTTTGTTTGTATGTTTTTGAAATATTATATTTTAAAAAATATATAGCTATAACACACTATTTACCGACTAACCAAAACCCAGTAACAGAACTGGCATGTTTTATCTTTCTGACCATTTTGGTGGTTTCACACGATGTGACTTCTTTGTTAGAAAAACTTAATCATGACAATATGAACTTATTACGAAATGCCTTTTTTCTTCAGAGCTTTAGATAAACTTTATTCTAGGAAGTGCTTTTTACTGTCAGTGTGAGTTTGGAAAATTTTAGGTGGGAATCAAGAAACGACCCTGTCGTCTCTATTCTTGTTAGGATCTTGGAATATATCTTAACAACTCACAGCTGTGCTTGTGTTGTATGTAAAAAGGAAAATTTTAAAAATATTGTCTTTGAATTTGGGCAGTACCAAGATTCACACATTTTTGTGGCCCATTTAGCTTTTAGAGGTGATGAAATGTTGATCAGGAGCTCCATTTACAGTAGACCCATTCAGAATATTCTTAGTGGTCATTTTCACAAAGGCCATTTGCAGATAAAAATACTGATCATGAGTTCCCCGGAAGGGGTAAAATAAAATTGTGGGAAATGCTGGGAATTTAGCTAGTAATTAACTTACAAAGAAGCATTAAAAAAATAAATAAATAACATCCCTAAGCTATTATAACAAAGGATCTTATGAGTTCAGAATCCTTTCATGTATTTATTTTTTATAAAGTGAAAACCAATGACTACGGTATCTTCAAGTATGCAACTAAATTAAAATGATCTCTTTAGATAGAGGAGCCTTTCAGTCACAAACTGACCTTTCAACCTCAGGTGCAATTTGAATTAAAACTGATGTCATTGAGGTTAAACCAGTTATCTAGATATATGTGTGAATGTTCGTGGCTCCACATTACAGAGGTTCATTGTCAGCCCCTGGATATGTTTTAAAGTCTGACAATGTACAAGGGGCATGTGGACTTTTCCTGTTTATCATCTAGAGAATTGAGGCTATTGAATGTGTTCTCTGTGATACATCTTTTATTGAGTTAAAAATATTTCTTCACTCCTAATTATGTTTGTAGTATTTCTTGAACTCTAAACCCTTTATGAATGAGCTCTGGTGGCACAATGGGTAACGACCCAGCTGCTCACTGAAAGGTTGTTGGTTCGAACCCACCCGGTGGCTCCGTGGGAGAAAGACCTGGCGATCTGCTTCTGTAAAGACTTCAGCCAAGAAAATCTATGGGGCAGTTCTAATCTGTCACGTGGGGTCACTATGAATCAGAATCAACTTGATGGCGCCCAAGAACAAGAACAAACCCTTTATTTCTAAAATTTTACTCATATATAATATTACATGATAGCCCTAATTAGCATGATTAGGCTAATCATTTTTACATATGCAAAAAGCAGAAGTTAATTTTACCTGCTCGCCTATTTCTTTTACAGAGTCTTGCATTAGGAAATGCCACGTTTCTATTTGGGTAGGTGGTAATAGGCTTGGTAGAGTATAAGGAGTGCTTTCAAGGGCAAAGTCAAGTAATAGGGTGAAAACGGCGTGATTTGGAAACCCTGGATATATGTGATACTGGGCCAGGTTCTCTGCTTCTTTTAAGATCAGTTTCCTTATCTGCTAACAGATGTAACACCTGTCTGGAAGGGTTATAATGTAGTGCCTCATACAATCCTGAAGCCCTGGTGGTTAAGCATACAGCTGCTAACCAAAAGATCAGCAGTTCGAATCCACCAGCTGCTCTTGGAAACCCTATGAGGCAGCTCTGTGCTATCCTATAGGGTTGCTATGAGTCAGAATCAACTCAACAGCAATGAGTTTGGTTTTTTTGTAATACATTCCTAGGTGCATAGTAGATTTCTAACAAACGGCAACTGTGGTTATTTATATTATACATTTTTCTATTTATGTTAAGTACTTCAAAGCAATGGTGATCAGGCATTTGGATTTCGATGTCTTGTGAATGTTCTAAGCTTATAATTTTCTAAAGACTTTGAGAACACCAAAAGGAATACTTGATTTCTGAATAAACTAACTCATGGTTAAATGTTAATATATTAGAATTATTATGGCCATGTTTTTATGTCTCCCATCTTTGACATCTTTGTGAATTTTAGCTTTAAAAAAAGGTTAATAGAACCAGTGAAAAAGGTGTGAAGTGCTGCCAGGCTTGTTTCCTCATCGACAATTTCATATTTCATTCCTTAGTTTGTTTTTGGAGTATTGGAACCTTTTATGGTTGTCCATAAAGTGCCCTAAAGGACAAAAGTAGTATTTTCAAGTCAGTCCCTTTGTGAGGGGAAAGGAAAGGATGTAATCAGATGCACGCTCAGTGAGTTGCACATTCCCTGCTGCCCCCTTCTCTTGTGTTCTGGTTCATCAGTGGTTTGTACCCTGTGTGTTAGTGTCAGTGTTCCAGGGAAGGAGTGGTTACATTCGTCCTAATGCAAGTTGAACTGTGTGCTCCTGGGAACAAAGATTTGAAACATCGCATATTTTAATGAGACATAAAATTACGTGGTAAGTCTTCTTTGTGTTAGGAAAAAAAATCATATGCTCTGTTTACTTTGTTTCTCCAGGTGGCATTTTTCTGAAGGTGTTCATTGAGACTTCCCAGCATTCCTGTGGGATATAAATAGGTAAGTAAATGAAATCAGATGCCTTTATTGTTGGTGATTCTTTCCAACACTCTCCAGGTGAGTAGCCGCTTGCTTAATTGAATGAGGTGCAGTGTTTGAAACTTGTGGACTGCGCATGGTCAACAGTAGGGTTTTTTTAGGCTGAACACACCACTTGGATGTGCATACATGAAGATAGTAAAGGACCCTGTGAAGTTTCATAAATAGTGTTGGATTTAATGGGATAATTTCCATGCTTGAATTCTGACATGCTTTGGTCTTTCACCATTCGAGAGCAGGTTTCAGAGCTGTTTATAATGGGCATGGCCAACTTGAAGTTGTCTTTTCTTCTGTGCTTCTCTATGGACCGTTTTTACATTTGTTAATGTTTCTCTCAGAAAGTGGAAGTAGAGATGGCCAGTTCGAATTACTCAGTTTTATTACTTCCTGATGGCTCAGGTAAAGGAATTGGCTGAATAAAAGTTGAAAACAATTGGCTAGTAGGTGATTTATTATTAACTCTATAGATGTTAATTTTTAAAGATCACTTTTGGAAAATACTAGGAACAGTAATAGCGGTTGAAGGAGCCCTGGTTGCACAGTGGTTAAAGCGCTCGACTGCTATCCAAAAGGTCGGCAGTTCGAACCCACCAGCTGCTCTGAGGGAGAAAGATGTGGCAATCTGCTTCCATAAAGATTACAGCCTTGATACCCTGTAGGTTTGCTATGAGTCTCAATCGACTTGATGGCAGTGGGTTTTGGTTTTGGAATAGTGGTTGAGTGATCTACAATATGCATTCAAGAAAATCAGGGCAATAAAACATTAAATAATTGTCCCAAAAGACTTTGATCCAGCTTTGCCTCTCAAAAGGGAGAAGGCTTGTTCAACAAAACCTTTCTTCAGTTACAGCTCAAGTACTCTAGGGACCGCATTATGAGCTTAAGGCTACAGCTTAAACCAGGGGACCCGGTAGGTAGCATGGATTTAGCATTGACTGACACCTCTCCAGGCAGGCCATTAGCAGGACATGTGCCAGATGTTAGCACAGTGTTTTCACAAATACTATCTCATTTGCAGAAAGATGACCTTATTAGCATCCAGATTCTGGTGAAGGAAAAATGGCTCTTGTGTTATGAATTGAACTGCTGACTTCTCAATTGTTATTAAATTGTTCTAACAATTACTTCTACTTGGGTTATGGCAGGAAGTTCTTTTTTTTTTAATGGGAACTGTAAAGACTTATGAGTTATGGAATTATTTGAACAAAGTTCCTTCTCATGGGAAAGCCAAGGCTGACCCAAGACATGTGGGTGTCCTGAGCAGGCTCATAAAACTGACACCTTTTCAAACTGATAATCTGTACGTATTTTCTCAGTATTATTTAGTGGGGATGGGAGTAACTGATTTTAATTAAAAATACATACCTTTTCCTGTATGTTGAAAACAAGGGATTTATTATGTGTGATTTTCCAAACCAGATGTATATAAAACTGCGTGACATTTGATAATAGTACCACTTCACTATGTGTTGTTCAGTCCCAGAATTTCAGGTGCATGTTAGCTAGGTGACATTGAGGTTGGTAGTAGAGCCTGTTTTTGCTCATAGTGTTGTAGGAGTGAAAATATTCTCACCAGAGACAGGTCTGTGCTGCTGGGGAGTGTGCTTATTTCATTCAGAGGCACTGTCTCCTTGAGTGGAAACAGGACTGATTGATATTTTGCCCGTTACACGAGGAGCTGCTCAGGAAAACCCTAGCTAAGTGGCACCATATTTCCGATGTATTCCAGCGATAGTTTAATGCCCTATTGTGGGTTGTCACTCTGGATCACTGCCAGGCTGGTCTGTTTAATACAGCTCTGGGGAAAAGCCAGTTCCTTTCTGCCAGTCTTTGCAGTAGCCAAGTCAATGTTCTCTCTTGAAACCTTCCCCTCTGAAGATCTAACCAGATAAACCCACCCTCCTTGGTGTTTTTTTGTTGTTGTTTTTAAGTTGTGAATCTATTGCATACAAATACAATAAAACTTTACCAAGTCAAACAAACACAAGAACAACCATTCTGAATTAATGACATCCAAATTATGGAGAATACAATCCTGCTTTCTGTTATATAATGTCGCTCACATTATGTCAACTTTGTGGAAGATTTCTCTTCAGCAGGGAGAGCCATTGCAGTTTGGGGAGTGCCTTAGGCTTGGTGTCAGGCAATCCTAGGCTAAGGTTCCTCCTTTGTGGGGCACAGACCTGGGTTGGGATCCCAACCATTGCGAGTTGGTTGTGTGACCAAGGCACGTTTCTTTACTTCATAGAACTCTCATTTCTTCACTTGTGGATAATCCCTGCCTCCCAAGGTGGTTTGGAAGATTGAATGAGGCGAAGATGTGTGGTACATAGTAAACAATAAGCATCCCCTGCCTGGCTCCCTGACAAGGAGTCTCTTGGAAAGAGCACTAGATGTGGAGTCTGAGGAACTGATCTGCCAAGCACTCATCATGCATCTTTTGGGCATTTACCCAAAGATGTTACCACCTGTGTCTCATTGGTAAAGTGGCAAGATAATACCTGCTCTGTCCTTCCCTGCCTACTCTGTGAGAATTGCAAGAATGTTTTGAAAAGTGTGTATTTAGCATGTGTGTTTAGTATAAAGGGCTTCTAGTGGGCTTTTTTTTTTTTTTTATTTCTTTAATCTAGCCACTTTCTGGTCATGAATCCCAGCTCCACCTCTTATATTTAGAGGTATAACCTAGATCAAGTCATTGATACCCTCTCTGGCTGTCACCTGTCTCACAGGATTGCTGTGACATTAAATGGCTTACTGTATGGACAATGGGAAGTACAGAACTGGCACCTAGGCAGTCTCAATAAATATGACAAAGAAATCCACAGGTTTAAAATCTCTCGAGTTTGAACTTTGACTTATTAGCTGCCTTTTATATCATGCTATGTTAGTTTGGACCGGGGAAGAAATCTTTCTCCTGAATCATATGTGGGTAACCATGGCCTGCAAGGTAGAAGAACTCCCTCATCAGAGGAGTACAGCATTTGGGATTAATCTTCCTGGGTCATCTTCACCAGTGAGCTGAGGAGCAGGTCTTTCCTTATCTGGGGGAATTCTTACTAGAAATGATAGAATGAGTGAAGTGAAGCTGTAGATCAACACTGTCCAGTATGGTAGCTATTTACCCCAGGAGGCAGCTAAGCACTTGAAATGTAGTACTGTCAGCCCCCAGGGTACAAACATTCATCAGATTTACATAAGGTAAGTGGGACTTGCCCTTTAATATTATGTAAATTTGCCCTCCCTTTGAAACCTTTGAACCTACCCCTATGCACAGCGAATTTTTCATCTCAATCACCTTCACTTGTTGCACGTGCAGCTTTTAAATCCTTGAAAGGCTTCCACCCTTTTCTTGTGCTAAAGTAGGGCTAAATAAGAACCATATGCACCTGTTTGACTTATTTATAAATTCTTAAAGACACACTCAGGAACGGATCCTGTTCATAACCCAGGGACTGACTGTACACTGAGGCACCAAATTTTTTATTTTATTTCATTTAAATTTTCAAACTATTAGTCGATTCAGTTATAGAAAACTTTAAGTATGCTTGTACCAATTTGGGGATGTGAATTTACTTTTTCGTTGTAAATTTTGTTAAGTCTAAATACAGATCAAGTATTTCTGAGGAAAACCTAGTGCCTAAATTGAGGTGTTTTATAAGTGCAAAATATATACCCGATTTTGAAGACTTAATATGAGAGAAAAAGAATATAAAACATTTATTGAGTATATTTTGAAATGACAATATTTTGTGTATTGGGTTAAACATTATTAAAATTAATTTCTTTTTGCTTTTTGAATGTTGCTACTATAAAAATTTAAGTAATATGCATGGCTTGCTTACTATTTCCAGTGGATAGTGCTACTCTAGAAGATTCTTGAAAGAACTGGATAATTTATAATTTATTAAGTAAAATATTTTCCCCCAATAGTCAGTAAAAAATGGCTTAAGAAAGTGTGTGTGTGTGTGTGTGTGTGATTGTTGTTTACAGTTTGCCAACTAACAAGTCTGGAGGAATTTTAAAAAAATATTTAAAATTGGAAAGCAAAAAAAAAAAAAAAAAGAGCACGTAGTATCCGTGTTACCTGAGCCTTGTGTAATACACCTTGAGGCTCAATTTTGATGTCTTTCCTTGCTGGTCTTTCCTGTCAGCGTTCTTATGAAGCAGACCAAGGGTGGTGCTCCACCTCACAACATCTGGCAGGATATGAACCCAAACACTATTTTTCAGCCAAATGTTTGACTTTCTTGATGATTATTTGGCATTCAGTGCAGGTACCATGTTCCCAGAGTCACAGCTGGTCATGCCCCAGGAGATCAGAAACTATCATCTTAAGAGAAAGACTTTTAATTACCTATAGTGAATTAGCACCCTCTTTTTTTTTTTTTTTCTTACTATGATACGAGAAGTAGGGACATACATCCCCAAGGGAATGATTGCTAACTAGATGCTTAGTTGTAACCAGTGTATGGATGAAACTTGAGAAGATAATACAGTTAACGTTATTTGTATATTTGTTTCTTATTCATGTCCTGAATGATGCTTAAGTGCATTTGAATAGGATGTGGAAAGGGTTTTTGATTCAGAATCAGACTGGTCTGGGTTTGAATCCTGGCAAGTCGCTTACAAGGTGATGTTGGCGAGGTTACCGGACCTGTTCCTGTGTACTTGATGCCACTAAATACCAATGCGTTTCCTTTTTATACTTCTCCCATTGTGTTAGATCTGCAACACCCCATCCCTTCACATGATAAACACAGCAGATACTTTGTCATCCTTTTTCTTTTCCAGACTAAATGAGCGAGTTTCTAGTATGGTAAGCTCTACCCAGGATTAAGCAGGATTGATACTTCTGTATTAAATAGAAATAGTCACTAAATTCATGAAGAGTCTTTAGCTGAAGAAAGGTGGCTTTTTCTTGCACAGAGTTTAGCGGTTGTGACAGTGAGGTTCTTAAATTCCAGTGTTGGACGCTTCAGCTCTGAAGCAGTTAACAGAGAAGGGGAAGAACTTAAAGAGTGTCATAGCCTTCACTCTTTGCTGAGGTAAATTGGACCGAATATATGGTCTACAGATAGGAAAGTGATGAAGTAGAAGTACAGCGTGCTTTACAAGACATAAAAAAAAGCAAATCAAAGTAAATAAATACGTTAAAGACTTGAAAGGATTGCAGTTCTTTTTGTTTTTCCAAAGTTATTTGCATGTTGACAGGTTTTTTCTGGTAAATTCTGGCTAGGCCTGTGCCTGCCCTGCAGGAAAGTCCTGAAAATTCTTCCCAGGGCAGACATTATCTTCTCTAAGATGTCGCTTCCCATGATAGATTGCAGACTTCGTGAGGGCACGTAGTCAATCTTTTATTATATCGTTGGTACCCCAGTGCAATGTCTGATACACAGTAGGTGCTTGGTGACCTATCAGTTGAATAGATGGAGGATAAGTGATGGTTAGACTGTAGAGCTGCTCCTATAGCGTTCTCCAGAGAGAATCTACTTCAGGCACATTATAGGCTACCCAGCATGGGGCCTGGCACATGATACGTGCTCAGCAAATGTTTGGCAAATGGAGGAATGAATGTGGGCTTAAATATAATTTCTAGTTTACAAAGGAGTCTTGGGAACATGACCAACTTGTAATTTGGGAAGCTACAAAGCTACTTTTAAGCAGAAAAGTGGTGTTGAACAGGAGGGCCCGAAATGGTGGCAGAATGACTAGAGAGCAGGAGAGCAGTAGGAAGGCATCACTAGCTAGAAATGATGAGGCCTGAGAGAGAAGTTTGGGAGAGTAGGGTGGGGAGGGCTGCAGCTGACTGATGAAGCACAGTCACAGGGAAGCAGGTGTCCGTGGGTTAGCTTTGGTCAGGAGCAGAGGAAGCTCTTTGGCATAGGAAGGGTGGGAGTGTCATCGCTAGGCTTAAAGTATAAGAAATAGGTGTTAAGAGAATTCTCCTTTGGTAGTCTCAGCTATTTCGAGAAGTAGGAGGAAAAGTCATCTGCTTTGGAGAGAGGAGGTGGAGCTGGGGGCCTGAGAAGGATGCACGTTTACCTAAGTGTAAAGGAGTTCTTCTCTGTGCTGGTGTGGCTGAGGGGACATCTTACTGTGAACTCTGGTCCTCCCTCCAGTGGGATTATTCCACGGGATTTTTCTGGATCTCACATCAATAAAAGTGTGGCTTTGTGACTGAATGCTGAAGTCAATGAACAAAGCTCTGTGCAAATCTTCCAGCAATTAGATTTGGTTCCTGTTGGTATTCCTGTTGTCATTTCATCTACATGAAGAAATGCCCATGATCCTTACCTAGAAGGTTTTTTAATGACCACTTCTTAAATTGCTCCTCAAAAGGCAGGAGATTAACTGAATTTGGCTGAGTGAATATACACTAGAATGGTATAGAGGTGTAACTCTCATTTTCACTGTATGCTCTTATATGAAGTTTGTTAATATAGGAAAGTAGTAGCTTTTCACATTTTTATTTAGTATTCTTCTTTATCTTTTCTCATGCCAAGCCATAGCAATCTCTGCTTACCACTAAAGAAGGCAGTAGGAGCCCTGGTGGTGTAATGCGTGAACACTTGGCTGCTAATCGAAAGGTTGGTAGTTTGAACCGACTAACCGCTCCACAGGAGAAAAGACCTGGCTCTCTGCTTCTGTAAAGATTTCATTCTAGGAGACCCTATGGGGCAGTTCAACTCTGTCCTACAGGGTCGTTAGGAGTTGGAATTGACTCGAAGGCACATAATAACAAGAATAGTACCGATGTTCCGAGATCTTGCCCCCACAAACACCCTGTCTGCCCTTTGAAACTTTGTCATGACTTCCTAACTGAAATCAACTGCTGAATTAATGTTGATTTAATCTGCTGTCCCTTTTAGATTAATTCAATCACTAAAATAAAGTTTTGTGATCTTTTTCCTCTCGAGGGCAATCAGGACTTGTGCTCTCATGCTGGGGAAACCAGTGGTCATACCCTGGTCCTTCCAAATAGCCCCGGCACCAGCATACCCTCTGAGACATGGGCCAGCCCCTCATTCCCTGTTAGAGGCCTAGTGAACCGGACAGCCTGTAGAGGTGGACTGGCCCCAATCTCTGTAGCTTATGCTGCCATCCCAGGACAGTCTGTGACAAACTCTTGAAGCTACTTGGCATGCTCAAATGGACGTGGAAATGTACCTGATTTTGATCCAGATCATGCTATATATGTAACCAAGTTGTGCTGGAAAGTGGACACTTCCTGTCGTTAACTCACAACTTAGGTCACCTCGTTCATTAACGAAGGCAAATATGACTGAAAACCCACTTAAGAGCTCCAGTGTGGCTCATCTGAAAGAGCTGGTTTATTTCTTGTTGCTTCACAACCACATTGGTCTCTTCTTGCTTCATTCTCAAACTGCATCCGTGATTCAGTTGAAGTTCAATCCATTTTTCTCCTAACATTCAGAATGACTGTGGATTGGAAAGACACAGCCTAGGGTGGTGATGAAGTGCTTTCAAGGACCTCTCATCATTGTTCAAGGTCAGGGTAGCCAGTTTATTGGTCATTCACACTCCACATTAGGCACAGTTAAGCCTATCCATTTGGAATCTCGCAGGCATTTTGGTTAGAGGGTAGTTGTAGGAAAGTCTCTGGGAAAAACCTAAATGAGTTACATTTTTCTTTAGCTGCTGTGATAGTCTGTGTTTTATGCTTGTATATTTACATTATCTGTACATCTCAAGGGAAACCCTGGTGGTGTAGTGGTTAAGTGCTACAGCTGCTAACCAAAGGGTCTGCAGTTCAAATCCTCCAGGCACTCTTTGGAAACTCTATGGGGACAGTTCTACTCTGTCCTATAGGGTCACTGTGAGTCAGAATCGACTTGACGGCACTGGGTTTTCTGGGTACATCTCAAAGCAAAGATGGTTTTCACCTGTCCAAGATCCCACCTCCATCTTCCCTAGTGGCCTGCACACTGGTATACTCTTGAAGCCAAGCAATGTGCCTTATGTATTTATTATTATGCTGGACTAGAATTACCAGAAGATGTTTATATGTTGTTCTTCCATATTATCAAAATAATCCATGTTCATAAAGAAAATTATCAGCATGTAGGGGAAAAAGATCAATCCCCTTAGGGATCACCATTGGTAATCTAGTGGCCATGTTTCTTAGAGTCTCTCTTTTGTGTGTTCGTTAATTGACATAGTTGAGCTCTTACTCTGTATATAACTTTATGTTCTGTTACTTTTTTGTTTAATATTACAGGTATTTCCCCATATCATTAAAATGCTTTTTAAAATAAATATAATAAATAAATGGTTATTCTATCATATTTTAACCCTCCTTCTATATTTTGACATTTGGGTTGGTTATTTAACTCTTAAATACTAACTTTGAATATCCTTTTATGGGTATCTTTGTTTAGTTTTTAAAAATATTTCCAGGAAAGTTGGGCTGTCATTGGCAGTATAAGTGCTTATTTTGTTATAACACCCTAATCAGTAATGACTTATCAGATTATTAAATTTTTGCCAATTTGGGAAATGAGGATGGCACCTTATTTTTTCAGTGTTTCAATTGCTAAGTGAAGTTGAATGTTTTTCATATACAGAATAGACATTTGTATTTTGTTTTTTGTGAGTTGTCTGTTCATATCCATCCTTTCAGGTGACAGTTGTGACATTTATGACAGCAATTTCTCTAGAAAGGTTGATTGGGATGTATAACTTCACATGTATTATCTGCTCACTAATTGTTAACTGCATATGAAATTGTTCTACATTTGAGGTGAAATCAGGTGTGGAAGTGACAAACAGAACACACAGGCAAGTTCTAGAATGACTTGTTGGTAGTGATCGTTAGCCTTTGGAAAGTCAACCCTCCCAGTGAGCACCCTCGCACACCTCACCTAGACTTGTGGACACCCTGTCATCACTCTGTGCCCTGCCCTGGTACTTCTAATTCCCCTCTGCCTGTTCAGTCATACCAGGTATAATTCATGTTGACAGAATAATAATTATAAACAATGCTGGCTCATAGTTAAGTGTTTATTGACTCCTTGAAATAATTCTTACCTACTTCTCCTCTCTTACCTGTTTCTTTTCAGGCTGTTTGGTTGACTACTCTTCTCTTACCTCTCCCTTAATTGTTGTTTCCAGGTAGTCCTTGGCTCCCTTCTCTCCTTGGTCTGCTTGCTGTTTCTGATTTATCTAGCCCATTCCATGACTTCAGCTGCCACCCATAGGCCAGACCTTTTCAGACCAAACCTGTCCTCCAGGCTGCAGACCACACAGCCAGCTGCCTGCTAGGGGTCTTCCTCCAGTGTCCCACTGGCACATCTAATGTAGTATGTCCCAAAATGAACCTTTCTCCCCTTCCTGACCAGCCCTGTGGATTGAATTCCATTTCCAGTAAAATTACCTCCATCCACCATGCCCCAGCTATCCACCAACCCCCAGATGAAATCTCTCTTTTTGCTTATATCAAGTCCTGTCAGTTCTGCTTCCTTCACACCCATTCCTTCATCTTCATCTCTGTTCCTACTGCCTTCGTCGAGGCTTCACTTCATGAACATTCAGTCAGTGTGCACTGAACGAGGAATGAATGCTGTCCCAATTAGATATATTATTTTAAAAATGGATAAATCAGATTTCTCTAAAACAAATCAAAGTTTATATTTTGCATGGAGAAAAAGGCATGCTATTGTAATGGAATCTACTTAGGAATTCTTTGCATGAAGTGAATCTTCATCCATTAATTTGCCTTTTGTAGCAACTTGGATTTTTTTCAGCTACTTGCTTAGTTTAAAGCAAAGTATACCTTAAATAATGCCTAATGTATGGTAAACAAATAAAAGCTCCTGGACAATGCTTTCTAGTTAAAGGGTTTTTGATTTGAGGGCTTGATTTTTTTTTTTTCTTTGAGTCTTAAATATTCCCATATCCTACTATGCATTGTTTTTATAATGTTGGAATTATCCTTTATTAGCAAATTTTTTAGCTTACCTCCCAGGGAACTCAGACAAGAAAGAAAAATATTTTTATAAGATTCTTTGAGGGAGTAAAATGAATATTTTTGAGAATGAAAATATAGTGAATTGTCTCCTAAGGTTTGGAAGACTTTATTAAGATAGCAAAATATCCTTCCCCAAGGGTAAGTTTTTTTGGGGCTTATTGGTAACATGGTGCTGGGAAGAATAAGTGGAAATCTAATACCTTGAAAGTTGGAAACAGTTACTGAGATCCAGTCAGTTCTCAGAAGACATATAACACACTAATTCCTAGAGATTTAAGACAGCTCAGTTCACTTCCTGAGACACTCAAGCTCACTATGAATATGACATGGAAAGGTTCTTCAGAATGAAACATGCCTCAGCAGTATTTTATTTACTGTATTTATTGCCTCTTATTATGGGGTGTCCCTGTGGGTCTGCCTCCCCTTATCTGTATTAGTTTGCATTAGTGGTATTACTTTTCTTAGGTTGGGCTCCCCAAAAGTAGATTCTGAGACAAAGATTCAAGCTCAGTGAGATTATTTCATGGGTAATCCAAGGAAGCATTGTTAAGGGAATGGTGTTAGTTGCTGACCACTAATAGCGACCTTAGGTATAAAAGAACGAAATTTTGCATCTTATTGATGGTTGATATGTTTGACTCCATTGTTGTAGCCATAGTGTAGTGCCTTCCAACCTAGGGGACTGATCTTCCAGCACTGTATTGGACAATAGTCTGTTGTGATTCATAGATTAATTTTCAGAAGTAGATCACGAGGCCTTTCTCCCTAGTCTGTCTTAGTCTGAAAGCTCCACTGAAATCTGTCCACCATAGGTGGCCCTACTGGTTTTTGAAGTACTGGTGGCATAGATTCCAGCATCATAGCAACATGCAAGCCACCACCATCTGACAGATGAGTCATGGGTTAAAGGAATAGGGAAGGGGGAAAGTCAATAAAGGATTGTTACTGAGTAGGTTGCTGCTGTGGGTATCTGGGACTCAATTTCTGGTGAATTCTAGGAAAGATCTTTCAGAATTATCTCATCTGAGGGGCCAGCAAGCTGGGATAGGTCTCCTCCAACTCCCATCTGTCACTGAGGGCTGCTCATGAGACAAACATTTAAAGCCTGCTGCTTGCTTGGGCCAAAACGGAGTCCTCAGATGGACTCTGTGCTAGGCTGGGGAACTGAGGGGTTATGGAAGGGGCACTGATAGACAAGCTTCTTTTAGCTCAGGTGGTCAGAAATAGCACATTCACAGATCACCCGTAGAATGAACTTAAATTACATCAGTGCCTGGTAGATGTTGGAGGGAATTTAAATGATAGTGAGAATTTGATACCACTGATCCTGAAACCAGGGAATGGAAGATTCAGGGAGAACCTCCGAGAGGTTTCTGGATGTTGTTCCTGGAATGACACACCTTGCCTCAGGAACAAATGCTGATAAATCCTTGTTGTTGTTGTTGGTAGGTGCCATCCAGTCAGTTCCAACTCTTAGTGACTCTACGTACAACAGAACAAAACACTGCCTAGTCCTGTGCTGTCCCCACAATCGTTGCTGTGTTTGAGCCTATTGTAGCAGCTACTGTGTCAGTCCATCTCTTTGAGGCTCTTCTTTTTGCTGATCCTCTACTTTAACAAGCATGAAGTCCTCCAGGGACTGGACCCTCCTGATATAATGTCCAAAGTACATAAGACTAAATCTCGCCATTCCCCCTTCTAAGGAGGATTCTGGCTGTACTTCTTCCAAGACAGATTTGTTTGTTCTTCAGGTAGTCCATGGTATATTCAATAATCTTCACCAACACCATAATTTAAAGGCATCAATTCTTTTTCAGTCTTTCTTATTCACTGTCCAGCTTTTGCACAAATAGGAGGCAATTGAAAATACCATGGCTTGGGTCAGGTGCACGTTAGTCCTCAAGGTGACATCTTTGCTTTTTAATACTTTGAAGAGGTCTTTTGCAGCAGATTTGCGCAATGCATTATATCGTTTAATTTCTTAATCTCTGCTTCCGTGGGCGTTGATTGTAGAGCCAAGTAAAATGAAATCCTTGACAATTTCAATATTTTCTCTATTTATCATGATGTTGCTTATTGGTCCAGTTGTGAGGATTTTTGTTTTCTTTATATTGAGGTGTAATCCATACTGAAGGCAGTAGTCTTTGATTTTCACCTGTAAATGCTTCAAGTCCTCTTCTGATGAGCCCTAACAGTAACAAATGGAACAACTGGATTGTCAGGGCTCCTTATAGGGCTGAGGTTTCCTCAGTGCTTATCAGCCTACAGAATTATAACTAGGTCCATAGGAAATTATGATATTTTCCCTAAGTACTTAGATCTGGAAGAAAACAAAAATCTGATGGAAATCTTTGGTCAGCCAAGTCTGAACAGAGCCCCTTCATTACCTGGAGAAATTCCTGGGAAAGGAAAGAAGGTGGAATCTAGTGTTGTTAGTGGACTTTAAAAACAATCCTCAACTGGCTTAACATAATCCATATAGAAAGTGTTCTATATCCTACTTTGCTGAGTAGTGCCTGGGGTCTTAAAAGCTTGTGAGTGACCATCTAAAACACATCTGTTGGTTCCAATTTTCAACATCATTTTGTGTTAGTTTGGGTAGGTAGTGTGTTTGTAGAAATTTATCCATTTCTTCTAGGTTTTCAAATTTGTTGGAGTATAGTTCTTCATAGTACTCTGTTATGATCCTTTTTATTTTGTTTGGGTCTCTTGTAATGTCACCTATTTCATTTCTTATTTGTGTTATTTGCGTCCTTTCCTGTTTCTCTTTTGTCAGTTTGACCAGTGGTTTGTCAATTTTGTTGATCCTTTCAGAGAACCAACTTTTAGTTTTGTTGATTCTTTCTATTGTTTTTCTATTTCTTTTATTTCTGCTCTGATGTTTATTTTTTTCTTTCTTCTAATGGCTGTGGGCTTCTTTTGCTGTTCTCTTTCTATTTGTTCAAGATGTGCAGCTAATGTTTTGATTTTGTACCTTCCTTCTCTTTTGATAAGTGCATCTATTGCTATAAATTGACCTCTAAGGACTGCCTTTGCTGTGTCCCAAAGGTTTTGGTGTTTTCATTCTCATTTGATTCTAGGAGTTTTTTGATTCCATCTCTGATTTCTTCTATTACTCTGTGGTTTTTAAGCAGGGTGTTATTCAGTTTCTATGTAGTTGATTTTTTTTTTTTTCCTTACTCTTCCTGTTGTTAATGTCTACTTCAATGGCATTGTGGTCAGAGAAGATACTTTTTGTTATCTCAGTGTTTCAGATTTTTTTCAGGGTTGCTGTCTGGCCTAAGATGTGGTCTATTCTGGAGAACATTCCATGTGCATTGGAAAAGAATGTGTGCTTTGCAGCTGTTGGGTGGAGTGTTCTATACATGCCTATGAGGTCAAGTTGGGTGATTGTGCTCTTTAGCACTTCTGTGTCTTTGTTGAGTTTCTTTCTAGATGTTGTGTCCTTTACCTATAGTGGTATGTTCAAGTCCCCTACTATTATTGTGGAACTGTCAATTTCTGTTTTCAGTGCTGTTAGAGTTTGTTTTATGTATTTTGGAGCCCTGTTATTGGGTGTGTAGATGTTTATTATGGTTAAGTCTTGGTGGTGGATTGTCCCTTTAATCAATATATAGTGGCCTTCTTTGTCTTTTATGGTGGATTTTGTTCTCAAGTCTATTTTATCTATCAAGTCTATTTTTTTCATCCTTTGATTTTTAATAAATTTATGTCTTTGTTTCTAAAGTGTGTCTCTTGTAGATAGCATATTGATGGGTACTGGTTTTTTTTAATCCATTCTGTCACTTTTTGTCTCTTTAGGGGTACATTTAGGCTGTTTACATTCAGTGTAGTTATTGATAGGTGTGAATTTATTGCTGTCATTTTGTAGTGCTTTTTTTTTTTTTTTTTTTTGTGGTACTAATGTTTTCTTTGTTCCTCTTACTCTCCTGTGCTGAGTTCCTTTTGTTTGTGGATTTATTTTTCATTTCTTTTGTTTTTATTGAGACTTTATGGAAATCCTGGTGGTGTAATGGTTAAGCGCTACAGCTACTAACCAAGAGGTCAGCAGTTCAAATCCGCCAGGCGCTCCTTGGAAACTCTATGGGGCAGTTCTACTCTGTCCTATAGTGTCGCTATGGGTTGGAATTGACTCGATGGCAGTGGGTTTGGTTTGGTTTTGGTTTGAGACTTTATGTTTTTCTTCTTTATTTTGATGAGTAGGTTTGCTAACTTTCTTTGTGGTTACCTTGAAATTTACCCTGTCTTCCTAGGTTTGAGCCAGTCTATTATTACTTGGTATCACCTTGCCTTCCTCTCCGTTAGAAAGTTCTATACCTTCACCGTTCATTCCTTCTTTTATTGTTCTGATGTTGTTGCCACTTACAGATTAACCTCTCTGGTTCCCTGTTGCAATTCTTTTGGTTTTGGATAGTCCTTGAGGGCTCATTTCCCAGGTTGGCATCTGGCTGGTACAATCTTGCATCCTAGATTCAGGCTTTAGTCTGATGTTGTTTGTTCTCAGACCGAAGGACTCCCTTTAATAATTCTTATAGGTTTGGTTTGGTTTTTACATATTCCCTTAATTTCTGTTTATCTGGAGATATCCTAATTTCATCATCGTATTTGAATGAAAGTTTCACAGGATATATTATTCTTGGTTGACAGTTTTTTTTCTTTCAAGGTTTTATGTATGTCATCCCATTGCCTTCGTGCCTGCATGGCTTCTGCTGAATGATCGGAGCTTAGTCTTACTGTTTGTCCTCTGTATCTGTGACTTTTTGTTTTTCTTGAGCTGCTTGCAGGATTTTTTCTTTGTCTTTGGTTTTAGCGAGTGTGGTTATGATGTGGCTTGGTGTTTTTCTTGTGGGGTCTATCCTGTATGGGGTTCGTTGAGCTGCTTGGATGGTAAGCTTTTCATCATTCATGATACTAGGGACATTTTCTGTCAGCAGTTCTTCAGTGATCCTCTCAGTGTTTTCCATTTTCTCTCTCTGTTCTGGAACTCCAACCACTTGCAAATTTTTGGTTTTGATTGTATCCCACATAATTCTCAGGGTTTCCTCTTTTTTCCTCATTTTATTTATTTTCTTTCTTTCTAATTTTTCCTCAGAGTTGTATCTGAGTGTTTGTCTTCAATTTCACTGATCCTGTCTTCTGTCGTTTCAAACCTGTTCCTCAGCCTTTCTATGACACTGCCCATATCTGAAATCTTGTTGTTTATCTTTTGGATTTCTAATTGTTGTTTTTGTATGGTTTCTAGTTGTGAATTTATTTTGGCATTTTGTTCTGTATTGTTTTCCTAGATTCTTCCATTTTTTGGACTGTATTTTCCCTGAATTTGTATGCCTTTTCCATAAATTTGTCTATTTTTTTCCTCATTTTTGTCTGCTTTTTGCTTCAACACTTGGATAGCTCTGAATATTAGAGATTTGCATTCCCTGTCAGGTGGTTCTAGTGCCTTTTCTTCTAGTGGAATGTCATCTGGTGTTTTATTTTAGACACCTACTGGAACCATCCTGTCCTGATTTTTTTTTATATGTTTTGATATTGTCTGCCGTCTTTGGGACATTCACTAGTTGTTTTCTTCATTTCTTGATTGTAGATTTGTTTGTTTCATCCTGGTTTTTTGTTTTATTTGGCTATTTGAGCAGTTGGGCTATGCGTTCTTTGTTGTTTGCTCGTCTGTAGTCACAATACTTTTCATGTCCTTGTCCAGTGGGTGGGGCCAGTCACTCAGCTGTGGTGTAGCAGGGCAGGTCCAGTTGAAGGAGAAGGATTGGGATGGGTTGTTTGTGGCATGTACTAGGGCTGGCAGGGCAGGCTACGAATCACTGCCAGGCAGGTTCTGGTAAGTCGTGCCTGTGCTGCTTGGAGGTGTGATGTTTACTGCACAGTGCCGGTAGGCAGGATAGAGAGGGGAGGTTGTGATGTGTGGAGCTAATATGGGTATGGGAAAGAGAAGAGAGAAACAGGAGCCAAAAACAAAGAAACAAATGAAAAAAAGGGAATGCAAGGGGAGTTTGGCGTTGGAGTGACGAGAAACTGAGAAATGGAGAAAAGCAAAAATGAAAAAATAAGAAAAAGGGAAAAAGAAAAAAATAAGTAGATAAAAATTTGAGGGGGGGGGAGAGGAAAAGAAAGCCCCCAGGGGTCTCACCAGTGTGGTGTCGAAGACTGAGGAAGTCTCCCAGGCTGTGCAGTATAGCCTGCCTAGAGGAGGTATAGATGTCACATAGCACCAGGTATTCAGGAGACAGGAAGGGAAGGTAAGTATAGACAGATGAGAACTGCTAAGCAAAAATAAAAAATAAACCCCAGGGATCCCACCAGTGTGGTGTTGTGGGTTGGGGGAGTGGTTCCCCAGTCAAGCGAGGCTTCACAGCCTTTCAAGGAGAAGCAAAGATGGCACATGGAGCCAGGTGTTCAAGAGAAAGGAGGGGGAGATAGTGGGAGGCACAGAAGAAACTAAAAGAGACATAAAGAAGCAACCCCAGCTCAGGGACCTGGCCAATGTGGGTAGGGCGAATCCCAGCGATCTGGGGCGGAAGCAGCTGCCTCCTGGCCAAGAGACTGTGGCTTGTGGGAAGCAGAGGAGGCCGAAGGCGGGGGGGGGGGGGGTGGGAAATAGGTGGGGGTTAGGAAAGCATGTATCACTTGTTCCTGGGTGCTCTCTCTCCTGCTGGGAACTTCGTGAAGCTGCTTTCCTGTAATCCCTGTCCACCAGTCTGTGATGTGGGTGGGGTGAATCCAAGTGGCACGGATGCTGCACTTCCTGGCCAGGTGAGCCACTACAGCCAGCCAGGAAGCTTGGAGGTAGAGCAGTGAGGAGAGGATGACCAGGTGTTCTGTCTCCTGCTGGGAGCTCTGTGAAGCTGCTTTCCTGTGCTCCCTGTCAGCCCATCTCCGACAGGAGTCCGAGATGACGGGTCCA
Organism: Loxodonta africana; assembly: GCF_030014295.1. Classification (NCBI taxonomy): domain Eukaryota; kingdom Metazoa; phylum Chordata; class Mammalia; order Proboscidea; family Elephantidae; genus Loxodonta; species Loxodonta africana. Next base: position 83,213,665 of record NC_087343.1, on the reverse strand, counting down.
TGCTGTGTTAGCTAAAAAGGAAGCTCTGCACGTATCTCTCCTTGCTCTCTGTCCTCTGTCAGTTTCTTACTCCATTCAGTGTTTGGCTGAGTTCTTTATCTCTTCATTTGACACTTCTGGTTCCAGGAAAGACATTTATCTCTGTTTTACTTAGTGTTTTGAGTCTTTGCTGTGGAGGGATGGCATGGTGCTTCTGTCTATGGCGCCATGTTGGCCAGAAGTCCATCTATTGGTTCTATCACTTTTGGAGCAAAGGAGAATGAAGAAAACCAAAGACACAGGAAAATATCAGTCCAGAGGAATAATGGACCACGTGAACCACAGTCTCCAGCAGCCTGAGCCCAGAACTAGATGATGCCTGACAAGGCATCACAATAGAAGGTTCTGGACAGAGTGGGAGGAAAATGTAGAAGAAAATTCAAATTTGCAAGATAAGACCAGACTCACTAGTGTGACAGAGAGGCTGGAGGAACTCCTGAGACTATGGCCCACAGACACCCTGCTATCCCAGAGCTGAAGCCACTCCCAAAGACTACCTTTCAGTCAAAAATTAGACAGGCCTATAAAACATCATGCTTGGAGAAGGACATCATGGTTGGTAAAGTACAGGGTCAGCAGAAAAGAGGAAGACCCTCAAAGAGATAGATTGACACAGTGGCTGCAATAGTGGGCTCAAGCATAATGATTGCGAGCATAGCACAGGACAGGGCAGTGTTTCTTTCTGTGGTACATAGGGTCATTATGAGTCGGAACCAACTCGATGGCATCTAACAACAACAGCAACACAAAACAAATACTAACTCAGTTGAGGAACATGCTTCTTAGTTCAATCAAGTATACGAGACCAAATGGGCAATACCTGCCCAAAAGCGAAGGCAAGAAGGGACAGGAAACCTGGATGAATAGACACAGCGAGGGTATTGTGACCAATGCCACAAAACAATTTGTGTATAAATTTTTGAATGAGAAACTAAAAAAAAAAAACCCTTCTGTGGTATATATTTTTCTGTTCCTTTGTGTTTTACTAATCAATAGTCTTGACACATTGTACCATGGAAAATACATTCTAATAGCCTGTTAACTTTTCCATTAGTGTCACTCGGGAGATGAGGGGATAAGATCTTGAAGTTCGTAGACAGCTAATCATTTAGACATATTGTGTGATACTAGAAAAATAGTGTGGGACAGTGTCCCTGTCCTTAAAGAGCTCCCAGTCCAGCAGGAGAGGACAAGCAGAAAAGTCACTGCCACTGTGATAAACTAATTATATTGTGATAACTAATTAATTAACTAATTCTGCCAATGGGGGAAGCCTCCCAGAGCTGTGACATTTTAATTGGGCCTTAAAGAAGAGTAGGTTTTGCTAAGGGGTGAAGGGAGGAATGGCAGTCCAGGTAGAGACAAATATGGGCAAAGGCAGGGAGGTGTTAAAGTGTGGGCATGGCCAGGAAACAGTGATGGTTTGGTGTGACCTAAATATAAGGTGTTGTGAGGTTGCAGAAGTAGGCAGGGGAGGTCAGCTTGTCCCGAGGGCCTTGGCCTGGCTTTTATGGCCTCTCCCACAGGAATGTCACAGTGTGTACATTTCTGATTGAACCACTTCCGTCGGCCCATGTCCAAGTTCCCACCAAATGTCCTGCCATTTTAGAAACAGCTTAGGTACAGAATGATGATTGGAGCTTATAGAGCTCATGTGGGGTTCAAAGTCCCAAAGATGTAGCTTTTTTTCACATGGTAATGAAATTGATATTTTGAGCTAGGTGGCTGATTAATGATTCTGTATGTTCTATAGGTGCCCTGTTGAAGGGGAAATTAACAGGCTTCAAGCAGGTAATCAGTATTACATATAAAATGTATTATTTATCCCCTATTTGCCATGCATTTTTCTATGCCTCCAACAAGCCTCAAGTGTTCTACTTTTCTGTAAATATCTAGCTATATTTAATGATATATGAAATTGGTTGTGCTTGGCTGTTTTTCCTAATCCCTTCCCTGCAGTAGTTGTCTGACAGCATTAGTGTGTGGGTGCTTTTGGCCATGCCCGGGAGTACAGCTAATCTTCGAATTCTTCAGTACGTGAACTGAGAGAGGAACAAAGTAGTAAATTGGCATCACGTTTTCCCCCGTATTACATTAGACAAATAAATCAGTTGTCTTTATTTTTTGTTCCTGATAGAACAGCTGTCCTGGTAGAAAGCTCAACGTGGCGCCCAGGCCCTGGGGCTTTTTCTCAAGGCGAATTAGGAGCAGGAACTGACAGTGACTCCCACACACACCTCCGGTAACCCCAAGGGAGATGGGTAGATTGGATTGCCAGCTCACCAAATCATGGCCTGATTGACCCTACACTGCTTAAATTCAAAATTGCATATAATGTTTGGCATCCATCCATTCTCAGAAAGGTTCTTCAAATAGCTTTGCTATAGAACTCTTGCGAGCAGTCACCTTGGTTTTACTTACTTTTTTCTTAGACTAACCAGTGCACTAATATGTCTTTCTCCCTTAGGAATTTCTACTTCCTCTTTAATCATTCAAGGAATGTTTTTTCCCTATGGAATTCCCTATTCCTGTAAAGATTCACTTTTATTCCCTCCCTTGAAATCACAGTTAGGCTTTTAGGAGATGGTACTCTGATAATTTTACAACATAAAATAAGACTTAAAGGTATTTGATACCAAAGAAAGAAATGTTAGGGTATCTAGAATTCAATGTAGTAAAATCGGTCACTGACTGCTGTGAATCATTGTCCTTTAGTTGAATGAGCACAAGAATAATCAATTCTAAGAAACTGCTCCAGCAGCCAGATGCTGACATCCTGCTCTCTACCCCTTCCTGGTTACTCTTTCCAATACAAAAGCAAATAGGACGTTTTTTCGGTCTTGTGTTTATCATCCAAAATTACAGTGCCTTCACTGTGTACATGGCACCACTCCCCACCCACAGGGACTATGACTGGGGTTTTGTTCTGTGAATCTGAGGAGACTGCTTTTGACTGCTTTTGGTCTAGTGAGTGCTGTCATCATAACAACCTTAGTCCTGGGCTTGACTTGGCCATTTCCATGTGAATGGTCACCCACTTTTGGGACCACTGTGGTCTCATGGCCAGAGCCTTATGTGAGTTTCTTCCACACCATGACTATTGAAAACTGCTGGTGGAGCTCCTGGTTTTCAGGATGGATGAACTCTTTCTTTTCTGATTGTGCAGAAAATTGTATGGGTGGGTACAGATTGGTGGCTAACAGGCTGATAAGAAATAGAAATATTTGATATTGCAAGGAGAGTGGTACTTTAGTGGTCAGTTAGCCCCTGTGGAGGAATAGCCTTCAGTCTCTTGTGCTGCTGTTGGTTATGCTATTTTCACTCGATTTTAAACTTGTGAAGTTTAGTCATGGACTGAATCTTAACACTCATTTTGTAGGATCCAAGACTTCTGTCAACGCTCAAAAAATATTGTATCTGAAGAAAAAACTCCAAATCTTTGTGCATACAACATTTAAAAAAGTTTTCCGAAGCTAATCAAGATGATTTTGAGTGGAAATTTCTTCGTATCTAACTACTTGAGAGATAACTCTGGTAGCCTTTATTTTTATAACTCACTCAGGACATAGAGGATTTTTTGCTATTTCTACATTTTAGAAAGTATTTTTGACATCTGTGTGGTATTTCTGGGACATTTCATGAGACAGCAAGATAAAATATGCTAAACTGGACCTGTTCTCAAAATCTAGGATTCATAACCAAGGTTTTCAAAATGGTGTTACAAGAGAGTGCCCTTCCTGTGCTTCTATAAATTTATTTGTTAATCATTAAACAGAGTTATGGTCCCTGGATGGCGCAAACAGTATGTGCTCAACTACTGTCTTAGGCTGGGTTCTCTAGAGAGGCAAAAGCAGTAAAGCATATAAATATAGAGAGAGAGGGAGATTTATATCAAGGAAATGACTCACGAGGTTGTAGAGGGTATAACATCCCAAGTCTGTGGGTTAGGACAGAGGCCTCTCCTGATTCATGTAGCCACAGGGGCTGGCGAACCCAAGATCAGCAAGTTGGAGACCAGGGCACCTGCTCATAGGCTGCAAAGATTGATGAATCCCAAGATTGGCAGACAAGATCTAAGACAAGCTACTAGCTCAATTCCCAAGAGCCATCAGACGAATAGGAGCCAGCTGCAGGGTCCAGAGTGAGCAAAAGCCCCCGAGCCCTGCCAGAGCATCCGCCCACACTAGATGCAGGCCACACCCCCAAGGAAATTCCTCTTCAACCGATTGGCTACCCACAGCAGATCCCATCACGTGGGTGATCACGTATCAAATCTCAATAGGGAAGTGACCACAACATCACACGACTGCCAAAACACAGAGAATCATGGCCCAGCCAAGCTGACACACAATCTAAACCATCACAGCTACTAACATAAAGGTTGGCTGTTTGAACCTGTCCAGTGGCACCACGGAAGAAAGACTTGTCTATCTGCTTCCATGAAGATTACAGGTAAGAAAACCCTGTGGAGCAGCTGTACTCTGTAACACATGGGATCACCAGGAGTCAGAATCAACTTGATGGTAATGGGTTTGGTTTGGAAACAAATTTGAGGAAGATTTATTTTTATTGTAGGACTTCTTAGAGACTTCAGCATGCTAATGTGTATGGTGTCTCTTCAAGGGTGGGATATAGTGTTTGTCCTGGGATCCCTTTGGTATCAGAGCACCTGTGACTGTCTCCCAGATACATGTTGTTCTGATAACAGTTGGGGAGATGCTGACATGTAGTAGATTAAACATGGCCATATCGTGGATTGAATTATGTTCCCCCAAAAGTATGTGTATCAGTTTGGCTTGGCAATGATTCCCATATTGTGTGATTTTCCTGTATGTTGTAAATCCTGCCTCTGTGATGTTAATGAGGGAGGATGGGCGGCAGTTGTGTTGGTGAAGCAGGACTCAACCTACAAGATTAGATTGTGTCTTGAGGCTATCTCTTGAGACATAAAAGAGAGAAGAGAGCAGAGAGACAGGTTGACCTCATAGTACCAAGAAAGCAGCACCAGGAGCAGAATGCATCCTTTCCACCTGGGATCCCTTCTCAGAGAATCTCCTAGTCCAAGGAGATTAATGACAAGGACAGAGGAAGCCTTCCCCTGGAGCTGACACCCTGAATTTGAACTTTTAGCTTGCTAGACTGTGAAAGAATAAACTTCTGTTTGTTAAAGCCATCCGCTCATGGTATTTCCTTTACAGCAGCGCTAAATGATTAAGAAAGGCCACAAATCCTTTTTAGTTCTTCCCATCAAGGAGGAAAAGCCTGTTTCCCTGCCCCTTGAATCTGGGCTGGACTTCTGACTTGATTTTACCGAGAGTACAGCAAAGCGTTGCGTGAGTTCCACAGCCCAGGCCTCAAGAGATCTGGCAGCTCCCACTTTCACCCTCTTAGAACGCTGCTCTTAGACCTCCATGTAAGGAGGATGAAAGGCCATGGGAAGGCGAACTGAGGTGTTGCAGCCAGCAGGCAGCGTTATCTACCAGCGATGTGAATGAAACCTTCATGGACCTTCTGGCATAGCCAGTCCTCCAGCCAAATGCAGGCACATGTGCAAACCCAGGCAAAACAGCAGAGGAACTACCCAGCCAACCCATGGAATCCTGGAACATGATAAATCTTTACCATTTTAAGCCACTAAATTTTGAGGTGGTTTGTTACCCAATACACTCACCTAAACAATAGTAAAAAAAAAAAAATTTTTTTTTTTTTTTTTTTTTTTTTTACTATTGTAGTCAACAAAAACTTTGAAACAAAGCAGAAAAAAATGATTGCTTATCTAATCTGTAACTTTCTGTAAGACTTCTCTGGTCTAAAGTTCTGAACAGAATTTTAAAATTTTAACTAAAATCTGAACAGAATTTTAAAATTTCCAGAAGCCTGAGTCAAGTGAATTAGTTAAAAAGAGCGTAATGTGTTTGGCATGTGATTAACAGCACCAGAAAACGGTACCTCACCACAGAAGGAGTGGTTCAGCATGGGTCATTGCACTAATGCTGCCTCAGAAAGGTCAAATGAACCAATGAGAGGTTTCCCACCTGCTCTCGGGAGTTTCCCAAGGGCTGATCTCTACTTCTGAAGGTGGCCAGTGTCACTTAGGGCTCATTCTTAAACAGCTTAATAATTAGATTTAAACAGACATGGCTTCGGATATGGCCCATCTGCCCTAAGCAGTCCACTGCCCAGCTGTGGGGATGTGAGACTTTCCCAGTGCACCCCATTATAGAGCAAGTTTAATTATCTCTGGCTTCTAGGAGAAAATCTAATTAGCAGATGTTGAAGGGGACCATTTTCAGCCAGCCGATGAGATGTAGAAATATGAGAGGCCTTGGGTCTGTGCCTCATGCTGAGGCCTGATTGTTGAGAGCATCGGCTTGGCAGCACCAGATCCTTGGGAAATTACATTTGTTGTCTTTTCAGTGCCCCAAGGCCAGGTGGAGCTGTTTATGGGGAAGTAGAGAGTACGAGCTCCTTACCACAGCTGGGCGGTGTCAGCCAGAGCCATGTCAATAGCAACGTCCAGGCTTTAAAACACTCAGTCAGAAGATCGTGACAGTCATAATAGGGCTGCACTAGCCACACGTCAGTGGGTTGGGAAGAAGTAAAAGGACCAGGGAATCATGGGAGTTGGAGCTGGAAAAGACCCACTTGGTCAAGAAGCCTCTTCCTCAGACACTGCCAGATCATTCCCCCTGGGATACCCTGGAGCACTTTGTAAAATCTGTTTCCTATGACTCAGGCTGGGAGTCTTCCAGCCATTCCCTTGAGAAATGTAGCAGCCTTTTCTGTAGAGGAAATATTTTCCTCATGATTGGTTGAGATTTTTTGTTGGCTGGCTCCAGCCCCCATCACTACTGGCTGGTCTCCGTCAGACCACCCTGAACAAGTCGTCCTCTACCTCTTGTATTCCCACAGTTAAATCTATGTCATGCTTCCGCCGAGCTGCAATTAAGGCAAAGACATGGGGCCTGCTTCCTATTCTTGGTGCTTTCGGAAGTAATGACTTTTCTAGCTCCTTCATTATTATGATCTCCTACTCTGAATTTATCTCTGTTCCCCCCCCCCCCCGCCCCCCGGTATGTTTCAAATGTACAGAAACTGTGCTGGTATGAGCATTGTTGTTGTTAGTTCCATCGAGTCAGTGCCAACTCGTGGCAACCTTGTGTACACCCATAATGGAACACTGCCTGGTGTTGTGCCATCTCTATAATCATTGGCATGTGAGTCCCTTGCAGTGGTCATTGTGTAAACCTCGGGGGCTCATCTTCCAGTGCTATACAGAAATAGTCTTTTGTGATTTGTAGGATTTTCATTGGCTAATTTTGGAAGTAGATTGCCAGACCTTTCTTCCTAGTTTGTCTAAGCCTGGAAACTCTGCTAAAACCTGTCCACCATGGGTGACCCTGTTGGTGTTTGAAATACTGTTAACATAGCTTTCAGCATCATAACAACAGGCAAGCCACCATAGTGCAGCAAACTGACAGATGGGTGGTGGACAAGCATTGTAAGGAGTGTATATTCCACAATGGGGACACTGTTTTCAATGAAAATTCTTTTGAGTTTTTGCTAGATTGGATTGCCTTGGTTGACATGCCATGGCTTCATGGGTGCAAAAATCCATAGATGGAACATGGCTCCTCCAGAAGCCAAAAAAAAAAAAAAGTGATATTATACGTCATGCCTACTTGTTGACACAGCCGTGTAAACACTGTGGTCCTAGGACATCTCATTTGGGGAGTTGATGCAACTCAGTGTACAGTCAGAAAAAGACCGTAAGGGTCTGTGGGTTTGCACTGACCACAGGCACCTTAGGAGCATCTGGTAAGCAAGGGACGGTGGTTTTTTGGGTCTCTGGGTTTGTCATTAACTGATGAAGCTAGGAGGTGAAAAGCAGGAGCTCACCAATGAGACTTCAAGTTTAGGCCATGTGGAGTTAAAGGCCATGAGGTTGAAATTGAAAGTATAATTTAGGTCAGTGTTTTCTGAGTGTGTTCCACTGAGCTCTTACTCCATTTTAGGGGCTACATGGAGGTGATGGTGGTAGCGAGAGCAAGGGAGCCCTTCTCTACTCCCTCTCCCCCTTTTAACCAGCACAGCTCTACTTTTTATCAGTTTCATATACAGAAACGGGGGTTCCTTGGCAGATTCTGTTTGATAAATAGTGCTCCATGCCCAGAAACAAAGTTTGCAAAACCACAGGTTCAGAAAACTGACTTCTAGTAAAAATAAACATGGAGAGATGCCTCTTTAGCCAAGCAACTACAGATTATATTTCTGGGATCCACATAGATCAATCCACAGACATTTGGAAGCAGCAGACAGCAAAGAACTAAACAAATAGATGTTTCTATGTAACTACTATGTCATCGGGAAACTCTTAGTCAATATAAACAGAATACACAGAGTGTGACTTCTAAGTGGCAAGGAGGATATCTTAGTTATCTAGCGCTGCTGTAACAGAAATACCACAGATGGGTAGCTTTAACCAACAATTTTTTTTTCTCACAGTTTAGAAAGCTAGAAGTCCGAATTCAGAGTGCCAGCTCTAGGGAAAGGACTCTCTCTCTGTCGGTTCTGTGGGGTAGGTCCTTGTCTGTTTTGAGCTTCTGCCATTGGGTGATCTTCATGTGACTTGGTGGCTCTCTTCCCCCATCTCTGTTTCCTAGCTTGCTTGTTTAATCTCTTTTGTATCTCAAAAGAGTTTGACTTAAAACATAACCCTACACTGATCCTGTCTCATTAACATGTCAAAGACAACTCATTCACAAATGGAATTATAACTGCAGGCATAGAGGATAGGATTTACAACAGATTTGGGTGGGGGGCACAATTGAATCATGTGGAACCTGTACATAGACCAAGAGGCAGTCATTACAACAGAACAAGAGGCTACTGCATGGTTTAAAATCAGGAAAGGCATGCATCAGAGCTGTATTCTTTCACCATATTTATTCAATATGCTGAGCAAATAATCTGATAAACTGGACTGTATGAAGAAGAACATGGCCTCAGAATTGGAGAAAGACTGATTAACAACCTGCAGTATGCTTGGTTGCTGAAAGTGAAGAGGATTTAAAGTACTTACTGATGAAGAACAAAGACCACAGCCTTCAGTATGGATTACACCTGAACATAAAGAAAACAAAAATCCTCAAAACTGGACCAATAAGCAACATCATGGTAAACACAGAAAATATTGAAGTCATCAGGGATTTCATTTTACTTGGATCCACAATCAACACCCATGGAATAGCAGTCAAGAAATCAAATGATGTATTGCATTGGGCAAATCTGCTGCAAAAGACTTCTTTAAAGTGTTGAAAAGCAAAGATGTCACTTTAAGGACTAAGGTGTGCCTGACCCAAGCCATATATTTTCAGTTGCCTCATATGCATGAAAAAGCTGGACAATGAATAAGGAAGACTCAAGAAGAATTGATGGATTTGAATTATGGTGTTGGTGAAGAACATTGACTATACCATGGACTGCCAGAAGAGCAAACAAATCTGTCTTGGAAGAAGTACAGCCAGAATGCTTCTTAGAAGGGAGCATGATGAGACTTTGTCTTATGTACTTCGGATATGTTACCTGGAGGGACCAGTCCCTGGAGAAGGACATCATGCTTGGTCAAGTAGGGTCTGCCAAAAAGAAGATCCTTAATGAGATAGACTGATACAGTGGCTGCAACAGTGGCCTCGAACATAGTAACAATTGTGAGGATGGCACAGGACTGGACAGTGTTTTGTTCTGTTGTATGTAGGGTCTCTATGAGTCAGAACCAACTCGATAGCACTTAATAACAACAACAATTTAATCCATAACAGGACAAGAAGCCAATACTGGCCATATGTGCAGGTGACTTTGCCAAATTGTGTCCTTAAATAAGTACCAGCAAGCCCTGGAGTCAGGGTTAGAAAGATACACATGATAAAAGCTACGATTTACTGAGAGCTTTCCATTTGCTGGGCACTGTGCCTAGGGATGCATCATCCATCCTAGGAAGGGTGAGTTTTTATGATTATACCCATTTCACACAAGGGGAAACTGAGGCTGAAAAGGATTGAGTAGTTTTTCTGAAGTCACACAGCTCATAAAATAATGGAGCTGGGGATAGGTCCCTCTGGCTAGAGTTTACACTCTTTAATGTTCTCCTGTGTTGCCTCTTTCTAGTAATCCCGGTTAATTTTTATCCTTGTCTTAAAGCTATGTATAAATTTTTAAATGGTTTTGGTAAGTGGACTAAATAAGAATGCCTAGTTTGAGGAAATGTCTTCCTTGTCATAGTTACAACTTTATGATCAATCTACTCAAAGACTTCCCCATATAATGTTGAAATTTAATGTTACATATAAATGACCCTTATTGGTAGAGAAAAGAATATAGAGAAAAGTAGCCAGTAGAGTAACCTTAACAGTGTCACACTGACTACTAGGCAAGCACGTATTCCTCTGAAAGTGTACATTTATGCTTGGATCTAATGGCTTACAGATAGCCACTCTAAAGTTTCTATTACCGTTGCCGTTCAGTTGATTCCAACTCATAGTGACCCTATAGGACAGGATAGAACTGCCCCATAGGATTTCCAAGGAGCGCCTGATAGATTTGAACTGCCCACCTTTTGATTAGCAGACGTAGCACTCAACCACTGTGCCACCAGGGTTTCCAAAGTTTTTATTAGTACTCTTGGGCCACAGCAGCAGGTAACATCACTAAGGCAGTGGATAACCTTTGCACAGGTTTTAAGTTTTTACCTATTGGGTGTTTTTCCAAGATTGTACATTAGCTTCTCCTGTTCATCTTGTGTATCATAACTGTGTGAACAGTTAACGCACTTGGCTGCTAACCAAAAGGTTGTAGGTTCAAACCCACCCAGAAGGCCCTCAGAAGAAAATCCTCGTGATCTGCGTCCAAATATCAGCCTTTGAAAACCCTGTGGAGCAGCACAGTTCTACTCTGACACACATGGGGTTGCCATGAGTCAGAGTTGACTCGACAGCAGCTGCCTATCATGGCCTTAGCCAAAGGCTAAGTAAAGATGGGTCTCTCTTTGAGGGTCTGCTCTTGAGTGATTGATTTCATGCCCTTCCAAATATGCAGGAACCTAGCCTTCATTCTTGCCGGTAACCAGATTGTTCCAGCAAGATTGTTAAGTTCTACTGAAAGCTTCTGTCCAGCCAGTTAACTCTGTTGCAGCAAGATAGGTCCCCTAAAGGGTGAATTTAACAGGCATTTAGTTTCATTTTTCCAGGTGCACTTGGAAAAGCTGGGTCTGTTTGGGAAACTATTTCACAGCACATCCAGGTGGCTGGAATGATCGTCTGCCTCCACGCATCACACCAGTGTTAAGTAAGACTAAAGTTTATAGTGAGGTTCTCTCATGGAAGAAGTGAGACCCTGAGGGAGAAACGTGAACTTAGATGGCTGCTTGGGAAGTATAGAGCAATAACTCTGCAGGCATGAGGACCCCATTTGCCCAGCAGTTTACCAATAGTGCCTTGGTGACTTTAAAAAAGTTCATTTTCTTTCCCAAGTGCCTAACTCGCTTGCTAAAAGTAATGTTTTTTTTGTGTGTGTGTGTGCTTTAAGTGAAAGTTTACAGTTCGAGTCAGTCTCTCATACAAAAAGTTACACACACATTGTTATATGACCCTAGTTGCTCTCCCTACGATGTGACAGCACACTCCTTCTTTCCACCCTGTATTTCCCATGTCCATTCAACCTGCTCCTGTCCCCTCTGCCTTCTCATCTTGCCTCCAGACAGGAGCTGCCTGCATAGTCTCATGTGTCTACTTGAGCTATGAAGCACATTCCTCAGCAGTATCATTTTATGTCTTATAGTCCAGTCTAATCTTTGTATGAAGAGTTGACTTTGGTTTTAATTTTGGGCTAACAGAGTCCGGGACCATGACCTCTGGGGTCCCTCGAGCCTTAGTCAGTCCATAAAGTCTGGTCTTTTTACTAGAATTTCAGGTCTGCATCCTACTTTTCTCCAGCTCCATCAGGTATTCTCTGTTGTGTTCCCTGTCAGGGCAGTCATTGGTGGTAGCTGGGCACCATCTAGTTCTTCTGGTCTCAGGCTGATGGAGTTTGTGGTTATTATGGCCCTTTCCCTCGGGCTTATATTTTCCTTGTGTTGAAAGTAATGTTTTTATCAAAGGATTTGACCACACTAGATCTCTACAGAGAAATGCTCACAAAATTCCACTCTTGATTCTGTAGCAAACGATGCTGGCTATGCTGAGGTACGCCTTAGGTAGTGCCTACTGGTGGGCAATGTGTTGGTTAAAGAGGGTGGAGAAAAAGTTTGCTAAATAACAAATATCTAAGTCTTGCAGAAACATTGGTGGTTCAATGGTAGAATTCTCGCCTTCCACGCAGAGTCCTGGACTTGATTATGGGCCAATAAACCTCATGTGCAGCCAACACCGTTTGTCAGTGGAAGCTTGCATGTTACTATGATGCTGAACAGTTTTCAGCAGAGCTTCCAGGCTAAGACAAGTTAGGAGGAAAGGTCTGGCAATCTGCTTCCAAAAATCAACCTATAAAAACCCTATAGATCACAATGGTTCAATCTGCAACCGATCATGGGAATGGCACAGGACCGGCCAGTCTTTTGTTCCGTTGTGCTTGGTATTGCCAGGAGTTGGAGGCTGCATAAAGGCAGCTAAGAACAAGATCTTGCAGGAGTCCCTGGGTGGTACAAATGGTTAACACATTCAGCTGAAATTAAAAGGTTAGCAGTTCAAGTCCACTCAAGAGGCGCCTCGAAGGGGCTGGTGATCTATTTCTGAAAAATCAGCCATTGAAAATCCTATAGAGCACTGTTCCCCGACACACATGGGGTCACTGTGAGTCAGAATCAACTGGATGGCAACTGTACTTTTTTTTTTAAGGTCCTTTTAACACCTGGACATGAAGAAGCCTTGTCTGTACAGTTTGGACCTGAGTGGCTGGGGAGTGTGTGATCTGCCTCACAGTGACAGGCAGTTTTTCAGTGGTTTCCAAAACATCTGTCTCAAAGAGGGCAGTTGAAATTCCTGCAGGGGAGTGTTTCCATTCATTGTCCATGAGAAACGAGAGTGAGTGGGAGTAAGTGAAACACAGATCAAGAGGAAATGAGTCCACTCTCCACTTGGGATTACAATGCAGATGAATTCCATATTTTGCTTAGGGAATGTTTTGTTTAAAAAAAAAAAAAGAAAGAAAAGCTTAGTTTCTGACCCAGTTACTGAAAAGCAGACTGAAATGCAGTTAAATGCCTGCTGAAACAGTCACTTCGGTTGTTTTCTTTGTGCAAGAAAATGGCCTAGGACCTCCTGGAACGTTTTTCTGCCATTGGCCAGACTTCCTCACCACGGTGGCCTGACCTGGCTGGAAGGAGTGGCTGTGAACTCTGTGGGCTTTCAAACCGCTGCGCTCAGCGGGCTGCGGGTCCGCACTGTATCTGCACCGACTGATTACTTGAGGATTGAGACAGATAATACATACTCATCCTTTCAACAAAAAAATCACAACAGAGGCCTTCCTTGCTGAATTTTCACTGTAAAAATGATGTTGTATGCCGTTCAGTCCATTTCAACATATAGTGACCCTATAAGACAGGGTAGAACTGCCCCATAGGGTTTCCTAGGCTGTAATCATTACAGGAGCAGATCTCCAGGCATTTTTTTCTCGCAGAACGGCTAGTGGGTTTGAACCGCTTACTTTTTGGTTAGCAGCCAAACACTTAACCACTGTGCTACCAAGGCTCCATAAAAATGATAGCCATATAAAAAAAGCTACTATTGGTTTTGTTTTAGAGATTTTACATGCCCTTGCCTGTACCCTACTCTATAAATCCCAAAATGCCGAGGCTGGTTTGCTATGAGTACCTTGTGTTCAAAATGCGCTATCCGTATTATTAGGTACCATCAAGTTGATTCTGACTCCTGGTGACCCCATGTGAGGGAGTAGAACTGCCCCAGAGGCTTTTCTAGGCTGTAATCTTTATGAGAGCAGATTGCCAGGTCTTTCTCTTGCAAAGTCGCTGGGTGGGTTGGAACCACAAACCTTTCAGTTAGCAGCCAAGTGCTTAACCATTGCCCCACCAGGGCTACTTCAAAACGTGCTACCTTCAGCAGTTGAAAACCAAAAGATCTCAGCTCTCTTTGCCCCCAAAGTGCCATTGAACAGGTATTTTTTGGACACCTGCTATGTATGCCAGATGTTGCATGTGGGAGACATACCCAATGTCTGCCCTGTCCATTGCAACCTGGGAGTTGAAGCTTTTGCAGCTTGGGCTTTTGAAGTAAGGCTCTCTAGGAAGAAAGCCATCCAGGGAGCTGCTCAGAGCCAAGGACTGAAGACTCTGACTCTGCAGATCGAGCTTTCTCTTTCTCATTGCTGCCCCAGCACTGGTGGGTGGCCAGTGGTTTTCCACAGCCACCCTCAGTCTTCCCCACCCTAGTCCCAGTGAGTCTGCCATGCAGCCCTCTCAGCCACCCTTCACAAGAGCCAGGGATGAGCGTGCCTGAGGGCACCTGGCACGGCCCCCTGGAGGGGGAGCTGCCTCCAGCATCAGAGCCTCTTGAATTACAAGAGGTGGGGCAGAGAAGTAAAGGCTGAGACAGACTCCTCCCCTACTCACCTTCTCTGCCCCCAGTTCACATTCAGCAATGGCTTTACGTCTTGCCTTTGTTGTTGTTAGCTGCCCTGACTCATGGCAACCCCTTGCACAGTGGAACAAAAGGCTGCTGGGTCCTGTGCCATCCCCATAGTTGGTTGTGGATTAGACTGTTGTGATCCATAGGGTTTTCCTTTGCCGATTTTTAGAAGTAGGTTACCAGGCCTTGCTTCCTCATTTGTCTTAGTCTAGAAGCTTCCCAGAAACCTGTTTAGCACCATAGCAGTACACAAGCCTTCACTGACAGACAGGTGGTGGGCTGCGTGTGAGATGCATTGGCCAGGAATCGAACTGGGCCTTCCGCATGGAAGGCGAGAATTCTGTCACTGAACCACTGCTATCCTCATGGCATTTTGTCCTTGTCACTGCCCACAAATCTCACCTATGCTTCTTCAGTCCTCCAGCTGTGTGTACCTGAAGGTGTCATGGCTGGCGAGGAGAGGCTTTTTTTTCAGCCCCACCTTGGCCTCCCTGTGCTCTGGAACTCCTGGGGCCTGCCTCCCAAGGGGTCCACCCTGGACTGTGCTGGTGCCTCACCTCATCTCCCTAAACCCAGGGGCCAGGCCCAGGGTCTGTGGATTCTCTCGGGGCCAAGGGAGAGGGCATGGTCCTCCTGCCATGCTTTCTCTCCTCAGGGGCAGTGGAGACAGGGTGCGGCTGCTGAGGAGCACACACCTGGAAAGCCCAGAGAGCCTCAGCAGGAAGTGCTGAGAATCAGAGGTGGGCAAGAAAGGTGAGACACCATCTCAGTCTGTGGAGACCCGGCACCCTCCCTAAGGGCAGGAAAGGCATTAGGGAGGTTTCCATAGGCAATTATTGAGCATTTATTGAGCACATCCTCCGTGGGGGATGTGAAAGTAAGTCTGACAAGGATTTGGACCTCAAGGGGTGCATGTACTGTCTAATGAGGGAGAAAAGACACACTCTTAGTCCACCAAGTAGAAAGAACTTTGCTATTGAAGTAGCTCAGATACAAATCATGCCCCATCCCGTGGGGTAAATATTTTAAAGGGAAAGGTTTCATGCACTAGGAAGCATTCGAGCTCGACCTTGAAGGCCAGTTGTCTTAGTTACCTAGTGCTGCTGGAACAGGAATATCGTAAGTGAGTGGCTTTAATGAACAGGTTTTAAAATTTCTCACAGTTTAAAAAAAACTCGTTGCCATTGAGTCAATTCCGACTCATAGCGACCCTATAGGACAGAGTAGAACTGTCCCATAAGGTTGCCAGGGTATGGATGGTAGATTCAAACTGCTGACCTTTTGGTTAGCAGCTGAGCTCTTAACCACTGCACCACCAGGGCTCCACAGTTTAGGAGGCTGGAAGTCCAAATTCAGGGCACTAGCTCCAGGGGAAGGCTCTCTCTGTCCATTCTGGGGAAATCCTTGTCTCGGCTTCTGTAACCTCAGCATTCCTCGGTGCCTGGGCAATGTCCACGTGGCATCTTTTTCTCCCATTTGCTCTTGCTGCTTTCTGTATCTAATCTGTTCTTTTTATATTGCAGAAGTTTTTAGGCTGAAGACACATCCTGCACTGACATGGCCCTGTTAACAAAGAAAACCGTATTCCCAGATGAGATTACATCCATAGGTATAAAAAAAAAAAACCCACTTGCCAGTTGCCATCAAGTCGATTCTTTTTTTTAATAATTTTTTTTGTGCTTTAAGTGAAAGTTTACACATCAAGTCAGTCTCTCACACAAAAACCCATAATATACCTTGCTTTTATACGCTCCCAATTACTCTCCCCCTAATGAGACAGCCCGCTCTCTCTCTCCGCTCTCTCTTTTCGTGTCCATTTCGCCAGCTTCTAACCCCCTCTACCCTCTCATCTCCCCTCCAGGCAGGAAATGCCAACATAGTCTCAAGTGTCCACCTGATCCAAGAAGCTCACTCCTCACCAGCATCCCTCTCCAGCCCATTGTCCAATCCAATCCATGTCTGAAGAGTTGGCTTTGGGAATGGTTCCTGTCCTGGGCCAAAAGAAGGTCTGGGGGCCGTGACCACTGGGGTCCTTCTCGTCTTAGTCAGACCATTAAGTCTGGTCTTATGAGAATTTGGGGTCTGGATTCCACTGCTCTCCCATCAAGTCGATTCTGACTCATAGCAACACTATAGGGCAGAGTAGAACTGCCCCATAGGGTTTCCAAGGAGCGGCTAGGGGATCTGAACTACTGACTTTTGGGTTAGTAGCTGAACTCTTAACCAATATACCACCAGGGCTCCATCCACAGGTATAGGGGTTAGGATTCCAGCACATATTTTCGGGGACACAATTCATTCCTAACAGACAGGTACGAATGAGGTAGACATGTGGAGGTGAAGGGGTGAAGGCCTCTCAGGAGGAGACCACAGCAGGAACAAAGGCACTGAGGTGGGCATGTGCAGGAAATCCTCGTGGCCAGAGCTCAGGAGTAGTGGGAAGTACACCTGGAAAGGCTCAGTTGGGTTCAGTGCCTCCCCAGGATGCAAACAGGCAGCCCAACTAGGAGGAGCCCACAAAGGCAATTCCTGGAAGTCCTGGCAATCAATTTGCAGGCAACTTTGCTGGTTGATTCAACAGAAGGACAACGGAGAGTAGGCTTGCCAGCTCTATAAAAATGGGTATATTTGATCACCCTCCTGAGGCTGGTCACATCAGCATTTCCCATTCAGAAACCTGAGCCTCTCAAGGGACATACTGGAGAAAGCAAATTCTGGGGTAACCTGAGGCATGTTAGAGATGTTAACTTTTCTTTTCCTAATGGCAAGTCAGAGCCATCACATGGTGCTGGAGAATTTATTTCTGAAGGACGTGGGGGTAGTTGGACCAAAGTTCAGCTACAGTAGTCTTTTAAAATGAATCCAAAGGTCACAAAGCTATTAAGTTTCTGTAACTTGAAATTCTGGCATTGCAAATTATTTTCTTTGTATAATGGACCCTTGTCATAATTCAAACTCAAAGTGTTATAGTGATATCTCTACTGCAGAAATATGCTTTAAAAGCAGGGGTGCTATTTTTTAAAAATGTAACTTAACCACAGCGGCTCTGGTTTCTGCTGTCCGTAGGCTGGGTGGTGGGCACAAGAACAGCTGCCCTCCGTGGAAGGAGGTACCCAGGGCTGCTTTAATTACTACCATTTTCTTGCAAAGCAGTCTGAACTGAAAGTTCTCTTTTGTGTGGGTTTTGCAGCATAGTCTTTTATGGTTTTGTTTTTTTTTTTAAATATCTTTCCCCCTTTCGAGTGTTACTGAATCCCCAGTCACCAGAAGACCAGGATCTTTTTTAGTAACTGATTTATCAGGTGCCAGGCTGGTCACACACCTCACTGCAAGAGTTTATGAAAGGGGTCCCTACCTCCTTCCCCGAGGACGCTGTGACCAGCTCAGCCCGAGCCCCCGACATGGAGTGTAACGGACCATGGGCTGCCTTGGTGCTTTCTGCACGGCAGTAAATGTGAAATGGCTTCTACAAGCTGCAGTCACGTTTGAAATATGAGCTCTGTGACCTCCTTCAGCAGCTCCTACATCTCATGGCTACGCTTGGGGTGACTCAGGAGCCAGGAGCAGGCAAGACACTTCAAAGAAAGTGTGCCTAAGATCTTTGGGCCTCAGGTCAATGTGTTAATACTTTGTTATCAATAAATACATGGAAGATGCCCTCCCGGCTCTTTCCCCTCCCTCGAGCTCCCCAAATGTTTCATTTCCCCCGTTCACTACAGGCTGAGAGGTCCTGTTAAATGACTTCTTTCAGAGGCGACTGATTTAGTCTGTCCTGAGAGCAAATGCGATGCAGGTCTGGGGCGAAGTGGGGGTGATGGATGGTTGGGGAGGTGGGGTACTGGCTAAATGGTGATATATATGAAGCAATTAATTAAGGAACATGCCTCCTCTAAGTGGGAGGTAAGGGATTTTTCTGTCCCTTTGTTTTTAGTGCTAATATTGAGGCCATTTTTCCTCGTGAGCCTTTACTTAAAACTCTCCCATGATCCCTTTGGCAGTGCTAGAGGTCATCGTTGCTCCCTCACAGGGACACAGGAAAGTCACAGACAGTTGGGGTTTCCTTATTGCTAAAGGCAAGGATGTGGGGTGAAAACTCTCCGTGTTCCAATAGCAAGATAGGGGCTGCCCAGCAGGGCTGTGTGGTTTGTTCTGACAAGAAGATCCTTCCAAATTAGCCCCAGAAAGTCACTTCAGTAAAGCCATTGTTTGCACCACAGAAGAGGAGCTGATGTCCAGGGCTGTTGTTAAAACAGTGAATTTTCTAGCTGCTTTAACCTGCACGTATTAGTCAAAGCTGGTTATGGAGAAGCAGTAGCGACAGTGTCTTTTAATAAATGCCCACAGACCACAGGTACCAGGAATGATCCCAAGCACCTCTAAAACCGACGAACCAAACCAGTTGCCCTAGAGCTGATTTTGACTCACGGCAGGCCCCTGTGTGTCAGAGTAGAACTGTGCTTCATAGTTTTTTCAGTGGCTGGTTTTTTAAAAGTAGATCACCAGACCTTTCTTCCAAGGCACCTCTAGGTGGACTTGAACCTCTACCCTTTCAGCAGCTGAGCATGTTAACCTTTGTACCACTTCCCCATCTCAGCACAACTAAAATGGAATACACCAGCCCTGCACCTACCTTTGTGTTTCTCCTCCCAGCCAGTTCCCACTGGTGGCTGCCAGGCCCTCTGCATTCTAGAGAGCATGAATGTGGAGGCCATCACGGCCCCTAAAAAGCGCGGCTGAGGTCAGGGTTAAAATCAGTGATGGATATTTTAAAACCGAGAGGAGGAACTATATCTTTCACTTGCATGGAAACTATTGTTTTTGGAAAGACACATCATGTTTCTTCCGTCAGTTTTGCAACGTTGGCAGATAAAATGCTGCAGCCCAGAGATCATCACCCATCCCTTTTTAAGGAAATAAACAAACAAGACGGTGACCCAATTCAGTCCCTTTCATTACATATACAGTTATAGTTCAAGCATTACCAAAGAAAACTGAAAGAGTTCCATTTCATAGTTTAGCTAACATAAAACATGTCTCTCAGAACACAAGGGAATAGATATTGATGTGTATGGTATGTGTTATGTTTGCTGCATCGCTTAGCACTTTGTTGGTGTTAAATAAATGCAGAACTGCTGTCTTTTCTGCCTGAAGGAAGGAATTGGGGGCGAGATCGTAAAGTGCTTATGTATTTTTTTTAAACACATGCTGTTTGCCACACACTGTGCTAATCCCCTTTGGAGCCCACTCACAGTTTTTTTGAAGAGACAAACAGCCTATATGAAGTATTAAGAGAGCATTAAATGCTGAACTGTGTGACCCTAACCCAGTTCAGTGTAAGATCAAAGAAAGAGAAATTTATGTGGGCGGGAATTACCAGAGAAGGCTGGTAAAATACCTATATCTTAGTAAATTCAAAGGGAAGGGTATGCAAATGCTAACTTAAAAAAAAAAAGTGTAAAAAGTTGGGCTTGTTCATGTAGATGTTGTTGAGTGAGGGTGAGGAAAGTACCACTGCCTGGTAGGCTGTGGTTTTAGGTCCCTGTTCCACCACCCCACATCCTTGGGTGCTAATGTGAGCAGCCTGTCTGGAAACCCCACAGTCTGTAATGCCTCATTCCTTGCCCGGGGCGACAGCGTGCCGGGTATGAACTGTATCCATTTCCCTGGGGGTAGAGGGTGGGAAGAGTCCTTTCCTGGAAGAAGAGACAGTAATCAAAGGTGATGAGAAAGTCAATCAGTTAACAAACATTATTGAGCAACAACTGTGTGTAATAACTACACACTTTATTGAATGCATACCAGATGCTAGACACTGTGCTAAGCCCTTTACAACATTCTTTTGTTTACTTCCCACAATAACTCAGTGAAGTAGTGAGTTAAGTGTTACCCCTAATTTTACAGATGAGGAAACAGGCTCAGAGAGGTTACCTAGGGTCATCTCACAGCTAGACAGCGGCAGAGCCAGGAATTTGAATGAGGTTGCAAATTTATGGCTCATGTTCTTAAGGATTATGCTACCAGGTGTGTGGTTGGTCCCAGGCACTAGACAATAGAAAGGATATGCGGTGTGTGGCTGCAGACCTCGGGCAGCCTACAGAGATCTCTCGAGACAGAGATCTCTCGAAAGGATGGGAACTGTATAAAGTGACAGCTTATATTTCAGGTGCTCCTTCCCCCAGCATAGAGATCATATGGGGGAACTACACCAACGCAGGTACAGTTGCCTACCTTCAGAATCAGTAGACAGAGTTGAATAAGCAGGTGAAGGTGATGTTGTCACAGGCAATCATTCTTATTGATTTCGGAAACTACTGTAGTCTCTACTATAGTATAGTGACACATTCAAGTAGGCAGCAAGAATGAGTAAAACAGGCTAGTGTAAGGCAGTAGGGAGTAGTGGGAACTGGGGCAAACTGGAGAATCTGTGCCTCGTCTAAAGAGAGCAACCATTATTTGGCTTCACTCATCTTCTGGTCGTAGCCCTGGTGGTGTAGTGGTTAAGCGCTTGGCTGCTAACTGAAAGGTGGGTAGCTCGAATCCACCAGCTGCTCCTTGGAAACTCTTCTGGTATGTGGGAATGTATATGGTATATAATATTATATTGAAACCTCCAGAGAAGCTGGAATATAAATTGGGATCTGGAGGTGAGAAACACCAGGACAACAGTCCAGGAGTCGTCAGTGGATTCCGCCCTACAGATTCACATCAGGGACAGCTACTTCCTCTGTCGCTTCATAGCCGTCAGTGTGCGTCTGAATCACCTGGCGATCTTCCTAAGATGCAGGTTCTGATTCTGTAGGGCTGGAGTAGGGTTTGAGATTCTGCAGCACTAGGCCTTTGTGGAGAAGGACTCTAAGGCAGCACCTAGGCTCAGCAGGGAAAGGCACTGTTATGAAGTAGTGCCATCTACTGTGAGCAGAGAAAAGGAAAATGGCCTCACTTATTTGCCATCTCTGTAACAGACCAAGGCTATAATAAGGTAAATTGTGTGTTTATGATCATTCCCAGGGTTCCCTTAAAAAGTCAGAATTTGAGAACACAACTAGGTCAGAAACTTTTGACTTTTTAAATTCTTCTTTCTAATGTGCACTCCTCCACATAAGGAAAACTTGGCTTCATCTCTCCCTCATCTGGGAAATTGGGGCAAGGATATTGAGCTTTCAACTTGGGTGGGATAAAGGGGGAGCTAACTGATTGTTTCTCCCTTCTTGCTGCTGTACTTTGAGTGTAAAACAAAAGTTTTCATACTCTGGTGTTCTGTTACTTCCACACAGCCGTGGCACCCTTTAGCACGGAGTCCGTGGTAGGAGGAAAGAGTGGGTGCTGAGGAAATGGCTTTGAGCAGAAACCATCTTGTTTCCATTCCGTAAGAGCTGTTCTTGGAGCCCTTCTCTGGGTCCCCTGCCTGTTCAATGCCCTAATTGTATGTCAGGAAACAATATGATATTTCTAATTAGACAAGTGGGAGGAGAGGGACTGGGTGAGCCAGGATGGGCTGGCAGTTGACACCTAAAAATAGATCTTTTTCCTCAGGAATAAACATTTTATGGGGCATAAGGCCTTGCACATTTCTAACCATCCCAGATAAATCTCGCCTCAGCACATCAAAAGAGAAGGCTGACTAGACCAGGGTGCAGCCAGGTGGGTGGGATGCCAGCCAGAATGGGGTTGCCATTGGAAACAAGGTCCGTTGGAGAACGCTTCTCTGACCTCCAGGGAGCAAAGGCTGACCTCAGATCTGGGGCCAAAGTGTATGTGTAAGGGATGGGTGGGGGGGGGGGGGCATGGGGTGGGAAGGGAGAGGTCTTGGAGCCTTGAATGTGCCTGTGAATGTTAAATACAGGTTCTGATTCAGTAGGTCTGGGATGGGGTCTGAGATTCTGCTTTTCTAACAAGCTCCCAGGTGATGCTGATATTGGTGGTCCGGGGACCACACTTGAAGTTGCAAGAGCTTAGAATCTACCGATGAGCTTTGGAACTTTGCGAAAGGGTGAAGGCAGGCAGATAAGGCAACTATCCCACTGAATTTTTATCATCTTGTGTCTGGTTATAAAAAGGCAAACGCTTTGACAGCTGGTGCTTGTCATACTGATGAAGTTTTCTTGCATGCTGATACTTTAACTCCTAGATTACTAGTGTTGTATTTTTTGATTTTATTGGTAAGAATGCATATGACTGAGCAGAATCTAAACATTGTAGATGTAATGGCTAAGTTAGTAACATATAGCCCTATACTAGTTGATGTATAACTGAGACTCTTAAAATAATGGACCAGACTTGACTGACACTGTAAGGGCAAAGTAATAGCCCTGACATTGAAACGGTGAGGTGAAAGCCATTTCGATAATTTTAAAACTTTAAAGAGGATGGAGGTAGCTTGTTATTTGGGGAGTCATAGAGCCATTCACTTGAGAGGCCAGGGTTTTTATGGGTTCTACAGTCTCTTCCAGATTGAGAAAGACGAGACCATGCTTGAGAGGATTGAGGGCCAAACGCGTGTTGGTTCTATGAGATGGTGAGGTTTATTCCAGAGGCAAGAAGTGAACTACAGCCCTTTATCTCCTTGAAAGACTTTTCCCTGTATGGGTCTTTTGGCTGAGGCCTCTGACGACTGGTTGTGTATGGACAGTTCTGAGTGCCCTCTAAAAGAGGCATCATGGTTACATTCCTCCCACCCTCCCTGCAGGTGATTTCTTCATCGCTCAGGCTCTTTTCCAGCTCTCTCCACTCCCTCATGATCATGGTTAGTCACCGGGGGCTGTTTTCAATCTGTCACGTTGGTTCGTTCATGGCACAGGCTCCTCAGAGACTGTGGTAAAGTCTGGCTGTGGAAGGCGTGACTGGGTGATCTTTATGAAGGAGGTGTATTATATCCTTTGAGTTACTTTTTCACGGGTCTTTGATTGACTTCCATACCCTCAGGAGGTATGCCTAAGTCACCCCAAGAACACGACAGTCTGATTTTTAAAACTCTGAGATGGGTGGGCCCCAGCTTGTGAGTTTGATTGCATGTCACACATCAGTTTGTATCAGAATCCAGGGCCCATTCTCATGTGGAAGTGGTGTGGTTAGGTCAGAAGGAGCCCACAGAAGCCTGCCCACCACTGAGACATGAGGTACTGTGGTAATGGAGTCCAGTGGCCATTAGTAATGATATGTCAGTGGTTAGTGTGTGGGAGTTCCAGAGGCGCTCCCAGCCACAGGCTTAGCAGGTGAGCAAGGACTCAGCCTCCTCCACTTACTGTACAGGAGCCCCCCAGGGCTTGGAAGGGCATCAGCAGATTGGTTGGGGTCGCGAGTTAGCTGGTGGAGCAGGCCTGGGCAGGGACAGAACTGGAGGCCAACACTGAGGCATTTCTGTGGATGAATTTTCTCTTTCCTTGCCCTTCACACTGGCCTGAATGTGCTCTTCCCTCTGTGTAGCTCTGTGGGGAAGGGGGTCCTGGGTCTCTCCTCTTCTTTCTTCCTCCCACCTCATACTGGCTACTGGGTACAATCCCCCTTTCCTTTGGGGAGCACTGGGGAGATGAGAGATAAGCAGAGCGGGCAGTGAGATGGGAAGGGCAGTGTCTCTGTACCAGAGGGACCCAAGGGGGTTTTCTGAGTACGGTCTTCCTCTGTTTTCCCCACAATAACTGGCCCATGGTAAGAGTTGGAAGGGTGGCTGGGTTGGCCAAATACTTGTATGCTAAGTGTCGTGTTCCAATTCAGAAACTATCTCTGTGACCCCTCGGCAAAACCGCTTTCTCTGACAACATCTCTTCTTTATGTCTTATCTGATGGTATATTCTAGGGTTCAGATGAAGCCTCACTTCCTGTTGTGGGACACTCGTAGATGGGCTTTCTTCACCTTTAATTCTAAGATATTGTTGGTTTTTCTTCCTATGTCTCAGCAGACTTGTTCAACTTGAAACAAAATGCCATTAAAGCTTTTAAGTTTTTGCCATGGACTTACAGCAGAGGGCAAAAATAATATCCTAAGATTTTAGAAGCTTAAGTTGAGGCAGGCATATGACTTTGGCAGTGATTCTCTACGTGAAACCCCTGGACCTCATCCCAGCCTCCACCTCCCCCACATGAGTTGGCAGGAAAGGGGAGTTTTACCCGTGCAAAGTAGGGGATGGTGGGGCTACTGGGAGTTGAGGCGCTGGGTGTTACTTCATGGCACCCTTTGCTGCTGATGGGGTGTCCTGACAAAATACAGCCTGCTCAGACAGAAGAGATGCTGGGCCTTTGATGACTGCCTGGAACTCAAAGTTAGGCCATTGCTTTCCTGAAGGACCTGAAGCCATTTCAGTAATCATGGGAATTGGGAAGGATTAGCCCCACATTTGGAGTTTGCCTTTGTGTTCCTATTTTGTTTTTAATTTAAAGGATGGTCAGGAAGAGAAAACCCAATGTTCACAATATATTGGACTAAGTCAGCCCTGGAAATGGGTGAGGTATGAAGACACAACCATTGAGTCACAGACATTGGAACTGTGAGTGTTTTTAGATAAGTCTCTTTCTAACTGCCTTGTTGATTGAAGAGGAGCTGGCTGAGGCCCTGGTAAAGAAAAACAACCTGTCCAAGGATGCACAGATAGTGAGGGTCAGTACTGGAAGGCAGCAGGTTCCTGGACTCCCAGTCCATTGCTCTCCTCGCTGCACAGTGGTGGTTCCTAGGATCCCCCTGATCTGTTACTCCTCACTGTGGCCCCACATATCCTCCAGAGTCCAGGACCAGGGAAGGAGCTTCTCCTGTTCTTTCAGGTTTTAGCCCCTGAGAGCTACTTCTGTTTTCCCTCCAGGAGGGACTCTGGGGTGTTATGAGGTCAGATCTTTGGTCCCCAGAAAGCCCCCGACTTGTACCCGCCGTCTGGGGCAGGGGCCCAGCCTCATTGTCCTCATATCCCTCCTTCCCTGCCCCAACATCCAGCTTCACATGATTGCTTTGGCCTTCCTGGGCTGGCGTCGGCTCTCCTGAGTAGTCCAGGAGGCTGTGAGAGAATCAGTACAGCTGAGGCTCACAGCTAGGGTATGTGGTGGCTGGGCTAGGGCCAGGCTTAGGAGGCCTCTACTCTTGTTGCACAAATAGCTTCTCTGGCATGTTTTTTTCCTTCATTCTTAGAGCAGTGGCATAGAATCCAAGGCAGTGTCTGCAGGTTTGGAGGGGAATGGTGGGCTCAAGGTTGAAAAATTTTCATAAAACAGCTTTAGTCCTGGGAATTGAAGAGGAATGATTTAAGGTGTTGATAAACGCTTGGCAGAGTTCTTTCCCTCTTTTCAGAGCTTATCCTGCAGATTAGGGTTTGGGCACATGGCTTATTACTTAACAACTCATATAAGCAGGGAGAAATGCAAATGAAGTCCTCTTTTCTGTTCTGCTGAGAAGGGGGCTCTGACCCTGGAATACAAGCCTTTAGTCTGGGCACTGAGCTCCTTCTAGTCGTTGAAGGCTTTCACCTCCTATTTCCTTTGTTCAAGGAGATTGAAAAGTTGTGCTTACCTTTTCCGTGGCATCCTACCCCTCCCTGTTCTCCTCTCCCAGTATTGACAGTGTGCTTTCAGACTAACACTTCTCTTCCTTATGAGTTCCTCTTAAATGTTTGTGTGTATTCATCACAAGTCTTCTAAGGAATTTCACCAGGCAACAGTTCATTCATATGGTTTGAATTACTGTTGTCCTTAGTGGAACAAAGCTTCATTTGTTTAAAAATATTCTTTAGTTAAGGCACAATGTTCAGTGCTCCCCAATATACCTTAATATAGGGGGAGCAACATCACCAAGGTGAAGATGTCTTCTAAAGTCTTGTTTTCTGGAAAGATGACAGCCTTGACTTGTTACTGTTAGCTGCTGTCGAGTTGGCCCTGACTCTTGGCGACCCCTGCACAGTGGAACAAAAGGCTTGCCTGATCCTGTGCCTTCCCCACCGTCACTTCCGGATTGGACTGTTGCAATCCATCTGGTTTTCATTGGCTGATTTTTGGAAGTAGATTGCCAGGCCTTTCTTCCTAGCCTGTCTTAGCCTGGAAGCTCCTCTGAAACCTGTTCAGCATCACAGCGACACTCAAGCCTCCACTGACAGATGGGTGGTACAGTGACTTAGACCTGAGTTAACTTTTTCTCCAGTCAAGCAGTGGTCCCCCAGTGTGCTGAGGAAGCAGGTGGGCTCAGTTTATGCAACCCCTTTTGGAAAGAATGTAAATGGACTCAGTGAAGGAGAGAGCAGCTCTGTGGGTAAGGAGATTTCACATCAAGAGACAAGTAAGTCCCTGAAGTCAGCTGATGCACTCTCCAGTCCAAACCAGAACAGGGGTCATTTGACACCATTGGTTTGATTCTGTGTGTCCACTTGTCAACGTGCAGCAGGTGAGAGTGCTGTCAGCCTTCCACCTGAGCCACTGCTCACCATGGGGGGTGTTAGAGGTGGGAACACTTTCGAGCCATGGCCTTCCCTGAGTTTTACCTCTGTAATTACTTGAAAGATCAATGAAGTAAACTTTATAATACTAAACTGGCACTAGAATAATCTGGGTAGAAACATTGGTGTTTTGGTTAATAGGATGAAGAGAGAGAAGCCTCTGAGATGGTGATATCTCTTGAACACAGCCCCATTTAAGTGAAGGTGATGGTTTTATCAAGGCGTTTAGCTTTTTTTTTTTTTTTTTTTTTCGGTATCTCTAGTATATAGGGTCTCTATGAGTCAGAATCGACTCAACGGCTATGAGTTTTTTATAGTATATCAGGAGCCCTGGTGATGCAATGGTTAAGAGCTATGGCTGCTAACCAAAATGTCGGCAGTTCGAATCCACTAGTCACTCTTTGGAAACCCTATGGGGCAGTTCTGCTCTGTCCTGTAGGGTTGCTATGAGTAGGAATCGACTTGAGGGCAATGGGCTTTTGGTATATCAATTAGGAACTGCATTTGTCAGGTACCAACTGAGAGACCCAATTACAGTGCCTTAAACAAATTTAGAGTTTTATTATTTTCATGTAACAAGAAATCCTATAGGAGGATCCTAATTTACCTTTTTGCTCTGCCATAGCTAGCACTAGACTTTCCGTTCTCTGAGTTTCCCATGGTTGTGAGACAGCTACTGGAACCTTTCTGGTCACAGTCTCCAGCAGGAAGAAAGGCAGTGTCAGAGCTGAGTAAGGTTCCTTGTAAGAGCCTTCCCAGAAATTCCTTCCCATCTGTCATGGATTGAATTGTGTCCCCGCAAAAGTATGTGTCAACTTGGTTAGGCCATGATTCCCAGTATTGTGTGGTTGTCCTCCATTTTGTGGTTGTAATTTTATGTTAAAAGGATTAGGGTAGGATTGTAACACCACCATTACTCAGGTCACCTCCCTGAACCAGTGTAAAGGGAGTTTCCCTGGGGTGTGGCCTGTACTGTCTTTTATCTCTCAAGAGATAAAAGGAAAGGGAAGCAAGCAGAGAGCTGGGGAGTTCATACCACCAAGAAAGCAGCACCAGGAGCAGAGCGTGTCCTTGGGACTTGGGGTCCCTGTGCCTGAGAAGCTCCTCGACCAGGGGAAGATTGAGGACGAGGACCTTCTTCCAGAGCTGACAAAGGGAAAAAGCGTTCCCCTGGAGCTGACACCCTAAATTTGGACTTGTAACCTACTAGACTGTGAGAAAATAAATTTCTCTTTGTTAAAGCCATTTACTTTTAGTATTTTTGTTGTAGCAGCACTAGATAACTAAGACACCATCCCTTCTGCTTAATCTCACTTGTCACCCCATCTGCAAAGGAAGCTGGGAAATGTAGGTTTCTTATGTGGGAGTTGTTATTGTTGTGTGCTATCAGCTTCATAGGACAGAATAGAACTGCCTCATAGGGTTTCCTAGGCTGTAATCTATTTGGGAGCAGTTGTCAGGTCTTTTCTCCTTCAGGGCAGATGGTGGGTTAGAACCACCAACCTTTCGGTTAACGATGGAGCTCCTAACCATTGTACCACCAAGGCTTCTTCTATCTGGGACATTATCATCCCAAAATATAGGGATTCTTTCAGGCCAGGACTAATGCGAGGTGAGTGAGGCACTTGAGCACAAAATTTAAGGGGGTGCCAAAAATCATCCCAGTAATCAAGATAAATGGTAAGGTTTTTTTTTTATGATTTATTTTATTTTTGTTGCTGTTGACAATGTACACAGCAAAACATACACCAGTTGAACAATTCCTACATGTACAATTCAGTGACATTGATTACATTCTTCAAGTTGTGCCATGATTCTCACCTTCTTTTTCCAAGTTATTCTTCCATATTAACATGAACTCACTGCCCCCTAAGATAGATGATGTTTTAATAAAATACCGCAGTGCCATATTGAAGCCTGAGGCAAAAGGAAAAATTAGTAATGCTGACCATGTCAATATTTTGTTCATGGTGGAATGTTTAATTAATTTTGATTTTCTAAATCCTGTATTAGCTTTTGACACCCCTCAAGTTTTACACACCTGAGACGAGTGCCTCACTCCCTCACCAGAGGCCTGGCCCCGACCTCCTTACCCATTGCTGGTTATAAAATGAGTAAACTTGTGGCTAAGGGGAGACCATTGGCAGGGCAAAGCTTATGGGGACAATATTGCTGTCACCCAAGAACCTCTCAGAAACAATCCCAGTCCTTTGGGAATGAATGTGCAATAACATCTCCACATTTGCATGCAGAATTCACAGACAGGCTCTTGGTGATCAGAGATGAGTTTGTACGGTCAGAGACTGTGGTCATTGTGGGGTCCATGTTATAAAAATGATTGGTAATGTTTGACCCAATCAGCCCAGAGTCAACAACCATGGAGTGAGGAAATTCTAGGAAGACTCTGCCCACAACCACTGACTCAGAGCATCTTATCAGTTGCTTTGGAGCTGTGGGCAAATGACCTCAGCACATGACGGGCCCTTACTGGGAAATGAATGAATGAACACATCATGCCGGGATAAGACTCTCCAGTTCGCTGTTCCATGAGTAGATAAACCTCTCGGAAAGAATTCTTACGGCTCAGCTGGGGTTTGGTGGACCTTCTTAGTGGCTATGCCCTTCTGCAAGAAGAAGTTTGGGGGAAAATAGACTAAGGCCACATGTACATGTGAAACCAAAAATAGTTAATTTACTGTTTTTAAATCCTAATGATGTGATTATTAGAGTCATAATTGAGAATTTTCTCATAACTTTCAACAATCACCTGACATTTCAGAGAAGCTCATTTAGAAAATTTTATGACAAAATGATTTGTAATTTTAGAAGAGGACTACTGATGGTGTTTAGCTGTGAATTGGAATGCACTTGGGTAATTATACTGAAAATAACACCCACAGTGGGTCTTACAGTTTGCCTTGGCATCAGAAAAAATAAAATGATAATCTCTCTCTTCAGTAATGTTTCTGCAGACTAAATGGCATTCGAACAATCTCCTGTGCTGTGGTTTAAACTAGTTTGATGCATTTACTTTTTTCCTCCTCTAGTTTTCAGAAATTTAATCTTCAGGTAGATTAAACAATTTTTTTTTTTTTCTTTTTTACAAATTGTTTTGTGAGTCAACACGTGAAAAAAAAAAAGACAAGTGTTTTTGGAAGAGTTGTTACATGCACAAGCCTGGTTTTTGCAAGGCCATTAAAAAAAAATATTCGTGGCTATGATTCATACCCCGACGCTTTTATAAATTCTCACATTGCACAAATTCATGAGTCAGTCTGTCAGATGACTTCCCTTCCTGAGACTCAGTAGCATTGCAAAAATTCAGCGATTTGCTTCACAAATCCTTTCATCTGTCTCCTCATGTCATACTTTCTAGTTTAAAAGCTGTGAGCATTTTCTCATCCAGCGACATACCAGCCTTGCTGCACGGCCCTGGCTCTCTCTTGTGCTAGTCCCTGTTTCTGCTAGACTGCAGAGCCCTTTCCGGAGGCCATCTGTGGCTTCACACTTCAGAGAGAGGCGCTATATACTGTACTTCATCAGCTCTTCGCAACCTTTCACAGGAATGTTATGACAAGAAAATGAGGTCACCTGCAAATGTACTCTTTGGTTCCAGTGAAGACACCTGCCACAGAATCCCAGGTGTTAATATGGCTACACTTTAAATTTTAAGGTGTTGAAGGTGCTTGTCTTTGGCAAGGCTCTTTGATGCTTAGTTGTTTGTTTCTAATCAGAGAATGAGTTCCTGAAAAGCACTTCATTTTCATTCTTAGCATTGTTAGTACCTCATTGTTTTATTTTCATGGTTATGGTTATACTGGTTAAAATAGAAATATCTTGGTTATCCTATTTATTAGCATCTTTTGAGTGTGGGTGTTAATATGTGAGTATCCCAAGTGCTGGAGGGAATGTTTGGTATTATTGAAGCACTTAAATGACCTGTGCTTCAGTTTCTTCATTTGTGAAATAGAGGTGATGTTAGTACCTACCTGAGATCTGTGAGGAATGTGTGTAGCTCTACATGACATACATTTAGCATAGGGCCTGCTGCCTTGGTCAAAAAACCAAACCAAACCTATTGCCATCCAGTCAGTTCCAACTCACAGTGACCTCATAGGACAGGGTAGAACTTCCCTATAGGGTTTCTAAGGCTGTAATCTTTACAGAAGCAGACTGTTACATCTTTATTCCATAGAGTGGCTGGTGGGTTCAAACTACTGACCTTTCGGTTAGCAGCTGAGCACTTGAAACACTGCACCACCAGGGCTCCTTGCCACCTTGATCAGGCCCTGTAAATGGCACCATTGCTCTTAGGTATTGCCGTGTGAACACATTTTCCAGCAAATGCACAAACATGGCAATGAGTTGAAATAAACACCGTAAGGGACAGTCGAAGAGCATGAAGTAGGGAGTGTGAGAACAGGGCTGAGTTAGGATATGGTGTCTACCGGCTAGAGTGTATTTTAACGTGGAAGCACATAAGAGGTACAGGTTTAATCTAAATGTCCAAATGAAATGTGTTGGTTTAAACATTTCAGTATTGTTTCCAGCTTCTGGGAGCACAATTACCCTAAAGAGAGATCCAACTTTAGACAGATGGTGGTAAATGAGAATTCATTCTAATCAGTGAAAATTCCAGGCAGCTGTCAGGTACAGAAAACAAAAGGAGTTACCAGAAATGAGAAATGAGAGAAATGAAAAATAGAGACTAGTGTTACTCTTCATTGTCTTGGCTCCCATCTGTTGCTTACACCCCTCAGAGCTAAGAACTGGAAGCATTGATGGACTCTGCACTCTTATCTAGCAAGTTCCATAAACATTGAAAACCACATGTATTTGAATAAATAAGGCTGGTAAGGGAGATAGCTAATTTTTTCGGTTGGATGGCATTGCTTAGTCACTCAACAGAACTAAAAACCATTATAACATTGAAATTTTAAACATTGAGAAAGAAAATGTTTCGTTCCTTGGCTCCACTGGAGGTAAATCTGGTCATCCTAGGTGCAATTCTAGACAGGTCAGTATGGATTGCACCTGAACAAAAGACAAAAATCCTCACAACTGGACCAATAAGCAACATCCTGATAAACAGAGAAAAGATTGAAGTTGTCAAGGATTTCATTTTACTTGAATCCACAATTAATGCCCATGGGAGCATCGTCCAAGAAATCAAACAACGTGTTGCATCAGGCAGATCTGCTGCAAAAGACCTCTTTCAAGTGTTAAAAAGTGAAGACATCACTTTGAGGACTAAGGTGCACCTGACCCAAGCTATGATATTTTCATTCACCTCATATGCGTGTGAAAGTTGGACAATGAATAAGGAAGACCACAGAAGAATTGATGCCTTTGAATTGCAGTGCTGGCAAAGAATATTGAATATACCATGCACTGCCAGAAGAACAAACAAATCTGTCTTGGGAGAAGTACATCCAGAATGCTCCTTAGAAGCAAGGATAGTGAGACTGTCTCACATTCTCTGGACATGTTATCAGAAGGGACCAGTCCCTGGAGAAGGGCATTGTGCTTGGTGAAGTAGAGGGCCAGCAAAAAAGAGGAAGACCCTCAACGAGATAGACTGACACAGTGGCTGCAACGTAGGCTGAAACATAGCAACGATTGTGAGGATGGCATAGGACCAAGCAGTGTTTCGTTCTGTTGTACATAGGGCCGCTATGAGTCAGAATTGAATCGACAGCACCTAACAACAGCAATGGAGTTTGTATACACAATTCGCAAATACAGAAGGATCAGGTAAAATAACTGGATACGACTCCGTTCCAAAGCTTCTGATCCTTTGAATTCAAATTGTCACGGGGGTTGGGGCTGGACTGTGTCACCCTGGAGGCAATCTGAAAGTCATGTTGCCATTTGTTAGCCATCTTCACTTCTAGGCGCTGGGTGGACTCCTCATCCGAACTTCAAAAAAAAAAAAAAACTTTTCATCAGCATTAAGAGCTTCCCTTGAAGCTTGATCTTTAGAGTCTTACTTCCTGATTTCCAGACAGAACTGAGTGAAAAACGTTAGAAACCGAATCAGTTTGTTTTTCTGTTTCCAGGGTGTTCAGCACCTTATTAATCCTCCCAACCAAGGCAGGAGAGGAACATTTAGTTACTCAGACTGGACACTGACATGAACAACTATGAAAATGGTGACTTGACAAAATGTTGGCTGGGGAGATATATTTCTCCTTCAACCAGGACTAACCGTTTCCCAGAATTAATTCCAACAAAGTGAATTTAACATTCAGCTTTCTGGAGTTTCTCAAAATGGTTCAGGATATTTCAAGTAACTATACATTTGTTGCCTGTTTTTCAAATTTCTGACCTCTACTACATGTTGGGCTCTTCATTTATATCAAATATTTTATTTTTCCAAGCTGTGCTGTGAAAGTTTTTATCTTGTAAAAATTACCCTGGAATATAAATGCCACCGTGCTGTCTTTGATTTGACGTTGGGGTCAAGTGGAGGGCGTTATGTGGCCTTCCGTCAGGAAAGAATGGTCAGTTGTCTTCGTTTTCCTCATTTAGTTCTTAGAGTGCATTCAACTGACAACAACATAATAGCATATCAGAGTTAAAAATCACTCGCCTCCACTGGGTTTTTGTGTGGACACGACTTGGGCTCAGAAGATTATAGATGTGTGGGTTCTTTGTTTCATGTTAATGTGGGCAGCCTTAAATACTGGGCACAAGCCTATGACTATTCTGGGTTATTTATTTTACTTTAATGAGAACAGAATAATATGGTGCATTTGAATGACATAATAGACAACTGCATGTTATTGAGATATAAGTATAACATGAGTTAAAAAAAGACTGTAAAGAAAGGATTTCACTAAATATTTCCTGGCTTTCTCTCATAAAGACTTGGTTGTATTTTTAATTGCTACTTAGGAGATCTATCCAATATAGAATTTCATTCTCTGTGAGTCAAATAGAAATTCAAGACAATTGTTTTAAATGGCTTGTTTCAAACTTTAGCTACTGGATAAAGTCACTGATCATTTCCAAACCCAAGAAGGTTTGGATGCTGATTGACTCATAGTGTTTGTGTTCTGATTAGACCAGCCAGACCCAGTCTATGTGTGAATCGCAAGCTGAGCGTGTGACTGAGTGTGAAAGGCAGTGTGTGGAGAGGTGGTGGACGTGGGCCAGGGACTAGGGGAGGCTGGCGGAGGAGGCTGAAAGGGAGAATTTCTTCCGTGTGGTGCAGTTTCCCACAGAGCAATGTAAAACTGTGCCAGTCCCACTGAGGGCCAGGGAACAGCCAGTGGGAGAGGTCCTGGTTTGAGGCCCCTAAAGCCAGTGGACTCGGAGAGCTCTGCACCTTCTTCAGCAGGCTCAGCTGTGTTGACAGGAAGTCTCTGTAGGGCAGCTCTTGGCCAGAGAGAGGGTCTCTGCGATGCCCACATTTTTCTGCTTCTTTGATGTTTGTCCATATTATTTTTGCTCTTTGCTGACTTAACTCCAGACTGTCCTGTTCATCTCCAGTGATTGTCTTTATTCAGATACCCACCAACTCTTATGTGGTGCCCTTCCCCCAAATTGAGCATGATTATTTTAATTTGTGGCTCAAGTAGTTTTAAAAAGTTACATTTTCTTTTTTCACCTTCTCTTCTTTGTAGCAGGATATTTCTCTTTTGTCTCTGTAGTCATTTTCCCATTTCATTTATTTTCACTCCCCTTCCATCCCCAACGGGAATAAAAGCAACTTGCTTTCCACCAAGGATAGTGTTAACAAGTGATTGTCTTTTTAACACAGTAGCCATAGGTGGCCTTGTTCAGACTTCTTGGACATGAACAGTGCAGGTAGTTTGTTCTTACTGGATGGGCATATGAATGACCAACTCAGTTTTGTCTTCTAAGGTCATGGGTCCATGACCCCTTCTTACTCATGATCATCGCTACTATGTATTGAATGCTTACTGGATACCAGGCTCTGTGCAAAGCGTTTACATATTTGTGCTCATCTAATCTTCACACAAACCCTATGTTGTTGTTGCTAGGTGCCGTTGAGTCAGTTCCAACCGTAGTGACCCAATGTACAACAGAACAAAACACTGGCCAGTCCTGTGCCATCCTAACAATTGTTATGTTTGAGCCCATTTTTGCAGCCACTGTGTCAGTCCATCTCATCGAGGGTTTTCCTCGTTTTTGCTGACCCTCCACTTTACCAAGCATGATGTCCTTTTCTAGGGACTTATCCCTCCTGGTAACATGTCCAAAGTACCTAAGACATAGTCTCCCCATCCCTGCTTCTAAGGAGCATTCTGGTTGCACTTCCTCCAAGACAGATTTGTTCATTCCTTTGGCAGTCCATGGTATATTCAGTACTCTTCGCGGACACCATAATTCAAAGGTGTCAATTCTTCTTTGGTCTTCCTTATTCACTGCCCAACTTTCGTATACATATAAGGCAATTGAAAACTCCATGGCGTGGGTCAGGCGCACCTTAGTCTTCAAGGTGACATCTTCACCCTATGAGGTAGATATTATTATCCCCATTTTACAGCTGAGAAAATTGAGGCATAAGGAGGTTAATTACTTGCCCAACTTCACTCTGCCACATATGCCATAGCCAGGACTTGAACCCTCATCTCAGTCCAGATCCTGTGCCTTAACCACAAGCGTGTACCTTGTGCGGCAGAATTGTTACCCAGGGGACATTCAGCGATGTTTAAAGACAGTTCTTAATGTCACAACTGGTAGTGTTCTTGTCAGAAGAGGCCAAGGATACTGCTAAATATCCTATAATGCACAGGATAGCCCCCACAACAAAGAATTACCAGACTCAGCAAGTGAGGAGTGCCAGGGTTAAGAAACCTTGTTATAGACATAGCTGAGAGTTTATGTATGAGAGTTAAGTGTTACTCTCTAAGTGCTGTTCTGAAATTTCAGTTAGTATTCCATGTTTGCGTAGTTTTAAAAATTATTTTTAAACTACTCTGTAGAGTGAAAAAATATGTAACTGTTTACAAGGAAAAATGTTTCATGAAATGCTAACTTATGAAGTTCAAAGGATTTCAAACAATTCATACCTCTGTTGTGATATGGTTATTGGAACAGAGTGTCATTTGGATAATTACCCCAGACCTTCTTTTCCTTTGGTTCTCACTTGGTGGCTGTATACACATAAATTCTCTGCTAATGTCAGCAGGAATTTTTATAATTGCGAAATCTGGTGCTTGGCCTTGGTTGGGGTCCCGTGAGTAGGTGTGGCTCACACTGTACCACAGGCCCTGAGGCAGAAAGTCCCGTTGAACTGCCCAGGGGAAAAGGGCTGCAGGCTGAGGGAGACTCTTCTGGGCCCAGGGTAAGCCAAGCCTGAGTTTTTATGAGAACCAGGCTGGATGTAGGTTGTCTGTGGAGCGGTTCTCGCAGCCTTAATCACAACCTTCTGTTTTTGTGTTCCAGTCATGTGCTCGGCCCCACTGCTCATCAGGCAAAACGAGCGTTCCCATTTGGAGAAGTTTAAGGTCTTCCTGTTTGTCTGAACTCCTGGCAGCAAAAGCCTAGACATCTGTGCATTGTCCGGCTCATTTCCTTCCCTGCTCCCTCCACACCCTCCCCACATCTACACCATTGTGTTGTTCACATTCTTCCTTATCTTGACCTTGTACTAACTGCCTGTTTATTATAATGACTCCTCAGATAAAGCCCTCCTTGGGACATTTTTCTTTTAATTAAATGCTTGTTGTTGTTAGGTGCCATCGAGTTGGTTCCAACTCATAGTGACCCTATGTGTAACAGAAGGAAACTCTGCCCGGTCCTGTACCATCCTCACAATCGTTGCTGTAGTTGAGTCCACTGTTGCAGCCACTGTGTCAGTACATCTCATGTTCGTCTTTTTCGCTGACCCTCTACTTTACCAAGCAAGATGTCCGTCTCCAGGGATTGGTACCTCCTGATAACGTCCTCCAAGTACGTGGGATGAAGTCTCGCCATCCTCATGTCTAAGGAGCGCTGTGGCTGTACTTCTTCCAAGGTAGATTTGTTTGTTCTTCTGGCAGTCCATGGTATATTCAGTATTCTTTGCCAACAGCACAATTCAGAGGCATCAATTCTACAGTCTTTCTTATTCATTGTCCAGCTTTCAACAGCTAAAATATAACACACAGCATTTTGAAGTATATCACACAGACCACAGTGAGACTGCCTTAGTTGCTGCTTACCATTCTCATTTGCTTTTTCTAGGGTAGAAAGTTTGTTTGGTAGGAGATGAAAGTGACTGCTGGCCGCTGGTCTCTGCTGCCTGTTTCCACCCCTCAGATTGCTCTACTCCCTTGCTTTCCAAGACACATTCCTTCTTCATTCTTCCCCCTTGGCCTGCTCCTTCATCTCTTTGGCAGGTTTCTTGTCGTTCGCCTGTCTTGGATACGCGGTATTCCTAGAGGACACCCCTGCCTCTTGTGGCTTCTTACTCCATACCTTTACCTTGTGATCTCATCCATACCCCTGGCTTTCCTTACTCTGATAGTTCCATCTCTCGAGCTCCCGATGTATGTCCATAGCTACCTCAAGCAGTTCTTGGCCCAGACTAGACTCACGATCTTGCCCCAACTCATCCCTTCTCTCATATTCTTATTCCAGGGAATGAAAACCTTCATGTAGTTGGAACCAAAATCTGGGAGTCCTTCTAGACTTCTCTTTCCCCAACAACCTTTCTAACCACTTAGTCTCCAAGTCTCATTGTCCTTTCTAAACATTTCTTTAACTTGTTTCCTCTCCTGCAATAGTCCAGGTCTTTACCCTTTCTCACTTGGATCACTGCAAGGGCTTCCTAGCTGGCCTCCGGTCTTCCAGGCCTGCCTCCTCCTTGTCCTTCCATGTAGTCCAGAGAAGAGGAAATGAACAGGCATTCTGCAAGCTGCATAGCATGGTCTCTTGGCAGCAATGCTGGATCTGGGGCTTGGCAGCACTTCACAGACCTCACAGTCTCTAGCTCCCATACTCCCTGAGTGCCTCTTTGTTGTGCACTCATGCACACACACAGACACACCCCTATTCCTGACACAATTTTCCTTTCCTGTTACCTACTCACCATTCACAGGTATCCTAAAGGGGATTTTTCTAAAATGTAAATGTGATCTTTTCACTCTTATCCTGAAAATATTATAGATGCTTCCTGCCCTAGTCATCTAGTGCTGCTGTTAACAGAAATACCACAAGTCGATGGCTTTAACAAAGAAAAATTTATTCTCTCACAGTCTAGGAGGCTAGAAGTCCATTTTCAGGGTGCCAGGTCCAGGGGAAGGAGGAAGGTCCTTGTCATCTATCTTCCACTGATCTAGGAGCCTCTCAGCCCAGGAACCCTAGGTCCAAAGAACGTGCTGTGCTCCCCGCACTGCTTTCGTGGTTGTATGAGGTTCCCGTGTTTCTCTGCTGGCTTCTCTTGTATCTCAAAGGAGATCGACTCAAGATACAACCTAATTTTATGGATTGAGCCCTGCCTTATTAACATAACTGCCTCTAACTCTGCCTTATTAACATCATGTTGTTGTTTTTGTTATGTGCTGTCAAGTCAGTTCCAACTCATAGCAACTCTATAGGACAAAGTAGAACTTCACCATAGGATTTTCAAGGAGTGGCTGGCGAGTTTGAACTGCCAACCATTTGGCAGCCAAACTTTTAACTATTGCACTACTAGGGCTCCCATTAACATCACAGAGGTAGGATTTACCACACATAGGAAAATCACATCAAATGACAAAATGGTGGACAATCACACAATACTGGGAATCATGGCCTAGCCAAGTTGACACACATTTTGGGGGCTGGGGGACACACA
The DNA here is from genome assembly GCF_030014295.1 of Loxodonta africana. Lineage (NCBI taxonomy): Eukaryota > Metazoa > Chordata > Mammalia > Proboscidea > Elephantidae > Loxodonta > Loxodonta africana. The sequence goes on along the minus strand of NC_087343.1, from coordinate 83,174,792 downwards.
ATTCAATCCATAATACTTGCCATCAAAATGTATAAGAAAAAGTTCACAATCCTAAATATGATTTGTCCAGCCCCTCACAGTGTGACCTCATCTTCATCCTCCTGCATTATTCTTGCCCATGCCTCACTGTCACAACTCCTATCACAAACAGAACACGGCATGTTCTCAGCACTGGCTCTGTTTGGCCTGTTCTGTCTCCCAGGCAGAGCGGGGCAGGTCCCCTCTGGTGTTCCCTTGCACTGACAGTGCTGTGCTGTAACTGCCTGCTGACTTGTCTATCTCCCCACTAGCCTGTGACCTCCTTGACAAGGGACGACCATTGTAGTGGCCCAGCAGCTGGCTCAGAACCAGGCCCATGAGCTAATGTGCTTGATGGTATGTGAATGTGATCCGGCTCTCACTCTCTGTCCGGTGGCAGCAATGAGATCAACTCACCCCTTCATTCCAGGGGTTCGGTTTGTGGTTTCTGAGGAATGACCTCTGTCAACCATGCTGCTTAAACTTTGCTTTCTTCTGTTGAGTAAATTAGGGGACCCATGGAAATGTTATATCTTACATAAAATGAATAGCATGTAGTTTTCTCCATTGGATCGACTGGGGCCTCCTTCCTTGCCTGAAAAGGCCCATATGGTCGTATGCTGAGAGAGAATTTAGTGGGAAGGAACACACTGCAAAAGGGCTTGCAAATTTCTTTTGGGGATCATACCTTATAGTCAGTCTTCCCCCAGTGTGGTGATTTTTTTTTTTCCTGAGCCAAATACAGTTCATATTTATTCTATGAAGTATACAAACAGCTTCATTGAATGATTATGACTTTTTCTTCTACTTGCACCAGCTTTTCAAGGTCAGAGCATATGAACCATGTTGTTGTTAGCTGCTGCCTTACTCATGGTGGCCCCACACACAGTGGAGTGAAATGCTGCCCAGTCCTGCACCATTCCTGTGATCAGTTATGGATCAGGCCACTGTGATCCATAGGGTTTTCATTGGTTGATTTTCAGAAGCAGGTCGCCAGGCCTTTCTTCCTAGTCTGCCTTAGTCTGGAAGCTCTGCCGAAACCTGTTTAACATCATAGCAATACACTGGCCTCTAGAGACAGATGAGTGGTGGCTGCACATGAGGTGCGTTGGCTGGGAATTGAACCTGGGTCTTTACGTGGAAGGTGAGAATTCTGCCACAGAACCACCACTGCCCCTACTCTGGAACAAAAGCAGAAGATGGCAAAGCCAGCCTGCCCAATATCACCCTTCCAGCCTTTTAAAATACTGTGTGATCTTGATACCCAACTGCACATTTATCTCTTAATTAAACTAGATAAACCGAATATGCCCTAGGAGTTTCTTCCTTGATGGGATTTGGATCAGAAAGACAGACACATGTAACGGTCATTATAAATAGTTTACAAATAATCCTGTAAGTTAAAAAGTAAATTTGAATGGGTAAGAGAGGTTGTGAAGAATGTAAAGTTAATTTTTTAAGTTCTTTTCAAGGTTGGTCATACTGAACAGTTAGCAGATATGTTTGGATTAAATATCATTCACTGTTTCAGCCACCATTTCTATTTACACACACACACACATACACACACCCCAACACTCCAAAAAATGTAAAAGTTACCAGCCACTTCCGTTTTGCTCAGAACATAAGTAACATCAGCATGACCCAGCCCTTTAGAAAGGGTTAGAAGAAGTGTTTTTCTGTAACAGTCCAGGATGTTTTAGCTTCCCGGTGCTGCCATAACAAATGACCACATACCTGATTGCTAAAAATAAAAGAAATTTATTCTCTCACAGTTCTGGAGGCCAGAAGTCCAAATCAAGACTGTGCTCCACCCTAATGCTCTAGAGGAGATGCCTCTTCCAGCTTCTAGTGGCTCCAGGCATTTCCTTGGCTTGTTACTGCATCACTCTAATTGCTGCCTCCCTGGCCACGGTCACGTTTGCTGCCACCTCTCCTCTGTGTGTCAGTGTTATCCTCCTTAGAGGTGCACGCGTGATGGCATTTAGGGTTCACTGGTCAATCTAGGGTAATCTCTCAAAATCCTTAACTACATCTGCAAAGATCCTTTTTCCAAACAAGTTCACATTCACAGGTTCCAGGGTTAGGATGTGGGGGCCACCATTCAACCCACCACACAAGGTTATCCAACAAAAGCAGAAAAACTTCCAACATTTTCCTTCACTGCAACTCTCCCTGTTGAATTCACCATCTGTTTTTACTTCCCAGTTATCATATTCCTGATAAAACATTATCATGGCTTCTCAAGATTGTCATCCCTCCTTTCCCACCCCACCCTGCACCAGCATACTAAGTTCCCAGTCATGGGAACTTGGGGGCCTAGGCCTCTATTTTATCAGTGTTTCTGACTCTTAACTTTAAAGACAGTTGCTCAGGGGCAGTACGAGTATCTTTATGTCTCCTTCCTGTCCTGCCCACTCCACCCCCCATTACCCACTACATCGTTCTACATACCTTGGACCATCAGATCTTGAAAAAGAGATTAGATTCCTAGAGGTTACCTACCTTGCCTTATCTCTTTCGAGCTTCCTTGCTTAGTCAATAAAGGCTGGTTAATAATCACAATCATAAACTAGGAAGCATGGTTTTATTGCCACCTTATTAACAGATATTAATGAGCACTATTTTCAAAGAAGGTGGGTGAGGTTTGAGACGAGGAGAAAAGTCAAATTAAACATTCTGCATCCTGGGAAAAATTCTAAGAGCTATTTTTTACAGAACTGGTGCAGTTTTGCCTAGTACCTCAGAAATTTATAGCTTCTGACCTGTGTTAGGAATCCTTGGGTGATGGAAATGGTTAATCAGCTGCTAACCAAAAGTTTGGCAGTTCGAGTCAATGCAGAGGCACTTTGGAAGAAAGGCCTGGCAATCTACTTCTAAAAAATCAGCCATTGAAAACCCTATGGCGCGTAGTTCTATTCTGACACACACAGAGGGTAGTTATGAGTCAGAATCGACTCCACAGCAACTGATTCAGCTTTTTTTGTTGTTTTGTTTTTGGTCCTCTATTAAAGCGTCTGAGGAGCCTTGGTGGTACAGTGGTTAAATGCTTGCCTGCTAACCGAAAGGTCGATGGCTCGAACCCACCAGCAGCTCCGTGGGAGAAAGATGTGGCAGTCAGCTTCCGTAAAGATTTACAGCCTTAGAAACCTTAGGGGGCAGTTCTACTCTGTCCTATGTGGTCATTTTGATTCAGAATCGACTTGATAACCAGCAGGTTTGGTATTGGTTATGAAGGAATCTGGGCCCTTGGTTTCTCAAGGGGATTCCTAGGTGTGTATACAGCTCATTTATTAGGTTATTACCAACCCATGCTTAGCCAGCCTTACAAGGCATTTTTATTCCTGCTGGTGTCACAAAGGCCAAATATGGTTTAGCCTTGCTTTCATGAATGGCCACCCCCACTAAAGGGTAGTTTGGAATAAGGTCGAGAAGTTAGGAGGAGTGAAGCTGCAAGTGTTTGTGAGTATTGTTCTTGTTGACATAGCTTTATTCTTACAGCCCGGGCCTGTAGCCAGCCTGCCAGTTTAGGATGACTGGGGCCAACTGCCAAATAATTTTTCTTACAGAACCTCTCACCCCTGGCCTTTGCTATCTGTGATTATCACTGTAATTGGATCGATTTTACTGAGCCTTGTAAAATATTGCCTTTGACAGCATTGGGGGTCCAAATTTTTTTTTTAATTATTTTTTTAATCCACCCATGATCTCACTGATGATGCCAAGTAAAATTAAACATCACTTTAAATTAATGTTAGCTCAGCAGTGTCATCAGCAGACTATTGGATTGGAGTGTTGGATTTTTTTGTTCTATCGTAACAAGACAAGACATTTTATTAGATCATTAACAAGAATCCGTGTCAAAAGTAAGTGCACCTGGGATGAACGTACATCAGTCTTCTGGGTCCATTTATAAATGATGAGAGAATTATACTGCTTGACTTTAATAATTCACCAAGGAAAAGAAAATAAACATCAAACATTAATTTTATAGGACAGTTTCATACGGTTTATGTTTTGAGATAAAAGGGACATGACTTTTGACTCCTGCCTGAAAGTAAAGCGCTTAAAAAGGACTCTCCCATGTTGCCAGCCTCCCAGCCTGGAGAATTCGTATTCACATGCCATTGTTGGTCAGTTGCCACCTTTCTTGAAGTACATAAGAAACCAATATATAAATAGTTTAGAAAGTGATTAAACTTTTATTGGACCATGTCCTCTGATATATGGCAATCAAATTCTTCATGACTCCAAGCATTTTGCTTGTCTAAACAGGAAGTATGTGTGAGAGAGAAGGGATCTTTTTATGGCTATGGATTTTTCAGAACTGAATTAGGGTCCTTTAATTGTAGGGTCCATCTCGGAAGCTAAGGACAAGAGGGGGCTTCAGTTTTAGGGATTAGCTCAACAATAGGAGTGGGGACTGCTTTACTGTATTCTCAAGAACAGGAAGAGACTCTGGAACTGGAAATGAAAGGTTTGAGTTGGGGTCCCTCACCCCAACTCAAAAAAAAAAAGACGGATGATTGGAAGAGAGAGCCAGCCTAGCCCACTCCCCTTGGCAATGGCCTTCGGACATGTCCCTGTGCAGGGCCTAAGGATAGGCCCCAACCTCTTGCCTACTGTAAGAAAATGTGACCTTCTCTTCTGCCACCTTCAAGGCACTGTACTCAGCATTCTCTTACTCTATAGGGTCCCTCCCCTTCCCTTTCAGAGGCCTCCCTCTCTGGAGGAACAGGTCTGGAGAGCCACCTGCTATCTAGAGGAGTCACTAGTCTGGAAGACTTCTGGAGAAGGTGGTAAGAGGTAGTCAAATGTTTGGAATGACTGAGTTTTGGAGCTGAAAATGATAGTGGTGGTCTGCTGATCTGGCCCTTTACCTTGTACTTGAGACACTGAGCCAGAGTCATCAAGGGAGCTGTGGTTAGTCGCACACTAGATAGCGAAGAGCCTGTGCCAGAACCCATGTTTCCATGGCTTCCTGTCTAGTGGTTTTTCCCTCCTAATACTTTGCCATTGGGCTAACTTATGTCTTCAGAGTTACTGATAATAATTTGTGTGGCTGTGTGGAGACAAGGAAGTCTCTGTGTGGTACAAACAGTTAACACGCTTAGCTGCTAACCAATAGGTCGGAGGTTCGAGTGCACCCAGACGCACCTCAGAAAAAAGACCTGGTGATCTACTTTCGAAAACTTAGCCCTTGAAAACCCTATGGAGCATGGTTCTACTCTTGACACACGTGGGGTCACCATGAGTTGGAATCAACTTGATGGCAACTGTTCATTTCTTTTTAGTGGAGACAAGCAGCTCTGTGACAACAGAAAAAATAAGTGCCGACCATAATAATAGTAATGATAATGGTTCCTATGCTTGACATGCATGACTTTTGTAATCCAGGTAACATGCTGGGAGGCATATACTTTCCATTATCTCCACTTTAGAGATAAGGAAATGGATCCCCAGGAAGGGGAAATTAATTGCTCAGAGATACAGCTGGTCAATGGTAGACCCAGGTTCATAGCATTGAAGCAAGTCTAGCTCCATGCTATGTCCCTTCACCCATACAACTCCTTTTACACAGTAAAAATTGGTATTTAAAGGTGAGGCTGACTACCTGCATGCCAAGTAGGCCTAGAACAGGAAGATCTAAATGGCAAAAGGTGTGCTTGAGACACGACCACAGAGGTGGCCATGTTTATGCCAAGTCGGGATGGGGAGACTGATCCTATTCCAGAAAAGGTAGTCTATGTTCATGGAGTGCTTACCATGTGTCAAGCACTGTTCTAAGCTTATTACTTATTTTAACTAATTTGATCCTCACATTATTATGAGTCCATGTTATAGACACAGGAACTGAGGCACGGATACATGACCATGCCCAAGGTCACCATCTATGCAGTAGTAGATCCAGGATTCAAATGCAGACAGCCTGGCTCCAGGTTCATCACTCCCTGATGCTGCCTTTCTGGATGAGCTCATTGCTTTGGGAGGGCAGAGCAGTGGCATTGTATTAACCCTGACAGGGAAGCTGTTGAGTTCACCCTTGTCCTGTGTGTTCTTCCATAAGCCTGACAGAGCTTCTCCAGTGGAATTTTCCAGCCCATATCTTATGCTGGAACCCAGGATTTTGAGCCACTCCACGTATGGGAGGCCTCAGTACTTGGTGTGCAGAAAAAAGGAACTTGTCTGCCATGTGCAAATGTCTTCTCCTGAGGCCTTTGGTGATCAGGCCGAAGGAAATGATTTACAGTAATGGAAGTCTTTTCATTATAACCACCTCAGAGAAATATGTTATCAGCACCCCAGGGATGCTCCTTTTTATTACCTAACCAAAACAGAGTCTGTACTTTTCTCCACTGACTCGCCCAAGCTCTTTTGCCTAGCATCTTTCTCATACTCAGCGCCAGGCGAGTCCTCAGTGAGTCATCCACTCCAGCCTAGCTCATGCTGGGAGAATGGTCCCACTCCCACTGTGGCCCCTGGGAGTCTGTAGCAGTGAGTAGGTTGGTAAGTTGGGGAATAGGGCATTAGGGGGGTGTCTCTTTCTATAGAAATAAACCTAAAGCCATTTCTGCTCTGAGCCGTCCCACCACTTATTGCTTTTGTTTTTGAATGGCCTGGTGTTTTGAAACATACTGTCTTCTTCTGAGAGATCCAGTTGAACTTTATCTTTGTTTAGTGTATCTAACTTTTGTTAGGAGCTGTGACATTCAGTGCTTATTTCCAGGAAGAGGGTGCTGGCTCCTATGAGCAAGTATGAGGGTACAGGCTTCCAAAAAAGGGGGTTTTCTGTGACCATCTTGGACTTTGAGCCTGCAGTGACTTCATCTGAGCTGCCATGAGGAAAGCTCATTGGTCCTCCTCCTCCCAGTGGGTACATTCCTGAGTCATTAGGCCAGTTTAGTAAAGCAGGCCAAGGCTGTTGCTGGAGTGTAAGGATCGTTCTATATTTGCAAGGACCTGGAGCTGCTGGCAGCTGTGTGTTGAACTTTCTCTTTCCTCCAGGAGCGTGCATCCCTTTGGGAGTGCACATAAGCCCATCTGTTTTCAAAACACAGTTTGAATCCCAAATATCCGGGGAATTCTCTAGTTAACAAATGAAGAAAGTTAAAACCTGTCTACAGTTTTAAATTTAGCATTCTCATTAGGAAAAGTTGAAAAATGCTGGGTAGCTTGATCTCTGGCTATGGAATAGTTGAGAGGGGCAGTGTTTAATGGACTGGGTGTGGATGCAGCATATGAATCAGTCTTGCTGGTTTTCTCAGATGTTTAAAAATATATATAACATTACAAGTGTGTGTATGTGTGTAGTCCTGAACAGGCATTATTTCATGAGTCTTATATGAGAGAAAGGAGCCCTGGTGGCTCAACGGCTAAGCTCGCAGCTGCTAACAGAAAGGTGGGCTATTCGAATCCAGTCAACAGCTCTGTGGGAGAAAGACCTGGCAATATGCTTCCATAAAGATTATAGCCAAGAAAACCCTATGGACCAGTTCTCCTCTGTCACATGGGGTTGCTATGAGTCAGAATCGACTCGATGGCACCCAACAGCAATAATATGTGAGAAAGAAAGCAGCAGGAAGGAGAGATTTTTGATGCTTAAAAAAGTTATAAAAAGCCATGTTTGCACAACATGTACCTTGCACTTTCTGTTCTTTATTGCCTGTGTGTTCAGTACATAAAGGCTTATGCCATATTCAAATCCCTCTCAGAGCACCCCAGTGTCGTGGCCTTCAGGAAGTGCATACTGTGGGCACCAAGACAAACACCAAGACAAAGTGGGCCAATGTCTAATGTAGGCTATGTTTATATTTCTTAGAGCAACACTGAACTGTTCAGACTCACCTGCTTTTTGTTATTTCACTCATATCAATCCTGGCTTTGCACGTGTGTGTGTTAACATAAAATTTGCCAAGATCAGGACATCAAGACAGGGAGGTTGAGACCTTAGTGCTGCAGATTGTACTTTGGTTGTAGAAAAACAGCATTATGCAAAACTCAAGCAGAGAATTACCATGTAATCCAGCAATTCCACTCCTTAGGTACTGTTATGGATTGAGTCATGTCCTTCAAAAATGTGTGTAAACTTGGCTAGGCCATGATTCCCAGTATTGTGTGATTGTCTACCGTTTTGTCATCTGATGTTATTTCTTATGCGTTGTAAATACTACCTCTGTGCTGTTAATGAGGCAGGATTAGAGGCAGTTATGTTAATGAGACAGGACCCAATCTACAAGATTAGGTTGTGTGTTGAGTAATCTCTTTTGAGTTATAAAAGAATCAAGCAGAGAGACAGGAGGACCTCATACCACCAAGAAAGCAGCACCGGTAGCAGAGCTCGTTTTCTTTGGACCAGCTGAGAAGCTCCTTGATGGGGGAAGATTGATAACAAGAACCCTCCCCCAGAGCCGAAAGAGAGAAAGCCTTCTCCTGCAGCTGGTGCCCTGAATTCGGACCTCTACCTTCCTAAACTGTGAGAAAATAAAATTCTCTTTGTTAAAGCCATCTGCTTGTAGTATTTCTATTACAGCAGCACTAGATAAATTAAGACAGGTACATACCCAGAAAAATGGAAAGCAGGAGTGCAAATAGATACTTGTATACCAATATTCATTGCATCATTGTTCACAACAGCCAAAAGGTAGAAATAACCCAAATGTCCATCAGTAGATAAATAGATAAACAAAATGTAGTTTATACATACAATGGAATGTTATTCAACCATAAAAAGAAATGAAGTTCTGATACATACTATGACATGGGTGAACTTTGAAAACATGCTAAGCGAAATGAACCAGACTTACTAAAGGGCACATATTATGTGATTCCACTTACATGAAATACCTGCAATAAGGAAATGCATAGAGACAGAAAGTAGATTAGAGTTTACCAGGGCTGGGGGGAGTGGGAATGGGAAGCTATTGTTGAACGGGTACAGAGTTTCTGTTTGGGGTGCTGAAGAAGTTTTGGAAATAAATAGTGGCAATGGTTGTACAACACTATGAATGGATTTCATGCCACTCAATTGTACACTTAAAAAATGATTAAAATGGCAAATTTTATGTTACCACAATAAAAAAATAATAAAGTCATTGATGTGAGTGAAGTAATAAAACACAAGCGAGTTTGACCAGTTCAGTGATGCTCTTAGAAATTTGAGCATAGCCTACGTTAGACTTTGGCACTTTACTTTAAATCATTCAAAAGACTTTTTAAGATTCCACTACTGCTTAGTAATGTTGGCTAGAAAGAGAAGTGACTTAAGTAAGACTATAGAAGGTTGGTTTTTTTGTTTGTTTGTTGTTACTGTTTTTTGTTTTTTAAGTGAGCAATGACTAGCATTGTCTTGGTCCCTGGGTAAATCCCAGATTAGGCTCTTGGTTTCTTAAGGATATGGGTTGTTTTACATGAGTAGACCCAGTTAGTTCACTGCTAATATCCTTCTTTGGGTAATTAGAAATGCATCACTCTGCTGATAACTTTGCAAGCAAACTGAGTTAAGGCTAGTAGCTTTGTGATGCGCTTGGGGTATTTGTTTCACCTTGATCCTAGGTGAAGGGAGGTGCGCCTGCCCTAGGGCCTCCGGGAATTTCCTGGGTTGGCAGGCAAGGAACCCCCTTGCAGTTAGACTGCCCCTTTGGCTACTGTGGGAAGAGGTTTCTGCTGTACTTCTGTTCACTTCCTGTCACCCCCTTAACGACTTCTTGGAACCTTGGCGATAAGGCCAGACTTGACCATTACCCCTCCCCTTTTCTTCTGTCAGCACCATTTAGGGGTCAGGTTTTCAGGGCCCGTGGAGGTGCAAGGAGAGAAAAACTTTTTTGCCATTTTTTTAACCATCTGTGTATATTTCTAGATTAACATTTTTTGTCTATTACCAAGTGTTGAGTTTATAAGATGCTATATTGCTGTTAAAAAAGGGAGGGGGAACCTCAATTCAAAAGGAGGCAATACCTCAATTAAAATAACTTCATTTTTAAGGTGACAGGCATTCTCATGAGCTGATACAGTCTTCCTCTTAGGACTGCCAATTTTCACCCTGATGCTACGTGTTCTTCTCCTTCATCTCTGAAATGGCCATTTCCCTAGAAGGAATATTAGGATACTTGTGGTAGAAATTACCTGAAAAAAATTTGGAAGTATGGTCACAGCGTATTTGTCTACTTGTGTCTTAATTTCTTCGTGTTGCTGTAACACAAATACCACAAGTGAGTGGCTTTAAAGATCAGAAGTTTATTTTCTCACATGTCTGGAGGCTAAAAGTCCAACTCACAGGCCTGGCATTGTCTATCCCTTCTTGTCAGTAGCTCCGGGAGTTCATTGGCTCTTCGTGATATTCACGTGACATCTGTCTTCCTGGTATGTGCTTTCATGTCTTTGTGTCTGTGCTACTCTTTACGTTAGTCATAGGTCATTAGGTTTAGGATCCACCCTACACTGGTATGACCTCAACTGATTACATTAGATCACGTCCAAACCAAAAAATAAAACCAAACCCGGTGCCGTCGAGTCGATTCCGAATCATAGCGACTGTATAGGACAGAGTAGAACTGCCCCATAGAGTTTCCAAGGAGTGCCTGGCAGATTCGAACTGCCAACCCTTTGGTTAGCAGCTGTAGCACTTAACCACTACGCCACCAGGGTTTCTTAGATTACGTCCACAGGTATAAAAACCAAAAAAAAAAACAAACCAAAGTCGTTGCTGTCAAGTCAATTCCGACGCATAGCAACCCTATAGGACAGAGTAGAACTGTCTCTTAGTGTTTCCAAGGAGCAGCTGGTGGATTTGAACTGCCCACCTTATGTTTTGCAGCTGAACTTTTAACCACTACGCCACTAGGGTTTCCTCCACATGTAAAGGAATGAGGATTTCAACACATATTTTGGGGCGATACAGTTTAATCCATAAGTCTGTAACTCACTAATTCTAATGTGTGCCTGCACTTGACTCAGCTTTTCACTGTCCCCGCTTGGATTCTTTTGCGTCATGGCCTACCATTCCCTTGTCCCTGGCCTTGGGTGTCCCCACTGCTCTCCTCAATAACTTCTTGCCCCACCGTTAGTTGATACCCTTACTTCAGCCCTGCAGTCTCCATCCTTGTGAAGACCCAGCCTGATGCATGTTGAAGAGAAGACTCTAGGAAATGCTGCACCTTTCTGCTGTGCACAACCTGGTACCAATGGTCTTTGAGGCCTCTCCAGAGCTGCCCAGCTGGCCAAGCTTTCCCCTTCACGCAAAGGTCAGAGCCCTCTTTCTGTGGTTGTTAGATGCGGACTCCTAGTTGCAGTCCTAAGTGGCACCTGTTCGAGGTGGTTAGAGCCACCTCAAGGGTAGCTTTCATGAGAACAAAAGGTGGAGGGAAATAGAAGCAGGAAAAGGAAAGCTGAAGCCACTCCAAGTAAAAGTCACGATACTTCAAGGAGAGACCTTGGAAGCACCTAATGTGGGAAATGAGTCTTCTGATGCCCTCATTTACTCAAAAGTGAATTTTTCCTTCTTACTTAGCCAAGAAAGAAGAAGAATCTTAGGTTTTCCTTTCATTAACCCTAAAATAAATATATTGTTGTTGTTGTTAGATGTCCTCCAGTCAGTTCCAACTCATAGTGACCCTGTGTACAACAGAATGAAACATTGTCCGGTCCTGCACCATCCTCGCAATCATTGCTATGTTAGAGCCCATTGTTGCAGCCACCGTGTCCATCTTATTAAGAATCTTTCTCTTTTTTGCTGACCCTCTACTTTACCAAGCATGATGTCCTTTTCCAGGGACTGGTCACTCCTGAAAATATGTCTGAAGTACATAAAGAGCATTCTGGCTATACTTTTTCCAAGATAGATCTGTTCATTCTTCTGGCAGTCCACAGTATGTTCAGTATTCTTCGCCAACATCATAATTCAAAGGCATCAGTTCTTCTTCAGTCTCCCTTATTTGTTGTCCAGCTTTTGCATGCATATAAGGTGATTGACAATTCCATGGCTTAGGTCAGGTTCACCTTAGTCCTCAAAGTGACATCTTTGCTTTTTAACATTTTAAAGAGGTCTTTTGCATAAGATTTGCCCAAAGCGATACATCATTTGATTTCTTGACTCCTTCTTCCATGGGTGTTGATTGTGGATCCAAGTAAATCCTTGACAATTTGAATATTTTCTCTGTTTATCATGACATTGCTCACTGATCCACTTGTGAGGATTTTTTTTTTTTTTACATTGAGGTGTAACCCGTACTGTAGCTGTAGTCATTGACCTTCATCAGTAAGTGCTTCAAGTCCTTTTTGCTTAATAAATATAATAAAAGAGCTAAATTTTTGTTGTAGCAGCTTACCTGCTTGAATTGTATAGTGAATGCTTCTAAGATAATTACCAAGCTTTAATATGTCTCTCTCAATGACTTTTATTTTGGTTTAATGTCAAATAAATTCTTTGTCATGTGTATGATAGGGGATGATGAAACTGAATTTAATCTGACACCAAGTGTCATAGACACTCAGGCCCAGTCAAGAGCTCTGTCCCTCAGAAGAGTGCCATGACCCTAAAATCTCAGCTTTGGCAATAACAGAGGTTTGGTTTTTGCCCACACTACATCTTCTATGGTCTGAAGCCGACAACTAATAGGTCCTTGTCCAGCAGACTAGTGAATTGAGGTCGGCTAGACGCAGGGTTGCAAGAAAAGAAAGGTTTATTCACAGTTTACAAACTGGGAGGCAAGCAGGGTCTCACGACCTAAAGCTGCCAGAGCTCCCTGAACTAAGGCAGATTCGCTCCTTATATAGGGAGTGACATACATATTCATGAACACTGAGGGGAGGATCTTCAGTCCTGCGATGCATGTGCAGTCCGCACAATTTTCATGAATGAGTTTTTGTGCAGGGCTCTAAAAATACTGCACACAGCCCTGAAAAAATGGCGAGGGCTTGCTACTGCCACCCCAGGAAGGTCGTATAGCGGGTAAATTTGGAGTTAGTGCACCAGCGCCTTGGCCTCCTGCCAGGAGAAGAGAGGAAACCAATCACGGTGAGGTGTTGTAAAAATTGTAACAAAAATGTAACAAAAGTAGACTTTTCTGAAAAAGTTATGGGATGGTCAATAACCCTTTGTCCGCTTCAGATCAGCTGCACTTCTGCTTCATGTCAGAGACTCAGGCTGTTGGAGAGAGGTCTCTGGGATTTTTCTGATCTTATGGCAGTGGGGAAAGAGGGATGGAGATCAAAGCACAAGCTCCTAAATTTCTGCCCAGAAGCGGCACGTGTCGCTTCTGCTGCATTGGATTGGTTGGGAGCAAGTTACGTGGCCAGACTTGATGCCAACGTCAATGTAACTCTCCTCCAAGGAGGGACAGAGAGTGTTTTAGACAATAATACAGTCTTCCGCAGGAGCTTTCCCAGAAGCTTCCGGTCAAGAAGGGACTCTTGTTCTAGTTGATTCTTGTGTTCTCTGGTGTTTTATGGGTTTGTGTGAGAAATTCAGAAGTAACAAATGGGATAATCCTCTCCATTTATCATGTTTTGGGTTTCTTGAGCTGTTGGAAGGGAACCTGGCTGATGGTATTTTATCTTGTGAACAAGAAGTGGTTCTTTCTGCCTCTGCACAAAAAGGATAAAAAAGCCTCCAGTTGCTGTGAGGGTGAACACTGGTTGCTTCGCCAGCCCTGGGAGAGGCTGCCCAGCTGTCCACGTAGACAAGCCAGATGCCTATCCTCTGAGGGTGATTTGTTCTCAGAGTTAATTGAACAGAGGGCATTTGGCACTTCCCCTTTAGGACATCAGGGAGTTCATGAAGAAGGAAATTGTCTTCCTGATTTTTATGTATGAGATCTTATAAGTTCTTTACTTTCCACCCTTTTCCACCCATTAAAACTCTCTTTCTTATCGATCCTGAAAAGCCAAAAGAGGCTCACTTTAAGACTTACATTTTGCCAAATGTCACAATTAATTGTAAACTTGAGAAACACTGTTTAAAATTATGTAAAACAGAGAGACTAAAAGGCAACTCTTGAAACTCACGTCCTACTTCCATTTAAACAAACCAAAACACCTATTGACCCCATGGTGTGTACAGGGCATAAGCATGTTGCCCCTGGCTTAGAGGATCGAGGTCTACCTTGGAAGTTTGTTTCTTCAGTCCTTCTTGGCTGAGAGACAGAAGCAGAAAGATACATGAAGAAAGACTTGATTCCTGAAGTTTTCGGGATGATAATGTTTGTAGAAGGGAAAAAAAAGTTATAGAATGTTTAAGTGGGCTTCAAAAATCTTAAAGAGTGGATCATTTAAAAGTAAGACCAAACAAGTGGATCTGCTATCTAGGGCTGTTAATGCCTCAGGACAGGAAATGTAAAAATTATCCCTCTGGAAATCAGTGCTCAGGAAGCAGATTGATTGGATCTGGGAGGAGTTGGAGTGGGCACTGAGAAAGAAATGTATGACTGGCCAGGGCTGGAGAATTAGCAAACAAACCTGACAGTGAGCAACCGCTTAAGGGTGCTCACTGGGTGCTCTGTGCCCTGAAAAGAGAGACTCGTTCAGATGCCTCTGAAGAGTAGAGCCCTTGTTGCTCTGGGGGGGAACCCAGGGCACCTGAAACTGGGACTGGAGACCCTGTTTCCTCCACCACCATGACAATGGAGGAGCATCTTGTAGAAAAGAGTCAAGCTGGGGTCATAATTGGACCCCCTGGAAATGACTTAGATCCATTTCATACATTCCTCGAGATCCCTCCCCATTTAGAGTGGCCAAGACCACGTGAACATGGACTAAGTGGCTAGCCCAGCTCTGGAGGGGGAAAATTTGAGAGAAATAAAGGGTACGTGGCCACATTTGCAATTTTCTGAAGCAAAATCCACCCCCTCAGGTGGAAGTAAAGAAAGTAAACAGCAGTGAGCTTATGGGGAGTCGCATTTTGCTATTCGCCAAATAGAAATTACTGAATGTAAGAGCTAACTTTAGTGAGTGATCCAGAGAAAACCCCTAGGACCCCCAGGAGAGGCAGGATCAGGGCAATGCTTCTGAGTCTGCGCACCCTGGTAGCTGGTTACGAGTTCCTGTTATCCTGTCATCATGGACATAGCGACTAGTGTGGACCTTAAAAAAAACAACTGAAAGAAGACAACTGAAATGTTAATTTAGTAAATCTATCAATGTCTATAGAAGATAGCCTCCTCATATTTAATGACCTTTTACTTGTAAAAAAAAAATTTTAGAAATCTATTTTAAATTACACCTACAAAAAGATACAAATTAAAAAATGGCTTTCTGTGGGAAGCCTCCAGAACAGGATTTTTCAACTTTTATAGTACTAACATTTTGGGCTGCACAGTTGTTTGTTGTGGGGGCTATTCTGTGTGTTGCAAGCTAGTAAGCAGCATCCTTGGGCTCTGCTCACTTGAGGCCAGTAATATCTCCCATTTCAAAGTGATGACAACCAAAAACTTCTCTATACGTTTCCAGATGTCACCTGGGAGGCAACACCGACCCTAATCGGAACCACTGCCCCAGAGTTTGCCCAGTAGAATCAGAGATGGGGGTTTATCACTGAGGAACAGGAAATCAGGAAAGGACATTGGAAATAAACAAGTGATGTTGAGCATGTTTAGACAGTAACTCAAACAATGTTAATTATTAGTGTAGTTGGACCTTTCTCTTAAATATAGTCAAGATGTCTGTGTTTCTGTAATCGGTGTGTGTCTCACAGAGTGGCCCGGGGTAAGTGGGAGTTTTCAAAACTTACTTTGATAACTGATTGGGGAAAAAAAAGCCATGCAAGGGGCTGTACTTTTTGTACCAGCACTATCCTTTCAGTTTTGAAAACTGCTTTTGAGCTCCAAAGAGAGAGTCCTGAATGTGTACGGAGCTCATTTCCTGCTGTGGGAGAATTTTTGGATACCATGTGAGCTGGGGGAACAGCTGGGGGAACAGAATCTCTTGTCCCTATAACTTGCACGGTTTTGTGAGGTGTGGTGAGGACAAGTGGTTTGGCCACTGGCTTTCTCTTGACTGAGCTGGGCCACGCTCCTCCTTCCCTCCCTCCTCAGCCTCCCTTTCTTCTCCAGCCTCCCCTCCCCAGCACTAAGGAACTGCACAGGGCAGGCCTACCTCACACGGAGCTTTGAGGCTTCCTCCTAAATGGCTCTCAAAATTCACTGTGTAAAGACTTTTCTGGGGGCTTGTTAAAAATGCCGATTCTGGCATCACCTTCAGAGAGTTCAAGTCAGTGCTTTTTAAATAGACGGCCTTTGTTCCCCTCTAGGAGATGAAGGTAGTCCAGGGACCACACTTTAAGAAGCAGCACTCTAGAGGGCCTTTTCAACTTTTGGAGAGAATAAGAATATAAATTCTATCCACCTAGCTCTTAACTGCTGTACCACCAGGGCTCCAAAAGTAGAGGGTCAGCAAAAAATAGGAAGACCCTCAGTGAGTGGATTGACACAGTGGGTGCAACAATGGGCTTAAGCATAACGACAATTGTGAGGATGGTGCAGGACTGGGCAGTGTTTCCTTCTGTTTGTTGTACATAGGGTCGCTATGAGTCTAAACCAACTCAACGGCACCTAACAACACCAGTCGTCTTATGGGGCCCTGGTGGCACGGTGGTTAAGAGCTACAGCTGCTAACCAAAAGGTAGGCGATTTAAATCCACCAGCTGTTCCTTGGAAACCCTATGGGGTAGTTCTACTCTGTCCTGTGGGGTTGCTATGAGTAGGAATCAACCCAACGGCAACAGGTCTGGTTTTGGTTAGTCTTCTTATTCTTCCAGAAGACACTGGGATGAAGTTTGTGTTGCCGAACCTGTATGAGACTTGTATATATTTCAGACAGATGGTAATAATGAAAATAGAGATTGGCCAAGAAACTGCCAGTGACATGGGGGCAAAATAACGATCTGTTTGGAGGTGCATTGATTGTTTGGGCCACATGGATCAACATAGTAAATTGATTATTAATAAGAGCTAATTTTTTTGAGTGCACACGGTACATTTGTTGATATAACCATATGATAATGATTAATAATGGCTCACAGATGTTGAGCAGTATGAGTTAGATGCTATGCTGATTATTTTAGATAACTTTCTCCTTTAATTCTCACAGCACCCTTGTGAGAAAGATCCTATTGTCCTTATTTTACAGATGAGGAAACTGAGGCTTGCAGAAGTTAAATAACCTACCAAGGACTCATACTTATTTTGTGGCAGAGCTGGTGTTTGATCCCAGATCTGTTTAGAAAGCTCTTAAAGCACTCTGCCATCCTGCCTAACAAAGTTCAATGCTCTTTTCCCAATGTGGCATTGCCTAGTGCCTCGCAACATGTAGTAGTAGTTGTTGTTGTTGTTAGTTGCCATCAAGTTGCTCCAACTCATGGCAACCCTATGTACAACAGAACAAAATGTTACTGGTCCTGTACCATCTTTACAATTGTCGATATGCTCAAGTCCATTGTTGGCAGCCAGGGTGCATTTTGGGTGTCTTCCAGCCTGGGGGCATCTTTCAGCACTATATTGGATGATCTTCTATTGTAATCCATCGGGTTTTCGTTGGCTAATTTTTAGAAGTAGATCACCAGATCTTTCTTCCTAGTTTGTCTCAGTCTGGAAGTTCCACTGAAACCTCTCTACTATGTGACCCTGCTGGTATTGGAAATATTGGTCACATAGCTTCCAGCATCATAGTACCACAGTATGACAAACTGACAGACGGGTTTGTCCCATATGTAATGTCCCTCCAAATTGGCCAGGGGCAAGGCGTGATGGGAAGAGAGTCATGTCAGAGAGAAGTTTCAGGCAGCCCAGGGTTGTCCTTTTTGAAAGAGAGAGCTTTGAATTTAGACAGGATTAGGGTTATGGAGCCCGGGCCACTGTTAAATTATGGCCTTCTTGATCACACAAGAATTTTTTCCATCACTATAACCTGTGATCTCTTGGTTCAAGTAAAATCTCTGAGAAAGGGCTGCATTTGTTTAAGGCTGTATCTCTTTCCCTAGGTCTGTAGATCTTTTTGTGTTTTCATAAATTAAATATAAAACATGGTTCTATTTCAAAGAAATACGGCAAACATCTCTGAGAAGTTCCTCTGGTAAAGACTTTTGTAGCTTCCAGGGTGGCACATCTTAGAACAGGGCATGTTGGCCATGGCATCAGAATCTACCTGAAGTACTTTTTTAAAAAGATACAGATTCCTGCCCAGACCAGCCTTCTACCACCCAGACCACCAAACTCCTGATAATTCTGATGCTTTAGCACTGGAGAAGATCCTGGGCATGTGTCTGTTTTTCTCATATTATATATTTCTTTTGATGCCTCCACAGATAATTTGGAGCTGTAGGCCTAGTACCGTTGATATGCTCAAGTCTGTTGGATGTGGTACAGCGTCACCTGTGAGGGATTCTTGACAAAACTGTTTAAGCTGAATCTAAACTAGCCTTTAGACTTAATCTGCAGTTCCTATGAAACACAGGATAGGGAACATGTTTAAATGACATCGTGAGGAAATAGATAAACCCAGAATGTTTTATAACTGTACGATGACTGGCCTGGTATCTTTCTAAAAGTCAGTGTTATGAAAAAACTATGGGGGGAAGGTGAAGTTAGGAGTGGAAAGATTATTCTTGACTAAAAGAAACTACAGACACATAATCAAATACATTATGTGAACCTTGACCAAATCGTGGCCCAACGATAATAGCTATAAAAATGGAGAGGCTGGGGAAATTTGAATAGGGAGTAGGCTTTGGGTACAAGGGGTAGGCATTGGGTATAAATAAGAGCATTATTGTCAGTTTTCTTGGGCATGTTGATTTGATTGTGGTTACATAGGCAAATGTCTTTTTTAGGAGGTGTATGCTAATGTATTTAGGGGTGAAGTGTCAAGACATCTGCAACTAATTTTCAAATGATTCAGGAAGAAATGTTTGTGTGAGTGTTGGTGTGAGTATATATGCTATAAAAAAGATACCAAAATAACCAAACGCGTTGCCGTCAAGTCGATTCCAAATCATAGCAACACCATAGGACGGAGTGGAACCTGCCCCATAGGATTTCCAAGGCTGTAAACTTTTTCGGAAGCAGGCTGCCATATCATTCTCCTGCAGAGCAGCTGATGGGTTCAAACTGCCAACCTTTTGGTTAGCAGCCCAGTGCTTAACCACTTCGCCACCAGGGCCCCATATTATAGATAAGATGGAACAAATGAGGAAGATGTTAACATGTTGAATCTGGGTGTTGGGTATATGACTGGAGTGTTTATTGTTCTTTTCAAGTTATCTCTTGAAATGTTTCATGAGAAAGTTGAAAAAAAGATCCATGATGAGTAAGCAAGCTAGTGTTCTGCAAGTCATTGTCACGGCCTCATTCTTTGGGTTTGTTGCTCTTGTAATGGTGGAGCGTGGGCTGTCTGATGAAGCTTTGATTTGAAGTCCTTTTAGTTTCCCTCCACCTTTCTTGGCAAATGTGAACTTTGCTCTGCGTTTCTAATCCTCTAGCCAACAGGCCCTGGGTGGTGCAAGTCATACGTGCACTTTCTTCGTTTTGACAGCAGGAAGTGGCCAAAGATAGGGCCCTGCTGACCTAAGTTACCAACACTAGTTCAGCTCTGCTCGGCACACTCCATGTACAGTGAGGGCTTTGTGGAGAGTATATATGACTCCCACTGACCAACCTCCATCGACTCCTCCTTGTTCTATATTCTGGCTGCAGTATTACTGTAGTTTTCTGCAGGATTCCAGTTTCTTTGTTCTTTTTTTCCTTTTAATTATTTGCTAGGAGGCTTTGTAGACCTTTGTGACAATCATAACATCATTTTATAAAAGCCAGAAAGCTGTCCAGATTATCCTTGATCATCAGGGATTTGATAATCATGTGTTCTAGAGGAGAAGTATATTTAGTGGCCCACCAAGAATGGGAGAAGGCTTTTGCACAGAATGGCCATGGAGGCCTGGTTTTGTTAAGTGAGCTTCGTGGAAGCAGGAATTACGGTTAATAGCAACCAGTGCTCACACTGAGGAGCTCTGCTGGTATCCTGCAGTTCATGAGGATCGATTTCCTCTCTTGATACAGGTGTTGTCTTAGCAGGTTCCTGCCTGTCCCTGTGTACATGTGCATGGCCAAAATGTGACACTTTACAGGCCACAAACCACTCTAGAAAACCCCTGCTGCTTTTCTGGATTTTTCCTTGCACAGCAAACCTGAGGGCTTAAAAGGAGCTAAGGGAAGCCCCTAGTTTGGTTGGTCAGCCTTGCATACAGTGACTGTTCCTCTTTCAGTAGCAATAAGTGAGCTTGTTGGGGAGACCAAAGCATCTTACCTCCCCATTCAAGACAGAGAAGACTAAAAGCCTCATTCAAGCCATTCTGGTGTGGACATGCGAATTTGGTGCAGTAGATGGAGATCATTTTAGCACAAATGGACAGGGAACTCTCTTATCTGAATTCTAGCACATGGGTCCCTAAATAGTCCTTCCTTAAATTTAGCCCTTTGGTAAGGTCTCAGCTACAGTGACTAAGTATGAGTGTCCCATCTTCCTCCTCCTGAAGTTTCACATCCTATATCTTAAGACGTTGCAACCTAGTTGCACTGCTGACTGGGCAGAGCATGCTGGCCAGGATAGTGGGCACTTGGCATTTTCATTAAGATACAAGTCACCTGAGAGGTTGTAGCCGAGTCCCAAGGTTCTTAAAGAAGACAAAAATATGTAGGCATTTTATATTCACATCAAAAAATTGCCATGAAAAAGTCCTGATACATGTTACAGTATGGATAAACCTTGAAAACATCATGCTGAGTGAAATGCCAGTCACAAAAGGACAAATATTATATGGACAAATATTGAAGCCCACCAGGGAAGCTTAGACATCAGTGACCTCATCTATCTCTGATCTGAGCTTAATCATTTTCTGTGTGTAATGGCCAGGTTTCTATTATGTGCTGACCACTTCCATTGGCTAAATTGTTGTCTGGCCAGTATCATCCATGTTGAGGAAAAGCTTCCAAGGGAAAGGAGTTGACACTCATTGAGCTCTTACTCTGCCAGCCACTGTGAAAGGTGCCTTAACAGGTTCTTGCTTATTCCTTACAACCATAAGCTTGTAGGTAAGTATGCTAACTATCCCCATGTGGTAGAGAGGAAGCTGAGGCTCAGAGAAGTTAGATGTCCACATGGCTGGATTTGGAACCCAAACCTGATGGACTCCAAAACTCTCATGTTGAACTTACATGAAATATCTAGAATAGGCAAATGTATAGAAACAAACTCATAATGACCCTATGTATTACAGAGTAGAACTGCTTCGTAGGGTTTTCTTGGCTATAATCTTTACAGAAGCAGATTGCCATGTCTTTCTTCCATGTGTGTCAGTCCAGCTCGTTGAGGGTCTTCCTCTTTTTCAGTGACTCGCCACTTTACCAGGCCTGATGTCCTTCTCCAGGAACTGGTCCCTCCTGATAACATGTCCAAAGTAAGTGAGACATATTTACATAGCAAGTCTCACTCTCCTTGCTCCTAAGGAGCACTCCGGCTGTACTTCCAAGACAGATTTGTTCATTCTTCTGGCAGTCCATGGTATATTCAATATTCTTTGCCAACACCATAATTCAAAAGCATCATTTCTTGTTTGGTCTTCCTTACTCATTGTCCAGCTTTTGCATGCATATGAGGCAATTGAAAATACCATGGTTTGCGACAGGTGCAGCTTAGTCCTCAAAGTGACATCTTTGCTTTTTAACACTTTAAGGAGGTCTTTTGCAGATTTGTACAATGCAATAATACATCATTTGATTTCTTGAGTGCTGCTTTCATGGGTATTGATTGTGGATCCAAGTTCAAAAATGCCCTTGACAATTTCAATCTTTTCTCCATTTATTGTGATGTTGCTTATTGGTCCAGTTGTGAGGATTTTTGTTTTCTTTATGTTAAGATCGTTTGCACCACCCAGGCATTGCCATGAGTTGGAATTGACTCCACAGCAGTGGGTTTGGGGTTTTTTTTTTGCATAGAAACCAAAGTTTATTGGCAGGAAGGAGGAGGAAAGAAGGAATCATTGCTTAGGGACACTGAGTTTTTACTAGGGCTGATGGAAAAACTTGGAAATGGATAGTGGTGATGGTTGCACAACATGATGAATGTTATTAATGTCACTGAATCGTACATGTAAAAAAAGTTAAAATTGCAAATGTTTTGTTATGTATATATATATCCATTGCCATCGAGTTGATTCCAACTCCTAGTGATCCTGTAAGGACAGAGTAGAAGTGCCCCATGGGGTTTCCGAGGCTGTAAATCCTTAGGGAAGCAGACTGCCACATCTTTCTCCAGTGGAGCGGCTGGTGGGTTGGAACCACTGATTTTTCAGTTAGCACTATGCCATCAGGGCTTCTGTATATATTTATACTTACCACAATTAAAAAAAAAAAATGCCAATAACAGAAGGACAGGATTTGAGATAGATTGAGTGAGCATAACAGAAAATTGGTTTTCTAATCAAAACTGGAAGACTTTTGTAGAAGCCTCGTGTTTTTCTAATGAGCAGGGCTCTCTCCTGTAGGTTCAAAGTGTTTCTGTATGACTCGTGGGCAAGTGTAGCTTCTCAGGGCTTCCCGTGGATCATTGTGGCTTCACTATCTTGTTCTCACTTATAAGGATCACTTTCATTATAAACAGTCTTCTCCAAAGCTCTTTTGTATTAGTGACTTTTCAAAAGCCTTTTCTATTGGCAGTAGTTGGAGGGGAGGATGAGTGAGTGGGAGGGGGATATGCCTTCTGACCTAATGCTAATTTACTTTCACTAGTTGAGTTTGACAGCTGGGTTAGACAGTGGAGAAGTAGAAAGTAACACTAGGACCCTGCCCTTGAAGCCCACCAGGGAAGCTTAAACATGAATGACCTCATCTATCTTTGAATAGCCTGAGCTTAATCATTTTCTGTGTGTAATGGCCAGGTTTCTATTATGTGCTGACCACTTCCGTTGGCTAAATTGTTGTCTGGCCAGTATCATCCATGTTGAGGAAAAGCTTCCAAGGGAAAGGAGTTGACACTCATTGAGCTCTTACTCTGCCAGCCACTGTGAAAGGTGCCTTAACAGGTTCTTGCTTATTCCTTACAACCATAAGCTTGTAGGTAAGTATGCTAACTATCCCCATGTGGTAGAGAGGAAGCTGAGGCTCAGAGAAGTTAGATGTCCACATGGCTGGATTTGGAACCCCAACATGATGGACTCCAAAACTCTCATGTTGAACCACACCACCTCTCCCTTACACAGTGCTCAGCACAGCCCTATTAAACACACACGTACCCTGCCTATGTCCTAGCATTGTGCTAGTTCCCCCAAAATAGCATCTTGTGTGCTAGATGTGAGGATTTTGAAATAGGTCATGTCTTACGAGGTGAGTTAGAGTCATGTCTTAATCCCAGGCAGCTGCTGACAGCTGATGCATGGTGTTGAAACAAGCAGGTTAAAATTTGACAATGGGCTTCCTTCTCTCCCTTAGATAACTCTGTCCTTCCCTCCCACCCCCAACATGCCAGGCGCACTTTGTAGTTCACTTGGAGTTAATGGTGACCTGGGTTAATAAGATCTAGTCATTCAGACCAGTGCCATGTTACCCGTATGGCAAATGTGAGTTGCACAGTTCTTCCTGTCCTTGGGGAAGTAGCAGAAATGGGACTCGAACAAACCCTGATGGCTTCTGTTTCAGGGTTCAGGCTCCTGTGGTAGAGGTTTGAGCTGTGAGAGCAAAGTCCTCTGGTAATGAAGTCATTTGTCCTCGGGAACAGAATGAGTCCTCTGTGAAATCAGAAACAATGGGCATGTTGAGGTCCAGACCAGGGGTGAATCGAAGCTGGGGCAGAGGGACATGGTGATGAATTGGGACAACTCAAGGGACGCATTCTTCAAGACAAGTTTCTGTTGTCAACAAGTTGACTGAGTTGTAATGATACTTAGTTAATGGTCATTAATGCCTCAGTTTTGAATAATTTCCCCAAGTGAGTAAGTCATGAACCCTTCCTAGTGGAAGAATGACCTTTGAGAAATAGACGAAAAATAGTTGGGAGTCCGAAAAACCCAGTGCTGTCGACACTGTTTTATTATTTTTCATGGAATTGTTTCCCTTTGCATTTTCATTTCCCTATGAAGCAAATACTCTTATGTGTCTGTTTGGTTTATTGCTAGTAATAATTTCCAGGTAATAAAAAGTTGGATGTTGCTAAGGAAAAGCTTTTGGTGCAGGTTTCTCAGAACTTAGCTTATGGTGCACTAAGTAAACAAGAAAAATACCAGAAACTTTAAAAGAAAGTAGCCAGTCCCTTAACATAGTTCAGCCCCGTCATATCTAGAGCTAGCTGGATGTCTACGCTGTTTGATTTTTTCTAATAAAAGATGATGGGGCAGGAGCTGTGTCCCAAGAGCACAGCAGCTTAGGGCAGTGCCCCCTGTTTGGCAGGGTGCCTCTGAGATGGGTGCAGGAACTGGCATTGGCCTCTTTTCTTCTGTCATGGTTCCTCAAGATAAGGTTAACGACCACATGGACTTAGCAGTGTATGGTACGGGGCATCCGAAACAAAGAAATGCAGCAAATACCCCAGGAACGAACAGCAGGCAAGCTGGCCAGAGACCAGGATTTGGTAGAGGAGGGCTCTGCCCGGGACTGGAGTCGCTGCACTGTCGGGAGAAGGGACGGTGTGTGAGAGCAAGAGGCCAGGGAAGTCCACAGAGGCAGGGAGTTTCCCATCCGCTGGAACAGCCCAGTGAGTCTGACCACGGCCCAGACTGTTGAACACTCACACTTGGGTTTAAGACCTCGAAGTTTGTTCTTGGCAGGGCTGCAGGGGCGGGGCCTGGGAGCTCTGCTAACCGCCCTCCTCCTTTCTCTCCTAAAGGTGAGCGCTGTGGGGCGGCCGCGATCGCAGGAGCCCCGGGCGAGCTGGAGGAAGCGCCATGTGTCAGTATGAATGCTGACCGAGGGGCTCGCTGCCTGGGACCGCGCTGCCAGAGGAAGAAAAAACAAGAAGCCCTCGGGCCGAGTGAGTGAATGACCGGCGGCGGGCCAACTTCCTCCTCTGAGGACTTAGTCTCCCGGTGCTCTTTTCTTGTTCTCCGCTTTCCTCTTTGATTAACCCCGTGGAGTCCTGACTCTTCATCCGCCTTGAACATCAATATGTGTCATGTCATTGTCACCTGTCGCTCGATGCTCTGGACCCTCCTGAGTATTGTGGTGGCTTTTGCAGAGCTCATTGCCTTCATGAGCGCAGACTGGCTCATTGGAAAAGCCAAGACTCACAGCCATGCGAAGGCGGACAACCAGACCAGAGGCGTCTCGGAGCCCCATCATCCCACCTTGGGCATCTACGCCCGCTGCATCCGCAACCCCGGGACGCAGCCGGTCCAGCGGGAGACGGTGTGCGGGCCCTATGCCGAGAACTTTGCCGAGATTGCCAGTGGCTTCTGGCAGGCCACTGCTATTTTCTTAGCTGTGGGGATCTTCATTCTCTGCACGGTGGCCTTGGTGTCCGTCTTCACCATGTGCGTGCAGAGTATCATGAAGAAAAGTATCTTCAATGTCTGCGGGCTATTGCAAGGGATTGCAGGTGAGTGTGCGAGCAGAGGGAGGGGCCTGAGAGCCAAGGGGGATACCTGCAGGTAGGCAGTTACTGCCAGGTTTTAGAGACAGGCTGCTGTGTAATCAGGCTTCTTTTGTTAAAGTACTGTTCCAGGAAACATGAGCGTGCTTCCCTCAGTGTCCCTGTTTCAGTCTCTCTCACCTAACAGGAAGCCAGTGTCTTGTTGTCTGGTCTCACATGTTCCTCTTCACTGCTGTTTCCTAGTGTTCAAAGTTGTTGGTTTTGGTTTGAGTAACCACTCTTTTTTTTTGCTTTTCCCTTTAAATTAAAAGCATGTTTTCCATGTCAGTGGATCCCACTCTGAGGAATTATGGTGTGAGAATCCCAGCGGTAGCAGGTGCTCAATGCTGAGAAAGGATGGAAGTGCTGGGAGTTCATTAAGAGTTGGTGAGCCTGGTCCTACCACACCATGCTCAGCTCCATCCTGCATCTCCCGCTGCAGGAGGGGGAGAGGTGGGTTGGGAAGAATCAGTTTCAGCTGCTCTGTGTTTAATAACGTTCTGGTTTAAATTGTCTCTTGGAGCCTGGTAGAATGTTCTGTACACTCAGATCAGAAAATGCAAGCTAACTCTTCCCCCTTTCTGCATAATTCGCACTAATGAGCTTGTTAGAAATCATTGGAAAGAAAAGTGTGAGCGCCTCACAGCGATCCCAGAGGGAGGGCTCCCAACTAGCTGCAGGAACACGTCCACTGTTGCCAGCACTTTCTTAAGCTTCCTCCTGTGGGCTTGAAAGTCAGGTCCTGAACCAAGGGGATATCAGTCTATCTTGATTCAAAGGACTTCTTGGCAACAGAAATTCACTCATACACACACACACACACACACACCCGAGGATTGATGAGTTTGAAGATATCACCAAGGAAGTAGAGGAATAGACTCCTGCTTTAACTTTCAGAAAAAAGGTATTCACATTTTAAACAACCATAGCCAAGATATTTATCAATCAGAAACCTAACAGGAGAAACAGCAATCCAACTGTAACCCCTCACCAAAGGACCCCAAATGCATTAACTCTGGTTTGCCTTTGAGCACATTCTTGAGCTCAGCAGGGCTGCTTCCAAATAAATAGATCAAATGCCATTTTTCCACCCAGTTGATAAAATTCTCTGTTCCTCACATCTGAGGGACCCATGGCAATGGGGTTAATAGGCCAACAGAAATGACAGAGGACCCAGTTCATGGTCCTGATTTGTTTGCCCCGGGGGATATACTCCAGTCAGGCACGAGGGTCCTTAAATCTCCTGGCCCAAAGTGACAAATCTCACGACCCTCATCTCTTTATCTGCTTGGATCAGCCATACTGTAAGTGACTCAGGCAATCACAGACATTTATAGAAATCGGGAGCCAGGATTCTAATTTTTAGTTCTGTTTCTAACTAGAAATTTAACTTGAAATAAATGCACCACTGTCTGGAACTCAGTTTTCCTCTTCTGAAAAAATAGGTAGATTGGAAAACATGCCCTTATCTTATTTCTTGATTCTGTCCCATTGTCTCCTTTTTGACTCACTTCTGAAATCTTTTGAAGTATATCCCATTCAGTTTGGCATTTTATCTCTCAGAAATGTTAAATAGGATGGGGTCCTTCTTTTGCTTGTCAGATAAATGCCCCTACTTTATTTTCCTTACACACACACTGCTTCAGGTGTGAATGCATATACAGATGTCTATATCCTAAAAAGTTAGCTGAGAAGTGTTACCAAAGGCTTTTGAAAAGTCAAAATAAACATGTCTAAGGAGAAGTCAGCACACACTATTTACTAATCCTGTTGAAGAGTCCCAACTGGCCAGAGAGGCAGAGTTCTGCTTAGTTTTCACTCACTGTGCTATATTTACACATCCTCGATGACTTCATGCCCTTATAATGGGTTTTATCAGTATGCTGGTATGCAGGTGAGACCCCTGGTTTGTCATCTCGAGGGATGCATTTCATCCTGAGAAATACAATGGTGATCTACCCGCCTTCGAGCAATGCACTGGCCATTTACAGTAAGGGATGGGACATTGGGGGCCAAAATACCATGACCGATCTCTCTGTCAGAAGCAAAGACTTATTTATATCAGTCTTGGAGATTTATTTACATCTAGTTTTTAAGAAGGTGTTAGTCCAGTGAATTCAAGATCTAAGAATGCAGATTTGTCCAACAAATCCTTTGGTGGTCTTGTTTATTTCACATAAATGGCAGTAAGTGTTCATTTTGGCACAAAAATCAGTACATATCTTAGATGTTATTCACGTGTTCCAATGAGTTATTCCTGACTTTCTCCCTTTATCTATGGTAAGGCCTCTGGGAAAAAGGGGTGAGGAGAAGGGAGCAGCAACACACCTGAGGGGCTAGTCAGCTGGCTATCCGTCTTTTGAAAAAGTCTGCATTTTCTAAAAGAAATTTTTACTTTCTTCCCATTCCTTTTCTTAAGCTCCTCATACATACACAGAACATCTCAAAATTTCTGAAATTACTCAAAATTTTACATTTGGAGGGAGTCAGAAGTTCCTGTATCATCAAAGTACCTCTTTAAGGCCGACCACTGAGAAACTGGAAAGAAGTGGTTTCCTTTCTCCTTCAGCCCAACAGCACCCCTCTGAGAGGAAATCATGGGAAATAGGGCCTAAGTGTTAGGTCAGCCATTAGCATACTTCCTTGTGTTTGGGGACACATCTGTAAAGGGAGGTTCAGTGGGCTTGTCCTCCCCTAACGGAGCTATACACCAGGTAGTTCAAGCCAATATAAATGGCAGCCATGATTCTTGAATCTCTTCTGAGAAAGCTGTCACAGCAGTGTCTGAAGCAGCTGACTTGCTTTCTCTCTGTTGCCAATCTGTATTAGCATCTGGTCAGTCCAGGCTGAGCCAGGACTGGCTGCAGCTGTGAGGATCAGTCTTTTCTTTCTCCATACCCCATTCTCTTTCAACCCTGGATCTATCAGACAGTGAAACAAATGGTGAGAAAGGAGGCTGTTGCCAGAGAAACAAAAGAATCTGTTAGAAGCACACTCTTGACTGTTTGTTCTCACAATTCGCATTTTTGGCAAAAATGACATTTTTGTAAAATGTTGCTGGGGGAGATTATAAGATATTATAAGCAAATTCCTTTGTAACACCTAATTTTAAAGAATAAGCTGGCTACAGACTTACACAGCCCTCATTGTCTGTTTATAAAAAGTATAACAAATCATTAAAAAATTGATATTTTTAGAAGTTGAATATGAAAGAATCTGCTACCTTAGTAGAAATCTCAAAATACAGTTACTTAAAACACACACGATTATTAACTATTAAATTAACCAGATGCCAGGATTTGCCTTCAAGAACTAATGCTGAGCATCGGTTGACTCTCCAGAATACTTGCACACAAATGCCCTTGGTGTCCAGCACTCATTTCTGTCAGTAATTAGAGTTCAAGCTTCAGTTGGTCCTAGGTCAGCCCTGACCCCACCTTAAAGTGGCTGTGAAATGTTGACCAATTTACTTCATTTCTCTAAGCCTCCGTTTTCTCACTTATAAAATGGATATGATAATAGTACATGCCTGAGGGTTGCTTTGAGGATTAGATAATGTATGACAGAGGCTTAATAAGCATAGTTCTTTGCACATAGTAAATATTCAATAAATTTAGCTATATGATTTTTGCTGTAGAGTTGACTCCAACTCTTGGTGCCCTGTGTACAACAGAACAAAATGTTGCCCGATCTTGCACCATCTTCACAATCATTGGTATGCTCAAGTTCATTGTTGTGGCCACTGTGTATTTTGAGTGCCTTCCAAACTGTGGGGCTCATCTTCTAGCACTGTATCGGACAATATTCTGTTGTGATCCATAGAGATTCCATTGGCTAATTTTTGGAATTAGATCGCTAAACCTTTCTTCCTAGCCTGTCTTAGTCTGGAAGCCCTGCCATGGGTGACCCCATTGGCATTTGAAATACTGGTGGCATAGCTTCCAGCATCACATCAACATGCAAGGCTTCATAGTACAGCAAAGGGACAGATGGGTGGGTGGTGGAGCTATGTGATTATTATTAAAGTATTTCTGCTTTCTTGGTAGGTTTTCATATATATTTTATGTTTCCTAGAATTGTTGTAGTCTAAGGAGTAGGGGTGCCTTTTATGGCCTTCAGAATTGACTTTGTTCTATTAAAATCAAACATGATTATGTTGTCTAGGGCCACTCCCTGGCCCCTTACTAGGCTGCTTGTGTCAGAGATGAAGGGTGCAGAGCACTCCCATGGCTTTAGTGTAAATATGGGTGTCCTCAGGTATTTTTTAAAAAGCAGATGATAGGAATCGAATTAACAGGAAAACAACTTCTTCCTCCCTCTCCCCTGCCCCTGACACACTCTCCATTCCTTTCCTTTCTGTAGGCAGCTTCTAACAGTTGAATCTTGATTGCAGGTGGTTTCTTAGGCTCCCTTGGCAAATAAATCACAGACTGATTAGTCTTCACTGGGTGAGAACTTGTCCAGGACTTGACAGAGCCAGAAACACACTCGGTTCATATCCCTCTGGTATTCATTACAAAAGCTGGGTAATCAGCCAGCAGGGTGGTTTTTGCCAACTATCTTCCTTAGGTTGTGACCTGGATGTAATCCATAGCAAAACCATAGAATGCAAAGTTCCAGGTTTTCCATGACAGCATCAAGCAGTTTGTTTTTGGAAAAGCACGTAGGGCTCTGTTAGAAGTCCACGGAATCCCCGGTGACTCAGGTTTAGGACGGAAGCCATTGAAATGAGCTCAGGGTTTGGCTCACGTGTGCTGGCTTGGTCTATTCCACTGGGGTTGCCCCAGGGTTGGACTAACACAAGAGCTGCAGGGCCTGGCTGCCTGCTGTCTTCTAGTTTTCCCTCATACGCCTGTTTGCTTCCTTAAGTCTGGTTGGCTCTCCCTCTAGCCCTCTGTCTCCATCAGTCTCAGAACAGCAGGACTGCCTCAGCGAGCCACCCCACCAGCCTGAGCAGAGGGATTGCTGTGGGCAGAGCTCTGTAGGGCTGGGCTGGAGGGTGTGGTCAGCAGGGCTGTTCTCTGCTGTGGTGGCTAAGGGCACGGGGTGTGCAGGCTCAGATTTATTGGGAGTGAACGATGATTGAGGGTGAGAAGGACGGAAAAGGAATAAAAGAAAATCTGAGAGAAGACAAGTGGAGGGATTTGCCTCTGCTGCTTTTAGAATAGCTTTTATTATAAATGTGAATGTGTATGAATAGACCAGGATCACTCTGTAGGACTTTCATCCTCACTGCTGCTTTTCACAGGGTGAAAAATAACCTTAAGCATCCAGAAGATGACCACAACCCAACCCAGTCCCGGCTTCCATTTTGACTTCTCCAGTGCCCTACTCATTCATTCCCAAGCCAGAAAGCCCAGATCACCCATGGGAGAGGAGAGAAATAAGGACAGGGGTTTGGGAAGTTTTGGGAGAGGGAGGGAAATTTTACATCAGAAAAATTCGTCGGATTTTTCTGACAACACAGTGTGACTGTGGTTGCCCAACTTCAGAATACCCTCAAAGAAGGTGACTGAAGAAAGTAGAGGGAGCAACCCGTGCTTTTCCTCCTCAGTGAGAATGAGGCCCTGGAGGCTTCAGACTGCCAAAAAGAGGTTCTTAGTTTCCGTATTTCCAGTCAGATAATGCCTCCCCCAGAAGTCAGGCCCAACCCGTTCCATGTCTGAATCAACTATGATCTATTTACTAATTCATCAACCTTTAATTAGCCCTTGGCCAAAAGCTGAAGAAGGCAGAAATGTTACGATAAATGTAGGCCATAATTAAAGTCCAGTTTAAGGAGCTTTTATTGTATGCCTACTAAATGCAAACACCTGTCCCAGAGGCATTCAGGTCTACAATTTCTTCAGTTTCTATTCCCAAGCCGTATTAGAGAATCATCATTTCATAAACTGTACCCCAGAGATGCAAAAATATATATATTTTTTATTATCATTATGTTTAAAGGGAACAAAGAACCATATCATTAGATAAAAAACTACTGCCTTAAAGCCAGCAGGCCGAGCAGGCATTAATTTGAGTAAATCTACTGGGCTCTATTTTAAAGAATCAGTTGGAAGATCTAGAAGAAAATTGTAAACTCTCTTAAAATTCAGAGGTAGCAATTGATATGCAAATAATATGTAGAAAGTAGTTTGCCATGGTAACCACTTAATTGTAGACATAAATTATCTTGGAGCCATGGATGATCTATGTTCAGATTCCATTAACAAATAATCACTAAGCATGACTGTGAATATTTACATAAGCAGTTCAGGTACTCTGTTTTAATAGCTTAATGCAACAGTTGTAGTCGTTCAAGCTGTAAAGCCATTTCAGAAATAAAACTGCATTTCCTACGGAGAACTGCTGTGGCAGGGTCAGCCAGATTTACGAGTCCATTTCTATATGGCCTTTTTAGTAGCTTTACTGAATTGCTAGCAATCATTTGTTTAAAAAAGACATCCCCTGGTATAGACTAAATCTAAAAATGCATGGATTAAGAAAACGAAGCCAATATTAAAGGACTTTAAGAATTAATACAAATATGTACTCATGAATATAAATAATTTCAAACCAACATGTACAATTGTCACCTGACTCATTATGGAAATTACTTAACATTATCTAGACCCAGAGACCTAAACAGGCAAGAAATTTACTTTATTATAATAAAAATTTCACAGCTTGATAACTAAATTGTTTTTAAAAGTGTCTTTTACTTTATTTTGGCGACTTATTTTGAATTATCAATGCATTTCAGTTATAGTTAAACAGGAGCTCCATCTTTCTTAAATCCTCCATGTTGGGTGAATAATTCATCAAGAAAATATTTCATAAAATTCTTCCAGTCGCATGTAAACAGTTTAGCAAACAGTTTCTCACCCCCAGTGTGAAGTAAAACTTTATCCCTAACTGATGGGAAGGCACAATCTGGCTAAGTTAGTCCATTGGGATACATTTCAACACTTTAGGAGTTAGAGCTTTGGAAACTGCCAATGAAGTAATTGGCACATAAATGTGAATCACTGCCGAGAAGGACCTAGGGAAGCTTCAACAATGGGAGACTGCATCTTTCTTACAAATTGTTTCTCTACACATTCTAAGGGCATCAATCCTTAATCGATGACCATTAATTTTGAGTAATTATAACAGAAATTTCCGCTGGGGGCCGTGGTTCTAAGGTTTTTTTTTTTTTTTATGACAACTGTGCTCTAATTGTCTCTCAAATACTTCACTTTTATGTTGCTCTGTCATCCTCTCTCCGCCCTCCACCCTGGAAGAGTATTTTTCTTATAATTTGATGGGAATGTTTTTAGCAGAAAACAGGTGCCCCACTAGACTCCAGGGAGTCAGCATAAGGATTAATACAAGCATTATTTTAAAATCCAAGACACTGAAGAACCCTCTGACCTCCAGTTCCTCATCTGGCCATCAAAGCAGAGGTACTAAAGGTCAAAGCTGGGCCCCGTGTAGCTTGTCTATAAACTCTTAAAACTTTAAAATGATATGCAACAAAAAAAGGTTACACTCTAGACATCAAGGGGGGGTGGGGCAGAAAACTCAGAGCCTCCTCACCCTTCACTTGCACAGTAAGTGACCAGGCTTCCTAGAGAAGCCCCCATCCTAACACAAGCTCACTCCTATGCCCACACACCCCTCAGAAGATCCACTGGACCAGTGGTTCACAAACACTGCCTTTGAATAAGTGCTGGTCTGGTCTGTGCTGATGTTTTTACCAGTCCACAGCAAAAACAAGAACAATAAGGACAATGTGGTAAGGTTTCATAAAGCTGAATTTATTCTCAGACTACATCCTTCACCACTTTTGTGTTAAAATGTCCTGGTGTGTAAAGAAGGCAGGCAGGCTTGACTACCTCTGTGGATCAGCCTTTGGACTCTGGGCTTTCAGTGGAAGAAGGAGCCCTTGGGGCATGACCCTAGTGTCTGCAGTTGTCATAAGCAACATTTCACAACAGCCACATGCCCCAAATTGAAAGCAACATCCACTACGTGTAAATGTAGGGACAAGCAGATCTCTCGTTAACAACACATGATTAACAAGCCCCTTGTATACAGGTAAGGCTGCAAGGATATAGGGTCTCAGAGGAAAGACTTAAATGCAAGCTGATTTTACTGCTTAGATTTTTTTCCTTCTGTCCGAGGGGGTTTGTGCCTTTTGTTTGCCGTTTTCTGCTCATACAGATGTTCCACATCCTGCATAACAGGACATCATAGTAGATCCTACATTGTTCTTTTTCACAAGGGTTTTTTTCTCAAAGTTGTTTTGGCCAAGGACAGACATTCTAAAGTGGCATCTATACCTGAAGTCAGGAGACTGGGGATACTCAGAATGTCTTGCCGTAGGGTTAGCAAATCAATCCTCCTGACAAAGAATGGCCCCTTGTTTTAGTGCATCCTTCCCTCCACTTGATAACTGCTCTTTAGCATCAGCTCTCCAACAGCTCATGGATTTGAGTCCCAGCTTTACCACTGATTAGGTGTATAACTTTACTTAACTGCTCTGTGCCTCAGTTTCATCATCTGTAAAACGATGATATTAATAGTATCAACCTCATGGCATTGTTGTGAGTTGTTATACAGTGCTTAACCACTGCCTGGCACATATTAAGTGCTCAATAAACATTAAGCTGCTGCCATTGCTATAACGAATATTATGATCATGAAGACATTACAATCATCTATACAAACTTCCAACTTTCATTACAGCATCGGTTATAAATGTATAAAATTAGGGGAGGATGTTTATAGCTTCAATTCCATAACCCAATACATGTCATTTTTACTTGGAAACTGCCACTTTTACCGTAGAAGACCTTCCCAAAGGTTCTTCCAAAGAAGACTAGAAAATGAAAAGGCAATAGGAATCAGAAATGACATGCAAAGGTGGTCAACACTATAATAAGCTGAGGTATAGAGGACTAGGTAATACACTCCCCAAATGTGAAGGTTTCGGATGGGGATGGAGACAGAATCCAAGGAATAGGGAACACATTCCTTACCACTGTCATCATGTCTACAATCAATGGAAGTTCAAAGGAGCCAAAAATACATACTTAGAGATACCAAAAAAAACCTAGGAGGTCTTTAAATGAATGCTGTTTTATTATGGCACAAATGCATATTGTATCACAGTAAGGCTTGTATTTTTTACTGTCATTGTTCTGGATAGTTTTCCAAATAGTTGGCTAACCATTTACTCTTAATTTTTATTTAAACTTTTTACCCATGAAATTCTAAATTGTATTATATGTGTCTCTTATTTCTTAAAACAGAGTGTAGGGCCCCTAGTGTAGCCTTTTCTTGGTGACTAAGGATCATTACTACAGCATCTCCAAGTCCCTGCACATGAGAAGCACACAGGATCACACAGTGGTCTTCAGCAAGAGAGTATCTTGATGGCAGATTCAGGGGGTAGGGAACTGGTAGGGAACCATAGTCAGATATGTTGTGTCCTCCTCAAGGCACAGCCTTCATAATATCTGACAATTTGCTTAGGGTATTATGAATGAGAAAATGTCCCTACCTAACAACAGCTGAAAACCTACAAATAGCTATCAGGGACTACTGAAATGACTTCCAAGTGTCAGCACGGAAGATGACCTGGGGAAAAATACAAATTTAGACAGAAAAAGAGAGGGAAGCAGATGGATAAATGTTAAATAGCATGCATAGGAATGTTGTATATCACCCTGTACAAGTACATATCACCTACCTGGTTGGGATAGATGGTCCCAGACTTAGAGCTAAATAACTGAGCATGCTGTTCCTCTACTGGAAACAGAGACCCGCCCCCCCGCCACACACACAGACACAGAGGTTCATCTGTGGCACTGCCCTCAGGGTTGCTGATAGGAGTGAATATTTTCCTGGGCTGTAGAGCAATTCTAAGGAGCCCTGGTGATGCAAACAGTTAAGCACTTCAGTGCTAAATGAAAGGTTGACTGTTTCAACCCACCCAGTGGCTCCACAGGACAAAGACCTGGCAATCTACTTCTGTAAAAATTACAGCCAAGAAAACCCTATGGGGCAGCTCTCTGTTACATGGGATCTCTATGAGTCAAAATCAACTTGACAGCCCCTAACAACAAGGGCAGTTCTACCTTCTCTGCCTTCAGTTCTGGCACCTTCTCTGTTGGTCTTCCCACTCTCCAGACTCACTGCTGCCTCTAGATACCATCCTTTTCCTCATGTGCGAACTGTCGCAGTCCATCTCCTTCTTCATTTCCCCTTTTATCCCTGTGTCTTCTATCACCTGTCGTTTTCCTACACTTGTCCAGGTTTTTCCCACACTGCTGCTCCTCACCCAGCAGGTGCCTTGGCCATTCCACACGGCAGCTACAGCCTGTCTTTTCAGCTGTCCTCACTGCAGCCAGGCAGAGGTGGAAATAATTTCAGAGTTTTGAGGCTTAACTAAGGCTGGTTCTCTAGGTAACTGAAAATTTATTACATCTTAATCAGCTTACTACTTTTTTCTATGCGACCTCCCAACAAATAGCCATTTTCTGTAGCCAGGAATGAGGTTTTCAGTGTTGGCAGTCAAATTAAAGGCCAGTCTCATGGTTTGGATCCTCTTTGTGTTTCAGTAGTAACACCATAGCGGGTGTTCTACTGACTAAAATTTCCAACCCCTGGGATTCACCTTATTGACTGAAGCTTTTCCTCTAGCCACTTCACAAAGTTGGCAAGAGCTTTCCACAGTGGCTTCATTTAAAAATGTACAATAATTACATCACAACATGCTCTTTGCATTCATCCATTCATTCAAAAAAGTATTGACTGAGCACCCGTTCCATGTCAGACATTGTTCTAGGCAACTGGGAAACAAAGAATGAACTGTACAAAACTCCCTGCCCTCGTGGAGCTCACATTCAAGCTGGCGGAGACAAACAATAAACAAAATAAGTAAATTATATAGTATGTTAAAAGATGATGAGTGCTATAAGGGAAAAAAAAAAGGTATAGCCAAGGATAAGAGAGGTCAGATATCCTGGGCAGGGCGGGGGAGGGTTGTACTATTACATTAGATAAGGTGGACAGATTAGGATTCATTGAGAAGAGATTTAACCAAAGACTTGAAGACGAAGGAGTCAACAATGTGACTGATCAAAAGAAAGGCCATCCCAGGCAGAGGGACTAGGTAGAAAGAAGGCCAACAGGCTTTGCTGATAGATCAGTATAGGCCCTAAGAGAAATGATGGAGTCAAGGATGATGCCAGGGTTTTTGACCTGAGCAGCTATAAGATTGAAATCCCACTTGCTGAGATGGGATTGACAAGGTGAAGAAAAGATTTTTGACATGGGAAGTGGGAATCAAGTGTTCAGATTTGGACATAATTTTCAAGTACCATGTTAGACATACAAGTGGAAGTCAAGTAGGAAGTTGGATATACAAACCTGGAGTTCAAAGCTGGAGATAAAAATTCAGGTGACATCAGTATAGAGGCAATATTTAAAGCTGTGGTACCAAGTGTGATCAGTAAGAAGAATGTAGATAGAAAAGAGGACCAAGGATTGATCCCTGGAAAGATAAGGAAGAGCAAAGAATCCTGAGAAGGAAGGGCCAATGAGGGTTCCCACCTTGTGGCTAAACAAACACTGGCAGATGATTTAAAATCCATGTGGTAATGACTGCCTTGGCC
Organism: Loxodonta africana; assembly: GCF_030014295.1. Taxonomy (NCBI): domain Eukaryota; kingdom Metazoa; phylum Chordata; class Mammalia; order Proboscidea; family Elephantidae; genus Loxodonta; species Loxodonta africana. Next base: position 83,137,536 of record NC_087343.1, on the reverse strand, counting down.
TAGTTTTTCCTTAGTCCAGTACTGTCAGTACATTTTGAACTTGCTGATACACGTTTTATGTAAGGATAAAGATGAAGCTACCACCCCCAATTAGCCAGGAATGCTGAGTTGTCCCAGTATAATAGGGAAGGGATACTCTCTAAGTCTCCTGCCTGCCTCCTTTTGCCTCATGTTGGAGAGATGGCTGCCTGAGGTGGGAGTTGAGGTATGTGGTGGCAGGGCAGCATCCTGGCATTCTGCTGTAGTGAAGTCAGCTGGGTCTGATGAATCTCAGGCTTAGTTAGGACCATGGTCCAAACGTCCTGAGTCACATGGCAGGCCTGATAGACAATCCTGCGTGATTTTTTTTCCCCATATCTTCAGAGGAACGTTGGAAGGAGGGTGGATGTTTGATAGTCAGAAGGTCTCCTGCTGTGTTCCTAAATATGTTAATGGTTGTTCAGTTCCAGAAATAATTTGAGCTCTTTACCTGGTTATTCAAGGTTAACTGTGACATACACTCATCAGATTTATTGTTGAATAATGGTATGACAAAATTGTGATGTCTCAAGAGAATTAGTGTTGATTCGGTAAACACTGAGTACCTAATAGTAAAGTCAGGACATGTGCTGGGTATAGGGAATACCAAGAGGAAAAAAGCTGCCCTGCCTTGAGGGGCTCAGAGTTCCCCCAGAAGGCTGCTATATCTTCAGGGCCTAGAATAGCGTCTGACACATAGTAGATAACTCAGTAAGTACTTCTTGATTAAATACACAAAAATAGCATAAAGAGCTGAAGAGGAGGGATGTCGACAGGCAGTGGAGCACAAAGAGAATACCATTCTGGCAGGAAGTAGTGACAAATGTTCTGCATAGACATGACGTGTGAACTGGGATGAAGGGGTATTTGCAGGTCGATGAGGGCCCACGGGTCAGCATGAATAAGAGCCCCTTGTTCAGGGATTGGTGATGTGTGTAGTGTGACCAGATTCATTGAGCCTTGCTGGCCTGAAAGTATTTAAAATGTCCAAAGCCCATGAGCCCTACAACATTTGACTCATAACTCTACCATGGCCTGGCATGGGGACCACCACATAGTGTATACTTAGTGGATATTCCTTGTTGTTGTTAGGTGCCATCAAGTTGGTTCCAACTCGTATATACAACAGAGCAAAACACTGCCCAGTTCTGTACCATGCTTACAATCGTTATGCTTAAGCCCATTGTTATACCCACTGTGTCAGTCCATCTTGTTGAGGGTCTTCCTCTTTTTTACTGACCCTCTACTTTAACAAGCATGATGTCCTTCTCCAAGGACTGATCCTTCCTGACAACATGCCCAAAGTATGTAAGATACAGTCTCACCATCCTTGCCTCTAAGGAGCATTCTGGTTGTACTTCTTCCAGGACAGATTTGTTCATCCTTTTGGCTGTCCATGGTATATTCAGTATTCTTTGCCAACACCACAATTCAAAGGCATCAACTCTTCGGTCTTCCTTATTCATTGTCCAGCTTTCGTGTGCATATGAAGCAACTGAATTTACTAGGGCACACCTTAGTCTTCAAGGTGACATCTTTGCTTTTCAACACTTTAAGGTCTTTTGCATAAGATTTGCCCAATGCAATGCATCTTTTGAGTTCTTGACTGCTGCTTCTATGGGTGTTGATTGTGGATCCAAGTAAAATGAAATCCTTGACAACTTCAGTCTTTTCTCCGTTTATCATGATATTGCTTATTGGTCCAGTTGTGAGGACTTTTGTTTTATGTTGAGGTGTAATCCATACTGAAGGCTATGGTCTTTGATCTTCATCAGTAAGTGCTTCAAGTTCTCTTCACTTTCAGGAAGCAAGGTCATGTCATCTGTGTAACGCAGATCAAAAGATTGTTGTTAGTTGCCGTCAAGTCAGCTCCAACCTGTGGCAACTGTTGCCCAGTCCTATGCCATTTTTATGATTGTTAGTATGTTGGAGTCCATTGTTGTGGCTACTGTGTCAGTCCATCTCATTGAGGGCTTCCCTCGTTTTCACTGACAGTCTACTCTACCAACCATGATGCCCTTTTCTAGTGATGGTCTTTCTTGGTGGCATGTCCAAAGTAAGCAAATTGAAGTCCTGCTATCCTCGCTTCTAAGGAACATTCTGGTTGTATTTCTTCTAAGACTTACTTGTTCATTCTTCTGGCAGTCCATGGTATATTCAGTATTTTTTGGTAACATCACAGTTCAAATGAATCAGTTCTTTTTCTGTTTCCCTTCTTCACTGTCCAGCTGTCACATGCATATGAGGTGACTGAAAAGACCATGGATGGCTTAGGTCAAGTGACATCTTTGCTTTTTAAAACTTTAAAAAGTTCTTTTGCAGATTTGTCCAGTGCAGTATATCGTTTGATTTCTGGACTGCTGCTTCCATGAATGTCGATTGTTGATCCAAGTAAAATGAAATCCTTGACAATTTCAGTTTTTTCCTTCATTTATCATGATGTTATCAGTACAGTTGTGAGGATTTTTGTTTTCTTTACATTCAGACATAAGTAATACTGAAGGCTATATAGTCTTTGACCTTCATCGCAAAATGCTTGAGGTTATTTTCAAGTCAGGTTCATTTTTGGTAAGCAAGAATGTTACCTGCATATCACAGGTTGGTAATGAGTCTTCCTCCAATCCTGACGCCATGTTCTTCATATACTCTAGCTTTTCGGATTTATTCAGCATACAGATCGAATAAGTAACGTGAAAGGATACAGCCCTACGTACACCTCTTCCAATCTTAAACCACACAGTATCCCCTTAAGTTTGAGCGACTGCCTCTTGATATCATGTACAGGTTCCACATAAGCACAATTAAATGTTCTAGAATTCTCATTCTTCTTATGTTATCAAGATACTTTCAGCCTCCTGTCAGTTGTCTGCTGTGAAAACTCTCTCCAGAGATATTAACATAGTTCATAGCTTTAGAATGAGTTTCTTGTTTATGACTCAGCAGAAGCTAAGTGCTGTGTCTCTCACTGGTGGCTTCTCCACAGGTTGCTGGTAGCAGTAACACATGGCTTTCTTTTGTTCCTGTCCATAGAGAATTTCCTTTGCAAACGGAGGTCTAGTCAGTCTTTAATATTTAGTCTGAAAGACTGTCCGAAGAGGAAGTAGAAGGATGATGTCTAGAGACTTACTTGTTCACATAGTTATTCTGGAGGACATGAGCCAACTTAAAGTTCTCACGTTTTTCAGGCTAAGAAAAATAGCTACCTGCCTTGTGGTGAGTGACCCACAAAAGACAAGAAATCTTGAGTCCAGTCCCTTGGCCAGCAAGTAGTGAAGGAGTGTAGTAATTATGAGACTGATATGGAGGGAAGCAGAAGGCACTTAAAAAGCCCAAGGTTGTGAAATAGCCACTGAGCCTTTTCTTGCTTCCATCGCGAGCTGAAGAGCTGTGGTTCAGACTTGGCTCACAACATGTCCTATTCCTAAGCGTGTGTTGGTCATCTTCAGACCAAATAAAATATTATTCTTTGTATTCAGCAACCCCTAGCCTTTCCAAAATAGGGAGCTTGGCAGGATTGTGGAGATATTTGTCTTTCCACCTAAGGGATTTAATTAAAACTTACATTTTATATGGTATTATTTGATTCCAAGGCAGTAGCAAGAAATTGACCCGAGACATAATTTTGTGGCCGGTCTGATCAGTCAGTGCTGAACGTTGAGCAGAAAGCAGAAGGACTACGACTTTACTTTTCCTGGTTGGGTTGGGGACGTAGGCAGTCATGGCATTAGGAGAGGTTCTGGGATGTTTCATTCATTTTTTTTTAGCATATTCTATGTCATAGGCAAACCACAGTGATAAAACACAGTTCCTGCCCTTGTGAAGCTCTCACGGTTTAATTATTTGCGTTAAACCTAAATTAATGTTTAGGTTCTCCATACACTTTTAAAAATTTCTGTGCAGGAGGAGAGAGTTGCTGGGAATCCAAGGTTGAATCTAAAAGCTCCTTTCAGGTGGGGCACGTGGAAGGGGAGGCTGGGTGCTAGCATTGAAGTAGCTGGTGCTCATCTGATCATGAAGGCCAGGACCATAAGGGGCTCGCTGGTTAAGTTTTCAAGGATGTTTCCAGCTTACAGTGGTATCTATATGGTAATCCAAGTGACTAACCATCAGTTTCTTGTCATGTATTTATTTTTCTTCCCTAGATAAGGTTGAGCCGCCCACCTTCTCCCAGGTCAGCATATACTGGCATCATCTAATTCTCTTGGTACAATCAGCTGGGAGGCTGTTAGCAAGAGAGAAAATACAAGAATGAGGGTATCCTTTAAGGTTGTTAAAATAGTACCTTCTTGGGCTGTCGTCTTATTAAATAGATTGAGCCATGTCAGAGGTCGCTAGCCCTTGTTACTTTTGGTTTCTTTCCATGGTGGCTGTTTTCTTTGGTTGAACGCCAGTATCGTTCTCCCTGCTTTTCCTTTGCCTCCCAGCTGGGCCTGCTACAGCTCAGCCAGGTACCAGGGAGACATGCCAGTCCGGAGAAGAGTAAATGCCTAGTCCCTTACCTTCTCTGTCACCCGCTATCACACACACACACATCCCAATGGTAATAATAAGGCAAGGCAAGGGAAAGGCCCTAGAGGCTACTAGAGGCTGGCCTAACTTCAGGAACTGCAGAGGGAGATCAGACCATTTTTGGCTTGGCTCTTATGTGAAACTCAATCCAGAGCACACTCCACCTTCCATCTGGCCTCTAGATATAACCCACAATCAAGTTGATAGTCTCTGTGGGTACACTCCAAATTGAGGACCAAGAAAACCATGGCAGGCTTGCAGCAAACTTGCTTATGTCTTACCGTATTCTTTCCCTGTTGTCTCACATGCCAATTTAAGAAGTCATTAATTTTAATTCTATTTCATGAGCTGGTGTCATCAAGCCCATCTGGATGTCAGGGCCCAAGTTTCCTTCTATACCCAGGGACTCACAGGTCTAGAAGAAGGCAGTGTAGCAGGTAAGCCAACCAACTAAGGGATCTCCATTTTCCTTCTTGCTGACACATTTCATTCTTACTGATTGGTATTTGTTGAAAAGTTATTTTGCCATTTTAACCCAGGGGACTATGGTTTAGAAACACCACAAAACAAACTGTATTAAATTCAGTAAAATTTTATTACAGCTCTACTATGAACCAGGCACTATTATGGGCACTGACTTTATAGTAGTAAACCAAGTATACAAAAGTCTCTGCCCTCATAGAGCTTAAGATCTAGGATGGAGACGTACAGTAATCAAACTAAGTAAAATATGAGGTTAAACCATATGAAATGGCCATTTTTGTGGGTAAAAATATTGTCAAGCACTGACAGTTTCATATGACTCAGAGTAATATATACTACATTAGTGACAAGTGCTAAGGAGAAATAGTTAAAGCAAGGAGGGCAGGAAGTAGGGGAGAGGTGGATGGTTGAAATTTTAAAGAGTGCCACAGAAGACTACACCAAGAAGGTAGCATTTAGCTAAAGATGACCTGAAAGCTACAGGGAAGAAGAGCATTCCAAGTGGAAGGAATAGCAAGTGCAAAGACCTGAGCATCAAGGAAGAGCCAGCCAGCCAGTGTGGCTGGAGCAGAAAGCTAGGGTGAGAAAGGCAGGAGGTGAGTTCAGAGACGTAATAGAGAGCCAGATCACACAGGGCCTTCAAAGCCAGGGAGAGAAGTTTGGGATTTACCTGAGAGCTGGGAAAGCTTTATGGCCTTTTTCTCAGTCAACTGGGATAATGTTGGAGATAAATGCATGCTTGTTAGGGTGCTGGTGGCTCCTGGCCCCAAGAACAGTGAAGCAAGGAACACTGGTGCCAGCTTGGGCTCACATTAGTGGCTTGCATTTTCATGGCATCGTGACAGCTTGGATGAGTGCTGGGAGGTAAGGTCTACTCTGGCCCATCAGCTGGCCAGGGCAGGGTGGACAGTGGCAACTTCCTCCCACTGACCTGCTGACAATTTGAATAAGGCACTCTTGTGTTTGTGTAGGCTGGCTGCTGGGTTGGGAGTGTGTGGTTTCAGCACACATCACATCCACTGGAGCTTGCTGACACACCAAAGCTCACTTTTTATTACCCTCCCACATTACTTTACTGTGGGCTTACAGTCAAGCTGAAGCTTTCAACAAACTCTAAGCACAGTACCCTTACATGATAAGCAAAGTCTCTCTGCTGTCCTGATTCACAGATTGCAGCCACAAGGTTTTAAAATGGCTGGAGGTGCCTCAGGAATTGCATCTATTAGAAAAGGGAACTTACCTAAGGGAGCTTGGGAGTAGTACTGGAGGTGAATGTTCCCAGTGGGGCTCCACATGCTGTGGAAAGGGGTCTGATGCTATTAAAGTAAGGATTCTGTGTCTCAATTATTTTAAACCTGCCTACCTCCAAAAACTGGGTTTTTGTTGGACCTCCAAAGAGCATCTGAGACATCCAAATTCAGGCATTTTGTGTGTTCTACAACCAGCCAGAGTCTGGCCCAGCGTGGTAGAGCTTCTGGTGATAATGAACTTCAAGCTTTGTCTTCCGCCCCTAACAGATTAAAATGCACTCATTTTACTTACTGGGCTCGTTTTAAGCCATATTAAGACAAACAAAGTGTGCAATTAATATTTAATTGTAGCCACAATTCAAGTATGAACACTCTAGACTCTTACAATGCTTATCTAGGGCCTGCACTTGAAGCTTTGGAGCAGAAGCTGCATGCAAGAGGGTACCATCAAATCCTAAGGGAGTACAAGTTTTAGAGAAGGCCCATGGGGAAACTTAGGACCTTGAGGGAAACTAGCAAGCATCACCGAGTACACCCAAACACTGGCCAGTCCCTCATATACAGTCTTCCTGTGCCCAAGGATGGGTGAGGCTTCTTAGGGAACAAGGTGGGGATGCAGTCAGGACTAATGAGAGCTTATCCTAGGCCTTAGGAAATGCTGAAAAATAATTGCTTATATCATTTTAGTTCTCCCCAGCTGAGTAAACTTCTGTTCAGATGGAGAATAGTTTATTCTTTCAAAGATGCTAAATTTTGCCTGGTGACCTTCCCTCTCCCCAGATTATTACACCTTTCAAAAAGAAGCTGATCTGCTTATTCATATCTGGTAAACTTTAAACTGCTGGTATTTATTATGAGAGGGGCTTGCCAAAGGCTTTAACTCATTGTCAAGCTGCTAGTCTGTGTTCTAGTTGTGTTGTTAGGGGCAGAGAAAGCACTCTTTACAGACTTTAAGACTCACCATCATCTTATGAGGTAAGGATTGGCGCTATTTTACAGGTGATGCATCAGACTTAAGAAATTTTCTAAGGTCATCAGCTCCTAGATGGCAAAGTCTGGATTCAAGCCTGTAGTGACTCCAAAACCACAGCTCTAAACTACTAGCTGCATTACCTTTTTCTTTAGAGAGTCTTTGCCATGGCCCGTCATTTTGCTGGCTTGTGTTCTAGCACCATGCTGGACTGTAGGGGCATTTCTACTATATGATTTCTACCCTTTGACTTGATTCCAGAGACCCAACCAGGATTCAGGACCCTCCATATTCCAGGATAGCAATGATACATTCTCCACTGGCTGCCGTTATTCTTGGAGGAATTGGCTCCATGCTCCCAGGCATATTTCTAACACCATCTCTCCACGATGCCTCATTCTGTTGCTCCTCTCCAACTTGCTTACACTTCCCAACACTGGACCATAATTCCCCAGCTACACATCACTGCCTTGACTGCTTCCAACACTCAGACCTAGTGAGAAAGAGGGCTGCAGGGTTAGAAAGACTTCCTTTGTGAATCACCTTTTTCAGACATCGAGATGTGAATCATGTGAATGAATTCCCTCTACTGCACCCCTGCTAGTAAGCCCCCCGAGGCCATCATCTGAGTAGAGCAGTGGGATTAATTAAGGAAGGAGGGGCAACCAGACCCAAAAACCGCTCCAGTAGTGAACTAACATTGCCGGATGGAGATAGCTGTGAAAGTTATGGCCAGAGGTCATTAAGCTCTGAAGAAGCATGGCTCGAAAGAACTTCGAACTTCATGCTACCAAAATTTAGTCATGTTCTCTTGGTAAACAGTTGCTATACTTGAAATCTTTGGTGTGGTAAACCCAGAGAATTTCAGTTCAGGTGGGAAGAGAGACAGAACTTAGAGCCAAGAGTAATCTGTAAGGATTGAACTACTATCCTTACACCTTTCAGGTATAAGATCAGGTATCTAAAAACAGATTTTGTGGTTATGGTTTAACAATCTTGATTTTATAGGTGTTGTTTTTCAGAGAAAAGTTTTTTCTGCTGTATAGAATAAGGCCATCCTCCTCTTGGCAGAATCTGGAAGGTGAAATAAAGGTCTTTAAGGAAGACTTTCTACCAAAAAATTTTTCCATGTAAGATTTTGGGGCCTTGGTTGCCTTTGTTATTTTTGGTTCCAGACTTCTCTGTAAGAATCTTTTTCCGGGTGAGTGGCAGCCAGGGTCAGGCAAGTGAGGCATCTCAAGTTCATGCCAAGTACAGGGTGGGCACCTGAGAGTGAGGACCTCCTTAAATTTTGCCCCTTGGGCACCTCACTTGCCTCACCTTCCTCCTAACGGTAGCTCCTAACCTTCCAGGGCTGGCAGGAAAAATAACTCTCAGCTGCTGCATTCCAGGTACACAGTGAGTATAAAGCTGTGAGGAATACAAAAGTGGACGTTTGGTATGACAGGACAGTAGGATCAGCTGAATTGAACAGAGCTTATTACTGTCTGCTCAAGGGTGAGTTCACTTAAAAGCATCCAGACCAAAAAAATACTTATGAAACTTGTAGTTTTTTCTTATTGTATATGTAAATACAGAGATTTCTGCCCCAGACATGCATTGATTATTGGTGAATGCCATAAAACAGACTCCTCCTGGACTTACTTAAAAAAAAAAAAGGTGCTGAAAATTCAGGGTAAAGGTCTGGGGTCTTTCACTGCCCCTGTCTCTTGCATTTAACCAGGTCTATTTGGTTCTGTATGTATTCCCTTAGACCAGGGCTTGACAAACTTTTTCTGCAAAATTCCAGAGAGTAAATATTGTAGGTTTTGCAGGCCATGTGGTCTATAGCAACTCCCCAGCTCAGGTGTTCTAGCACAAAGGCCATGTTCCAATAAAACCTGATTGACAAAAACAGGCCACAGGTCATATTTGGCCTGAGGACTTCAGTTTGCTGACCTCTGCCTTAGACCAAAATGGAAATATTCACTGAAATAAGAGTCCCATAGGAAAAAATGGCAACAAGTTACACTTGCTCTCTAGAAGAAAAATTATTGGTGGATTTATATCCCGACAGCTACAAAAGTGGCTGAAAACATTTCTTGATCAGGTCAGATTAGTTGCTTAAAACAGAGCCTAAGGCTTTCTATTTGCAGACCACATTCTATATGCCATTGTCTAAAGTAGCAAATCAAGTAACAATGGCAACAGATCTGTCCAGCCAGTTCCTTTACTTTTTCGAGTCACTGCAGTTTTCATCTAATTTGGTGGTGGTTTTCTCTTCTTCCCTGCAGGTCTCTTCCTCATCCTGGGTTTGATACTCTACCCAGCTGGCTGGGGGTGCCAGAAGGCCGTAAGCTACTGTGGACATTATGCATCTGCCTACAGACCTGGAGACTGCTCCTTGGGCTGGGCCTTTTATACTGCCATCGGCGGCACAGTCCTGACCTTCATCTGTGCTGTCTTCTCTGCACAAGCAGAAATTGCAACCTCTAGTGACAAAGTACAGGAAGAAATTGAAGAGGGGAAAAACCTTATCTGCCTCCTTTAGTTTGGAAGAGACATTAGTGCCATCTTCTTCCTTATGTAACCTTGTGAAACCATCCATCTCCTGTTTCGTGGTTTGAGTCAAGTGGAGAACTAGCCTCTATCTACCAAAGCCGCATTCCACAGCCCCAGGCCTTAACAGGACCAATGAGAGGCCACATCCAGCTAAGCAAAGTTACTGGGCATGAGGGCCACAGTGCAAATTTTAAGGGGTAGAACCTGAAGATAGTATATACACTCTGACATGTAGTTGACAAATTCTGTCAGACTCCATCTCCCCCTGGGGCTCACTGAAGGATAATGATCTCAATCGTTAAGGCAGCAGTTTCTCTGGAAATAGAAGAGCCAGCTAGCCAGATTTGCAAGCTGTTTTGAGACAGTTTCTGCCACATGTTTGCATGCCTGTGAGCATCTGTGCCTCAAGATAAGGTTTTAGGTTGGTGTTTTAGTTTTCCTCCTAGTCCTTATAACTTGTCTAGGTTGGAGACTAAAATGAAGACTACAGACTTGACTGGGGACAGGATATGTGCTAAAGGGCATAGCAAGACCCTCTTGCTTAGCTGACCAAAGGGTCAGCAAGGACAATGTGGGGACCCTGTTGTGGAACTCCTCCTAAGCTGAATTCCAGGAATGCTCAACTGAACTGTCACTCCAAGATTTTAGAAATTTGAGTAAAGAAAAAATTACCTGAACAATCATATGGAGGATAAAAGTAAAAAAATCCTGCTAGTGAAGACAAATTCATCCCTTTTCCATTGTAAATCACGTGTTTTTCTCCCAGGGTTAGGACTGCACTCTGACTGCCAAAGGCAACCTCATGCTGTTTCCTCATTCCAGGGAGAGGTCTCCAAGCCAGCTGTGGCTCATTGAGATACTGGCTGGGAGGACTTGCCAGGATCTCAGCACTTGAGGGGAGCCCTTTCCCACTGTTTGGTAACTAGGCTGTATTTACAACCCAGTCAGCAGCAGAATGGTATTTCCTACAGAAAAACAGAAGCTAGTCATGGGCGTTGAGTTTTTTTCTAGTTACTGGTGTGGATCCTGAAAGTCGACTGAAGTAACATTAAATTGCTGCAATTGGAGAGTTGCATCAAAGGCTTCATTCCCAGGAAAGCACAGAGTAGAAAGTTAATGCAAAAACTGGAGCTAGACCAAGCTTATAGGATCTGCCTACATCTGTTTACAAAAAAGAATTGAACACCACTATTTTAAAAGATTCAGGAGTTTTTAGTCTCGTTTCCATAAATTCAGGGAAGAAGATGGTATTAGCCAACCATCGCTTAAAATTTACTTCCGAGTGAACAAAGTAGTCAGAAAGAAACCAGTCTGGCCTTACCTTTACCTTCAGAATTGCAGAATAATAGAGAAAACACAACTCAAGCAAGTGGGGTGGACCAGCCAGATTTCTGGAAGCATTAAAAGTATAGGTCTCTTTGGGTTTATGAATCTGCTCACTTGAAGGCTTTGTTTGGAAAATTTAACAAATAATTCCTAAGCACCTTTTATGCACAAGGAATTATGCCACCAGGTACAGAACCTAGAATCATTTTACAACTTTGCCCAGAGTGAATCATCTTAAAGCTGTGAGTCTAAAGCCATGCCTCCGTGCAGAACAAATTGCTATATAAATAGATGGAATGGAGCAACTAATGTTTTATTTCCTTCTGGCCTTTGGCATATTCCAGAAACCATTTTATCACACCAATTTAAGAGCTAAGAGCAGGGCGGGCGCAGGTCTTAATGAGTTTACCATTCTTGGACCAAAGTTCAAAGTAAGCAAGCCATAAATTCAATGACTTTTTTTTTTTTTTTTTAAAGAAAAGGGGTAAGTGGGTATCTTCATAGCAATCTACATTAGTAAGAGCTCAGGACACACTAACCATGTCTCTAACAGCAAATGGAAATAGACTATGGAAGCCACTGGACAAAGCTCCAGTCCCTGACTGTACATTTATAATGTACTAACCAAGTCCCTAGGAGTCCCCAGGAGGGGCAAATGGCTAAGTGCTCAACTCTTAGCCAAAAGGTTGGCAGTTCGAACCCACCCACCCAGAGGCGCTTGGGAAGACAGGCCTGGTGATAGGCTTCCAGAAAGTTACAGCCTTGAAAATCCTATGGAGCAGTTCTACTCTGCCCACGTGGGGCTGCCAAGTGTCGGAATTCAACTTGACAGAAACTAACAACAACCAAGTCCTTGTGCCACCATAGTAACTACTTATCAAACCTTTTTTCATTTAAAACCAACCAATTCCCTTTATCAAGCAAATAATCTTGATAAAAACAGCTTTTCTCTTCCTTAAATTTATCATCAGAAGATTCACTCAACTTTTTTTTTCTTTACAAGATAAAGAATTCACTTTTCTAACACTAATCTTACAATCTCACTCTCTTCCTTATACTAATCACACAATCTCCTTCTTACAGACAAGTCGTATGCCCAGAGAATCCCCCAAGCACGTCTGTCTTTACTGGCTGACTGGCCAGAGAGCAATCTGATAACAGTCACAAGTGGAAATGTGACCTCTGTTGGCCAGAATAAAGCCACTTGACAATGTTTATCTCATTAGTTTGAATGCTACAGAATACCAAAAAAAGCACACACACAAAACCCAAAACCACCTAAACACTTAGTAAGCAGAGATGAAATTTCTCTAGCAGAGACAGTAAATGGTAATGCTAGACCTTTTTTTTTTTTTTTATCCATTAGCCATGCTTTGGTTGGGATGAGTGGAACATCGAAAATCATGCTAGGCTAGACTAAAAAACTCTTCTGCACAGCTGTTTTAACAACCACTGAATGTGCTAGAAAAAAATGTTAAAAACAATTACTGTTTGATCTACACCTAGTTTCCTAATAAATTTCTATCAATCACCTAATCACCTCATTCTAAAAACCTAATGTAGCTGGACCACTACTACTGCTACTACTAAGAAAGTCTTTATTTATTTTTGCCTGCATTTGTGCTTAAAAAAAGTGTCATGATGGGCTGGTCTTCTCAATGAACTCCAGGGAAGCAGAAATATTTGCCTTGGAGTCTGTGGATTCTTTAAACCTGTGTGCTAACTCAACAATGTTACATTAATTAAGGGTTTTTGTAGTTTCCAAACACCTGTGGTGTGATGATCTTTTGTTAAACGTGTATTCTGTAAAGTGCCATAGTCTTTTTTTGTGTAGCATATTTAAAAATATATAGAGATGTATATTATACATACACAAGTCTGTGTGAAAGATGTGCAATAACAAAGGTGTATGTTTTGTTTTTGTGGAAACTGGACAGGAGTCAGAACAGGGATGTTTCTGTTTTGGCAAAGGGGAGTTACACATTTTTGCCTTCATGGCTTAATCATTAGTCCATAACAATTTTAATGCTACACAAGTCTTATGTGAAGAAAAGACTAGTATGAAATCATTTTTTCCTGGGTCTAATTTAAAATAATCACTAGATTTATATAAAAGTCAAGCCAGCAAGCCAGGCCCAGTTAATACTAGTCTTTCATGTGAAATGTGAAGCTGCCACATTGCCTTTTCTGTTAGTGTGATAACTAGTAGCTGGTACATAATCACTAAGGAGCTATTTCTTAACATGCTTTTATAGACCATGTTAATGCTAGACCACTATTTAAGGCTATTCTCACACCTTCATAGCCTTAAGAGTCTGGCTTAGAACAGACCTCTCTGTGCAATAACATGTGGCCATTGGAAATTCCTGGTCTACATTTGTATTTGGGTAGCAGTGACTCCAAAGGGCCAAAAGAATTAAAGGCACAACTGGGATTTCTCCTGAGACTGTAGTGAAACTCCATCCAAAGCTGGGGGGTGGTGGGGTGTCATTAGGTGCTTTGGAGGAACTCAGCACCACTTGATATTCAACAGCCACTTGAGCCAAATATAAAACTTTTTACAGCGGATGGACTCAATTTGAGCTTTCAAATTTGTGGTTATCTTATTATATTGTAAACTAATACATTGTTTGTCTAGCATTGATTAAGTTCCTCTGCATATGTATTTTCACATCTTGCTCTCTTCCCCTCCCCAGATCTGAATTAAACCAGATTTTGCAAACTCATTCTGACTCAAGTCTGAGTATGTTGGCTTCAATATGATGTAATTTGATCAAGAAAATATCTACCAGTCAAAATTTATTTTAAATACTAACTTGTGTAATTCTGATGACAGGAGAAAGGATATTCAGGTATTTCAAACTATTCCCTTTACTAGTAACATTATATGTATATATCCCTACCCTAGGTTAGCTTTAATTTCAAGATAAGTACCGCATATAATACCTCCTTGGAGAAGAGTCAACATAATTATAAGTAGCGGAGAAAAAAGCTCTCAAATACTGTACGAATATCTTAAAGCTATGAAATAAAATAGAAATGCTTGTGAGTATTAAAAAGGCTTTACAAGCTAATGTAAAGAAATACGTATAATAGTGACAAGGGGAAAAAAACAACTGAAGGACACGGTCTCTTCTTTCAACTAAAATACCAAAATTAAAAGTCAATCATACAAAGTAGTTCCACATCCACATTTCCTGAAGGTCATCCTGCCCACAAAATGTCTCACCCACAGTAGCGTCTGGGGTCTTAAAAGCTTGTGAGCAGCCACCTGAAATACATCTATTGGTCCCAGCACATTCAGAGGAAAAGAGAATGAAGAAAGCCAAAGACACAAGGAAAATACTAGTCTAAAGGACTAATGGACCACGTGAACCACAGTCTCCAGCAGCCTGAGCCCAGAAGAAGTAGATGGCAGCTACCACCACTGACTGCTCAGACAGGGATCGCAGTAGAGGGTCCAGCAGAGAGAGAAAAATGTAGAACAAAATTCAAATTCACACACACACACAGAAAAGACCAGACTAAATGGTCTGACGGTGACTGGAAGAACCCCTGAGATTATGGCCTCTGGACACTCTGCAAACTCAGAACTGAAGCTACTCCCGATGTCCGCCTTTGAGCCAAAGATTAGACAGGGGTATAAAACAACATGTGAGGAACGTGCTTCTTCATTCAATCAAGTTATATGAGACCAAATGGGCAACACCTGCCCCAAAGCAAAGACAAGAAGGCAGGAAGGGAGAGGAAAACTCGATGAATGGGCACTGAGAACCCAGGGTGGAAAGGGAAAGGGGAAGAGTGCCGACACATTGTGGGGATCATAACCAATGTCACAAAACTATTTGTGTATAAGATTTTTGAATGAAAAATTTGCACTGCAAACTTTCACCTAAAACACAGCCAAGAAAACTTTAAAGCTTCTAGCCTCCAGAACTATGAGCAATAAATTTAAGTTAAAAAAAAAAGTCTCACCCACTATAGGTAGAATTCTAATTTCTTAACACAAAGATGACACTAACCATTCTTTTAAAATTCTTATTCCTCTCCATATCCCATGAATCACCTGACAGAATAAACAAAAATGGCTATGACTATTTCTCCCCCTGACCTATAAGCCTGTGACAGTGGAAACTACACTGATGCTCTGGCTTTTAAACAGACCTGACACCTGCCACATTTCTAACAGAAATCAAAAGTTGACAAAATTATCCAAATCACTAACCAAAGTAGTTTTCCAAACAAATCATGGTCTGAATAATCCAAGCAAAACTTTCAAAAGTTAATCTTTAAGAGAAAGGACCCTGGATTTAAATTTCAGCAGGGGTTAGGGGAACCCACATATATGCTTCCTATTTCACTCTTGGTTTTTACCTAGAAATGTTGCTACTGGATCAACTTTCCAGGACATCTTCCTGGAATGCATTGTATTCAACTTATTGCCAGCTCCTCTTCAAGTCTTAGCTTATCACAAAACCACACAAGAACAATCTTCACTATCAATCAGCCTTTACTATCAATTTTCTTTAAGTGGGTCTTATTTCAGTAGTTTTCAATAATTCCTTTTTGACTCTCAAATGCTAAAGGATTAGGGCATCAAAGCAAACTTTAAGCCTACTCTTCAAAGCAGAAGCAATCATTGTCTTTACTTCAGAGGCCCATCAACAGCTTAGTCACCTGGCTGGGGCCATCCCAATGCTGCCCGTACTACTATCTTCTTCCTTGCAGCTTTCTCTCCTCGCCCTGAAGAGTTCTGCAAGAGAAGCAAAATTAGCAGTTCATGTCTTAAGACTTAGGCACACAGGATATAGATAAAAGCACATATAAGAGGAAGTAGTAAAACCAAACCACATGTGAAAGAAAAATAACACATAGGTGTTAGCAGCTCTTTGGCTTATTAGAGCTGAATATCCTGAATGATCTGACACCCACAGGAAAGCAGATCAACTGCTTATGTTTAGGGGAAGCCATTATCATTTATTTACAAGACCCACCATTGAGTCAATTCTGACTCATAGCGACCCCATAGGGTTCCCAAGGCTGTAAATCTAAATCTCTGTGGAAGCAGACTGCCACATCTTTCTCCCACAGAGTGGCTGGTGGTTTCAAACCGCCAATCTATTGGTTAGCTTTAACCACTGCACCACCAGGGCTCCTTACAAGAGAAGAAGAGAGCCTAATTTAAGGCAGTGATAGTGAAGGTAATCAATGGTATGAATTGGAGAGATGTTAGGGAGAAAGGACAGCTTGGTAGCTGATTAGAAGTGTGGGGGACGGGGAAAGAGTCTAGGATTATTTAGTTTGGACACTGAGTGTACACTGATGCCATCACCAAGATCAGGAATCCAGGAGCAGCAGGGACAGTGAAGGTAGAGAAGGTTCAGCTTAGGCTGCCAGTGGAGAGATTCTGTGTGCAACTGGGAATATACTGTGGACAGAAGACCAGGCTAGAGGTAGAGAGTTTGGAGTCAACAATGCCCATGCATAGACAGTAATAGTTTTTTGTTATTGTGTACTTTCTATATGAAGGCACTGTGCTAAGCACTTTGCATAATTTCATTAATTCTTCAACACCTTATGAGGTTGATACTATTATTAACCCCATTTTATAGATGCGATAACTGTCACATAAGTAACTGAGGTTAAGTAATTTGCCCAAAGTCGAAAAGCTAGCAAGTGGCAAAGACAAGGCTCAAGCCCAGGTTTGACACCACAATCAATGCTCTTAAACAGCTACTTTATGTTTCCTTCTATCTAGAATATGCAGGGTAAGAAGGCCAGTACAAACCTCTGGGGAACACCAACATCTCAGCAGGGTAAACACTTCAAATAACTTCCAAGCATACCTCCAAAAAGGTTACACCTTAAGATGACAACTGATGAAAACACTGCTTTTTCTTCCCTTTCGAAAAAAAACCTGGTAATTTTTCAAACGGTTTAAAGATGACACTATAGATCTCAATTCATCAATCCTGACTTAGTTCAATTCTGAAACAGACGCTAACAATTTGTAGGGTATATAACAGTGGTAAAACAAATGATAGGGTTTGGTAGCTTCTATTTACTTATTTATATTTAGTATAAATAATCTCTCGTCCAGAGGAAGTAGCTATTACAATGACTTTAAGAGGCATATTTTTCTTTTCATAGTTAACCTAACAAATAAGAATTTGTCCTCCACTAAAGTGTCTCTAAACACAAATGCCAAAGACCATTTGTAAATTAACACTGTTGAGATGGAGGCAACAGGCACTCACCTATAGGTTGTGAAGCTAGCACTGGGGCTGGGGACTTCAAAAACACATGTTGTACTTTTTTCTAGCTTTTTTTTCCTATTGTCCGTTGTTCTCAGGGGATGGGCATGAATTAACTAGAGATGTGGGTACACAGCATACTGGAGAGAGGTGGCATCATGCAGTAGACATCCCACACTTGGCAAGTCAGGGGACCTGGTTCTAGCTGTCCCCTTCTCCTACCTCCACCATCACCGCTCTCTAAATGGGTGACCTGGAGTAACAAAAATGGGGCCAATAGCAGAAATTACATCATAGGTTTGTTGTCGATTTCGACTCACAGCGACCCTATAGGACAGAGTAGAACTGTTCCCACAGGATTTCCAAAGAGTGCCTAGTGGATGTGAACTGCTGTCCTTTTGGCTAGCAGCTGTAGCTCTTAACCACTGCGCCACCAGGGTTCTGCACTTGGTATAGTGCTTAGTATATTGCAACTCTTCAATAAGTTATTTTAAAAAAAGACAAAGAGTCCCGTCTGCCCTGATTGATACCAGAGTTGTTAAAAAAAAAAAATTACATTTTGTGAAGTGTAACATAACCCTTTGGCAAAACCAACCTAATTTTACTTTGAGAGGCTCAATGGATTGGTTACCTGAAGGCTACTCTTTTTACACCCTGTTATAATACAGCATTCTGCTAATCATCTTTAGGTTACAGCTTTCAGGAAGTGGAAGATATCTCTGTGGATGCAAGGCCTACGGTTACTCCTGTTTAGCAAAACCAAAAGAATTAACAGGTAGTGTTGGGTGCACCCAAGAGCTATGCGGATCCAGACTATGGTCAGAAAACAGACCTCCTGATTATTTATCAAAACCTATTGGTAAAAAAAAAAAAAAAGCAGAGACAAAATGGGCCACATAAGCCAGAGACTCCATCAGCCTGAGACCAGAGGAACCAGATGGTGCCCGGCTACCAACAATGACCGCCATGACAGGGAACACAACAACAGAGAGTCCTTGATGAAGCAGAAAAAAAGGGGGTTGCAGAACTCAAATTCAGATAAAAAAGACCAGACTTAATAGTCTGACCAAGACTAGAGGAACTCCAGAAGACATGACCCTGGACTCTCTGTTAACCTAGAACTAAAACCATTCCCAAAGCCAACTCTTCAGGCAAAGATTAGACTGGACTATAAAACAAAATAATATTCATGAAGAGTGTGCTTCTTAGTTCAAGTAGATACAGGAAACTAAATGGGTAGCTCCTGTCTAGAAGCATGATGAGAAGGCAGAAAGCGATAGGAGCTGGTTGAATGGACATGGGAAATCCACAGTGGAAAGAGGGAGTGTGCTGTCACATTATAGGGATAGCAACTAGGGTCACATAACAATAAGTGTATAATTTTGTATGAGAAACTAACTTGAGCTGTAAACTTTTGCCTAAAGCACAATAAAAAAAAACCTACTGGTAGTTAAGACTTATTCGATAAGGAACATCCAGGCTAGGGTGTGGAGAGAGGCCCTTTTGCACACTGCTGATGGAAGACATAAACTGGTACAATCTTTCTGGAAAGCAATTTGGCAATGTGCATCAAAGGTCTTTAAAGCATATATGTACTCTGGCCCACCAATCTGTCCTAAGGAAAAAATAAAAGCCTAAGCCCCAAATTTAGCAATAATATTCTTTGATAAATTTATTTAAAAAAAAAAAAACCCTGAAAGGCAGTATCTAAAGGGAATAACAAGACTTAGAAAAATAATTAATGATAAACACATACAATGGTTTAACTATATAGCCACTAAAATGTTTTAAAAGTATGTATTCAGAAACATAAGTTCAAGATATATATGAAAACAGATTACAAACCACTGTGTTAGTTAACATTCTCCAGCTGCAAGTAATAGAAAACCAGCTAAGAAAGCTGGGGGGGGAGGGGGTGGCTTTGCGAATAATAGGATGAGGCAAGGCTGAACAGTTCGGCCCCAGAAAGGGAATGGGAAGGTATTAAGAGCCTTTCTATGTCCTTTACTCTGCATCTCTTTACATGCCTGCTTGGCTGTTCATTTTCACTGCAGACGGGCTTTCTTTGTGACTCCTGTCTCATGGCAAAATATAGCTACCCATAGTTCCCAAATTCTCAAATAGTACAACTCTGGAAAAATCTGCATTCAGCATAAAAATCTGATGAGCCATGCATGATGACATACAATGCCAATGTGGTTTTCAGCGGCCCAAACAAACGAGGCCTGTAAGAGCTTCTACTATAGGATATTGAGTACAATCTCATTTTTTTTAATTTTAGGGAAAAGGTGCCTTCCTAGAAAAATTAATAGAAGAAACCACATTTGGATAGTGATTATTCATGGTTATAGATTTATAAACAATTTTAATTACCTTCTTTAGCTTATAACTATTTTCTAAAGTTTGTACTTGAAATGTGTACTTTTGCAAAGAAAAAAGTTAATTTTAAAACCTAAACTATCAGACCATTATAATAATGCCAAGTGAGGGAAGAAAGGACAAAAAAAATCCATGTTACTTATATCCCTTAAACAAACAAAAAAAACCCCACTGCCGTGGAGTCGATTTCGACTCATAGCGACCGTATATCCCTTAACTCTATAAAATACATATGCATAGAAGAAGAATGGAAGAAAATAAAATATCAACAGTGGTATCCCTAGGTGATAGAATTAAGGGTTATTTTTATTTTTTTATTCATAATTTATCATCTTATCTATCAATTTTCTATTTATTCCAATTGTTTTACAATGGGTATATGTTACATTCATAGCTACAAAAAAACTTTGAGAGACGTGTATGCTCACTGAGTATTTCACAATGGGCTCCGTTTTTGTGTGAGGGACTACAATATTGTAGGAACCACTATGATCACCAGATAAAAGTGATTTTTGGTATTTTTTTCCCCAGCTCCAGTATACCTGAAGAGTACTACAAATCCCCAAGAGTCACAACAGCTCAAAACCATGATTTATCTTGAGAATCACTGGCCCACAAAATACTCATATTCTAGAGGAATTCTAGGATTACATCAAAGTGCTAAAAAAAAAGAAAAAGAGCTCAAGAATAAAACTTGTATGGTATGATCCTATAAATTATAATAAAAAAAATTTTTTTTAATTATAGAGTTGTTTTAATGTAAAGACGATAATATTCAGAGAAGTCTTATGCAAGTATATGAAAAATTACTAGGTAGAAGGATTGTTTTCTGTCCCTGTTAAAGAAAAAATAAAACAGGTTTTAATGGCAGGTGGGTTTTAGCTATACCATCAGCCATGCCAAGCCCAGAAAAATCTGAGCTGAAAAATAAATCATGATTTGGACCAACATAAAATTTAATACAATATATGATTCAATGCACTGCTACACAGTGGCTTCCATGTTCCATGTTTAAAATCATGCACAATGCTAATGAAAATTCCACAGGCTTAAGGCTTTGTCTTACCCAAAACCACAAAGTTAAATTGTAAGTATAAAGCTCACAGTAAGGATGAGAAAGACTAGAGAAGTCTCTTCCTGTTTTCCTAGAATCTTTAGAGATATTTGTCTATCTAGGATAAATAAGTGGCAATGTCTGGCTTAGAAAATTTCTATAGATTTCTTGCTAGCTCTCTATATACTGTAATAAAACCTAATGAAGGTTTAAAAAAAACCATCAATATGAAAAGTATGCTATTTTGTTAAAAGTACTTCAAAATTCTAGTGGAAATATTTCACTTTTCATAATACCCAATGATATATAACTTTTTAGTTTAATAATCAAGTTTTTAAAACAACTCTAATGTTTTAAAACACATTGTTCTACTCCAAATAAAATTATATTATGGTGCTTGAAAATCTATCAAAGTGTATTTTATTTTTAACCATCCTAAATTATTTTTAAATTAGTCACATTTATTTCACCTCTAAAGGGCTTACTCACACGGAATGAACAAATTTCTCTAAACATTTCCTATAAGGAAAAAAGGGAGATACAGTGAAACGGTGTATGAGAACAGTCATTTTAACCCATAGATAAGAAACAAAAAATGCCCTAAATTTGTTACATTGTCATGCTAAACATAGATTTTACCAATAAAGATAAAAATTAGATGTTAAATGTCAGTGTTTTCAGAAAAAGATTATCAAATCACAATAACTATAAAAGCATTATGCTATTACAAATGATTTACAGAAACAATAAGCCTAATTGAACATAAATTCCCTCTAAAATTCAAATCATAAATTATCTCAATGTGGATTACAGAATAAGGTATTTTCCTAGTAAATTAGGTTTGCAAATCTAAACTCATTTTTTCTTAGATAACACCTAGAAAATCTAAAATACTGTACCTGTTTTAACATGTATTTCCCAAAATAAGATTCACTATGAACATTATTTTAAATTATATTTTTACATCCCCTTTAGATAACCAAGTGAAAGTCCAACAATACATAAACAGGTACTTTCAACAATACATAAAACAGCAACAGTAGTGAGGTTAGGAAACAGAACACAAGTTCAACAGAATCCATACAATACTAGTACACAGGCATTCATTGGAACCCATACGGAAAAATCCGAGCCACAAAACGCCTTTTCCATTTTAATTCTAACTTCTAGGAGTTGGTGTATTTTGACCTGAAAGTTGGGTTCAGTGAAGCTCATGTTTTCACTGCCTATTAAGGTCTAATGCAACAGAAAAATTGTCATTTTATGGTGCTGTTTTTTGACTATGCTTTTCATATTATTTATTTGCTTTAGCGCATTATAGAATTATACAGATTATTTTTAAAAATCAAATGTGGAATTTCTATGTACATTAAACCTTCTGCATAATTTCTGCCTCTGAAGTATTAATATAGTGTTTAAAATTATACAAACAAGCCCTCCAGTAAACAGCATTTTATTTTATGACACACTGTGTTGATACAATAAATATACAAAACTTCCAAACCACTGAAAACATGCAACATTAGAGGAACAGATGGAGGGCATTTATATAGAACCACAACAATCACCAGGATGGCAGCGCAATATTACTCATTGACAAAATATACAAACATCCTAGATAAATAATCCAAGTCCCAAGTTACAAATCACTGAGGAATGATTTTCCAGTGTTCAAATAGCCAAGGTACAATATTGCAAAGTGAAAAATGACGTGGCCTCTCACTATGTGAAGACCATTTCATGACTTCCGTATTGGGTAATTTAGTATTAAATATGGAACACTAATAAATGCCAATCTTTTGCTGACTGAAAATATGACTACTTACTGATTACTGTTCAGAGATTAGGGAATATAAAAATTTAAATCCTCTTTTATACCTGATCAAATTGTAAGTACTGCCATCATTTTAATTCAATGTTTTAAAAAAAAAAATTTTTTTTCTCCCACAAATGTGTATTAAAATAACCCAAACAACTGGATTTTAAAATACTACTTTCCCTATCCACACAAAAGATACCATGGTTGCAACTATTCTTTGATATTTAACAATGTTATCTTTGGGGATTTCTGGATAATACAGAGATAACATTTCTATTCTGAAGAAAAATACTCAATGTATCTCAGTATTTTTCAAAAATCTCCCTATATCTTTTATTTATATTTTCAAGAAAAACAAAAATAAACTTGGGATCTAAATTAATGAATATAGGTGCTCTTGTATTTTTCTAGTGAATGTTGCAATGTCTGTAAAAATCCACACTCAGTAAAGCACACTGATGAAACAAATTCTCAATAAAAAGATTATATGCTCTGAAGAGCTAAGTGGACTTAGTTGGTTGAGAATGTGGGTAGAGATTATCACTAGTCAGAAATATTCATGAAAACAGCTTTGAATTCATATTTTGAATTCCATTTTCTTCAGAAGAAAAGAAGTATCTTCCAAGTATATTATTTCAATAAAGCCCCAAATAAATCAAATGTAAACACCATCTGGATGGACCTGTGTCACCTAGCATCATGCAGAGCTTCTTCATAAACAGTGAAAACCATGTCTCCTCACCATCCTACCCCCACCACAAACTCATTCTAACTCTCTACTTGGGGAGGAGAACAAAAGTGATTTAACCATCTCTGCCATTCTGATTTTTTTTTTTTTTTAAAAAAAGATTTGCAATCTTAAGTAATATAATCCAATAGACGATCCCCTTATTTAAAATCAAGTTGAATAAATCACTACCTATCATTCTATAATCTTTAAGTAGCCAAAGACTTCTAAAACACAGGACCACGTCTTTACCAGTATCTTTGAGCCCTTTGATCAGCATTAAAAATGACTCAAAATTTAAACCCACGTGGGCTATGAGAATGAATTTCCACACTGCGTAGTAACAATTTCAGTATTCATAATTAATAGTTAACTGAATTTGTATTTTCTTTCTTGGAGCAATTAAAATGTTTTTTCTATTCCTGGCAATTTTAAATGTTTTCAGTTTGTCTCAAAACCTGAAAGACTGAGACATATTAGGAATTCAGCAGATGTGAAATGCCAGGGTCTTTTTTTTTTTAATAATATCATTAGAAATGAGAGGCTAGAAGAAAAATCCCATAAATACTGTCTGCTCTTTTTGCATAAGAAGTTAGGCTAGACTTTAATACCTCTGTAAAAATTACACCAAAAAAAAAGAAAAGCTGCCAAACACATTCTCAGTTCAATTAAAAAGATAAGCCACAAAAAATATACTAGTTTCCATACAGTAATATCTTTCTATGATATGAATACTGAAAATCTTTTTAAAATGAATTCTTATCACTAAGCTCTACTCCATCGACTATATTTCTTTTCTTTTGGATAATGCACTGCAGATTATATTAAATTCTCTTATTGCACTCCAATACATTTTTTATTTAAAAGAAACTATTACAGAAAATCATTTCTATGATTCCAAAAAAAATCTCCAACAACCATAAGCAGTGCAGAACCCAAAATACTACTAATTCATGCAAGATCAGAGATTGATATCAAAATATCAACTACTCTTAAAAAATAAAAAGAAGATAAAATGTACATTATCAACTATGAAATTCACACAGGCTCTTCGCTGGTGACTGAAACTGATAAAAAGCAAGCCAATTTAAAATTTCCTAAGTCTCCACTGCCCTATTTCTTTCAGCATAAATAGGGAAACAGGAATGAAGCACTGCTTTACTGCTCCAATGTGTAATCCTTATGTCTAAAGATTCTTAAAAGAACTACTGCAGCTAATACTAAATGCATTTTCAGTCATAAGTACCATATTAATTTCAGTGTGTCACCACTGAAATAATCTGCTGAACATTCATCCCCCAAAAAATATGGAGAATATTTTTTTGCAAGTAATTATTTTTTCTGCAAGGGGTACTGAAATATTAAGAAAACTATTAGGTAAAATAATAAGACAGGAAATTTTTCTGGTTTTAGCCCATGCACAAGTGAACAGGAAATATACATGCTGTGTGTACTTTGTGTTCTGAACATAAAAATATTTATAGAATACAGTAGCTGGAAAAAGTACAGTCAAAAGGTAACAGCGTTTTGTCTGAAGACTCCCTAAATCTGGTTGCCCTTGAAAGCACTCTGAGCTGCACTAGTTGCTGCAGTTGAAGCTGCATTTGCCGCTGCAGTCTGGACGGTTTTGTTGGACATCACACCTGTTGCAAACTCTTGCTGGGCCTTCTCAAAACTAGCACCTGTTGTGCGATATAGTCCGTGGACCTATGGAGACATAAAAAGGTGGGAAAAGGTAAGTGGCAATCTACACATTCATCTTCAGCAGCTCTTAATCTCAGTATTACTCAGAGATAAAAGGACTAGCTTTGAGTCACAATTCCTAGGATCAAGAGCATCAGCCACCACACTGACACACAATATTGCATTTAAGTATTTTCTGTTACTATAGGTTGTTCCTTATTTTCCCTAATGCAGAAGAGATAATTATGCTTATGCTAAATCTCAGATAATTTAAAGAACAATTTCTTAACCAAATGCAAAAACCTATGCTTTCCTCTGTACCCAATGAGTTAATTATTAAGGTTATTACAGCATTACAACAGAATGGTTTAAACATAAGGACAAGAAACAATCTGAGTTTAGTACATAAATTTACTACCCAAGACAATTCAACAAGAACAAGACCTCTCTATTTTTAAGCTGGCTACCTATACACCAATGCCCCTGGGTGGCAGATCTGAACTGCCAACCTCTTGGTTGGCAGCCATGGCACTTAACCACTGTACCACCAGGGTTTCAAAAACACTCTTTGTATCAACATATGTTTTAAGCTGTAGAATGTGGAAGCCCATCAATACATAACATGAGCCACTCAGTTTAATACAAATTTGAAAAAAGAAATAACAATGCAAATTACAGCCATTCTTTTACTTATTACATGCCCGCAAACTTGGGAGGCAAAGGAGGGACACAAGTACTAAACCTGTAATTGCACTGCACTGTGACTGGCCTGACTAGAGTCTCCGGTCAAGCTTGGATTCTGGGTCTGGCTTCAAGAAGATAGAGAACAGAGAGGGTATCTTGGTTTAAGGGGGAAGGGAGATGATAACCTCAGTTCTGAACATTCATTCATTCAAAAAATCCTCACTGAACACATACTCTAGGCCTGCCACAGCAGGCAGGTGAAGACATTTGTTTTGGAGCTCAAGATTGGAACGGGCTAGAGACATGGACTTGGAAATCATCAGCATATAAATGGTAGCTGAAACCCTGGCTTAAATGAAATTGGCCGTGGAGAAAACCGAGTGGCAAAAGAGTGCCAAGTACAGAAGCCTGTTAAGACACCAATATCTAAGGAGCATCCACAACAAGAAGGGATGATTAGGAGAGGGATGAGAAAAACAAAATGTCAAAGGAAGCACGCATGTCACAGAATGAAGAACTACTAGGTAAAAGGTAAAAATACTCAAGACAGCCTCAAGTGCTTTCGATGGAGCGGTAAAAGTAAACACCATTGTTACTGTGGATCGAAGAATAAAATGGTCAGGTAAAGAGCGCACTGACAAATACATACACTGGTAAACTGTAAAGTTCTTTTTTCCCTAGTACCATAGCACTATCCGAAGTAGAGAATTATTTTTATCCACTTTTAAAAACCAAGTTTTCTATGGAAAATTAAAGATACAAATAAATTGCTATACCTGTGTTCAAGCTTATCTCACAGTGAGTAAATTCGATTGGTTTTTAGAAAACTGAAGTATATTACAGAAATCTAACTTTCTTCACTTACAAAAACTACTACAACTTAAAATCCACAGCCACAAAGCAAAGAGAAGAAATAAAAGTAGAAATGGCAAGTATTTCTTAACAGTCTGTATCTATACAGAACCAGAGAGCCACCTAGAGGGAAAAGATCACACATGTGTTCCTTGCCACAGTGCTCTTTAAAAGTTTATAGGTTCCCTCCCATGTTAGATTGATATCTACGTTTTTTTTTTTTTTTTTGATACCATATTCCTTAGGAAATCAGGGAGAAAGTTTTAAGATCACTGTAATTTAAAAAAGTAACCAACTTAAATATTTGCCACCTTTTCTACTTATGAGAATAACATCAGCCTAAATATTTAGTTCTAAAAGTATCAGAGAAAGGACACTAGACTTCGAATCTATTTGTTCCACTACTTTCTATCTGATTAGGCAGTACTTTCTAAGGATCAGACGAGAACATACGTAAATGTGTAAGTGTCACAACCAACTCCAGAAGCTCCTTAGTGTACCTTCAGAACCAGATCCTCGTGCACACTGTGGTGGCATATGTCGAAATCATATACTATGGCACACGATTTTGCAGCAATAACCAAAGGTACATATATGTGTGTGGTTACATAGGTAGATGTGCATGTAGAAGTGTATCTGTAGGCACATGTATATATATGTTTACAAACCTGTTCTAAAACCAAACTAGTTGCCTCTGAGTCAATTGAGACCCATAGCGACCATATAGAACAGAGGAGAACTGCCCAGTAGGGTTTCCAAGAAGCGCTGGTGGATTCGAACTGCTGACCTTTTGGTTAGCAGCCGTAGTACTTAACCACTACGCTACCAAAGCTTCTGTATGTTTATGAGTACAAAAACTGCATATATATTCATATATACATATAATAATCCACACAGGGCGCACAGTTACGGATACTTACTAGACACAACCAAACACCTCCAAGGATTGGTTTACTATGTTTGATGGCTTGGGACCACAGTCTTGTGGGACAACTTGGTTAACTGGCATAACATAGTTCATAAAGATAATGTCCCACGTTTTAGTGTGGTGAGTAGCATCTGGGGTCTCAAAAGCTTGCAAGAGGCCATCTAAGATACAACTATTGGTCTCTACTCATCTGGAACAAAAGAGAATGAAGGAAACCAAAGACTCGAAAAACAAACTAGTCCACAGGACTAACAGCCCACATGAACCACGGCCTCAGGTAGCCTGAGACCAGAACTAGATGGTGTCTGGCTACCACTACCAACCATTCTGACCAGAAACACAATAGACAGTCCTGGAGAGAAAGGGAGAAAAATGTAGAACAAATCTCAAATTCCTAAAAAAGGTCAGACTTGCTAGACTGATAAAGACTAGAAGAACCACCAAGACTATCACCCTAAAATACCCTTTAACTTGGAAATGAAGCCATTCCTGGTGGTCACTTTTCATCCGAATAATAGACTGGCTTATAAAATAAACAATATCACTCATGAATACTGTTCTCCCTTAAATAATCAAATACATGAGATGAAATGGTCAACATATACCCTAAAACAAAGATGAGAAGCTAAGGAGGGGCAGGGAAGCTAATGGAAACAGAACAAAAAGAATGGAAATAATGAGAATGTTGACACATTGTGAAAAATGTAACCAATTTCACAGAACAATCTGTATAAAAATTGTTAAATGGGAACGTAATCTGCTATGTAAAACAGTTTTTTTTTAATTGTATACTATGGAAAGTAAAGAAACATGGTACTTTATTAAAACAAAATAATTCAAGCATGTTTCCATTAAAGCTTACAGAATAGCATTTTAAGAAATTATGCTTTTGTTAATATAAGATCTCTATCATACCACAATTATTTTTACTTTATAAAAGGTGGGAAAATAAAAACAAATGAATTCGATATGTGTGTATAAAAAGTAAAAATTCATTTGTGTGTATATATTGATATACACATACATTTCACTTAAAAAAATTTTTTTAAACCTATGGGCTCTAAGCCTCATATTTTTAATTAAAATATAACATTTCCTAGAATGAGCCCTTCTGCCCTCAGATCTGGGTCAGATTCCCGTTACCCTTCATTTACAACTAGTGCTCACCTAATTTTACCCTGCTGAAATTCCGACATACCTTAAATATTGCTCTGCTTTCTTTTCTGCCTGAACCAGCTGTGGCTCTCCCTCTTATGAGCACTCACAATGCTCTGTACATCTTTTATGGCATGTGTATATATATTGTGCTTCTTTTTGTAGAGTCTGCCCACCATGTCTTATTATACCCAACATACTTCTAGTTCCTTCAAAGTAAGAGTTAATTTTTCCTCATTGTTATACCCCTAAAATACACAGCGCAGTAACTTGCAGTAGAAGCCACTGAATAAATACCTGTTTGTTTTATATATACTAGGAATTAAACAACGGCCCCAAATTATCCATGTTATTTTAAAAAGTTACCAAGTAAGTGCAATACTGCTTTAACAGGCTGGACAGCACTGTTTTTTTTTTTTTCTTACGTTACAAAGTATAAGGCTTAATTAGGGGTTAAATGTTCTTAAAAGTAAAAATACCAAGGATACCAGCTGTGGACAGAATGTAAGTAACTTGCTCAGGAGTGCCAAATTTTTCCCCTAGGAATTCAAAAGTATTACTGTACCTACTATATTTTTATGCAAACAATGCATGTGTTATGCCAGAACTGTTTTACTTAATTTCATCATTTCCCCACGTTGTATGTACATGGGCGCATTATTTGCAAAAAAAATACGTCACTCCGTTCCCCTGAGTGAAGATGAGAAGTATCTGGACCAGCTTTTTAATAGGCAATGTGAATCATATGGAATTACTTCATAATCAGGACAAACTATAATGCTTGGTAGTTCTAAGAGTAAAAGGGGGAAAGAAAAGCAGCATGCCTATTTGTGACTACAGAAGAACAGTACATTATCAGCTTTCTGACCTAGGTGAAAAAGATACCAAAATATGGGTAAGCAAGAAACAATGCTTCCAAAGAAAGTAAAGGTTGTCTTTAATCTAAGGCTGTCACTTTATATACTAGGATACCTTCACAAAGCATTTAACGTAAAATGCCAATTCAACTAATAAATGAGGTTTGCCATTATTCTGGATCATGTACCCAAATTCTACACTGTCACACAAATTGAAAAAAATATTTTCACAACAGATTTTGATAAAAAAAAAATTGAAGTACTTAAGGAAATTTGTTTTTTAAAGAAGTGAAACAACTTTTTTTCTAAAATTCTTTCGAAATGCAAAAATATGGCTATTAATAATTGTTTTATTAATGTGGACATTAGTCTATGTACAATTTTTTAAAATTTCATGGAAAAGATAATCATTCAAAACTATATCCCAAAAGGAATATAAATTATGCCCTGGGGGCACAATGGTTAAGAACTTGGCTACTAACCAAAAGGTCAGCAGTTCGAATCCACCAGCCACTTGGGAACCCTATGGGAGCAGTTCAACTCTGTCCTATGAGTCGCTATGAGTTGGAACTGACTCAATGGCACATAACAACAACCGTAATGTTATCTATTCACGTCTTCTATATTAAGTTATTCTAACTCTTATACCAATTAAAAGAAGGGAAAAAAATTGGATTCCCCTGGTATAAAGTTTCCTGTGACTCATTATTGTTATTTAACTTACTTATAATATCTCCCCCTTGTCCCCAAACCATTATTCAATTGTAATAGATTACTATACAAAGAGGGCCTTTTAAAAAAATAACATTTGGAAGTACCAAAAGACCAAAACCAAACTCATTGCTGTCAATTCTAACTCACAGCAACCCTACAGGACGGAGCAGAACTGCTCCCTGTGGTTCCCAAGGCTATAATCTTTATGGGAACAGACTGCCATACCGTTCTTCCCATGGAGCGGCTGGTGGGTTTCAGCAGCCAACTTCTTAGTTGGCAGCCAAGCACTTAACCAACACGCTACTAGGGCTCCTTATTTGGAAGTAACCTGAGAAAAACTTAAGAAATCTATGTATTCGTGAAAAACAAAGATTGAACCGTTCCCGTTATCTACTAAGAGGTACCAACCAAACCAAACCCACTGCCAACAAGTCAATTCCTACTCGTAGAGACCCTATAGGACAAAACAGAACTGCTCCAGAGGGTTTCCAAAGCTGTAAATCTTTACAGAAGCAGACTGCCACATTCTTCTCCCTCGGAGTCACTGACGGGTTCGAACTGCTGACCTTTTGGTTAGCAGCGGAGTGCTTTAACCACTGCACCACCAGGGCTTCTTATTTGGAAGTAAGAAATCACATATTTGTGAAAAATAAGGACTGAACCATTCCATTAAGAGGTACAAGACACATATATTCTTACATTACAGTTATTTGAAATTTGGATTATAAAATGATATTGGGGGAAACAAAGATAATATAGTGCTCATACTAGGCCTCCTACATACCAATGATTAGCCACTCTAATTATGCAAAGCTCCAAAAAGCCAACAAAATTCTAAAATTTTTATTTAATTCAACTGAAACTGAATTAGAGCACATTTGGTTGGAGACGGCAAGACAGAAGAGCCATAATAAAAGCCAATAATCCTAGATCAAAATCATGTGCATAGATTACTTTTAGAGGGCATTAACTGTTTATGAAGAGCCTGACCCCTAGTGGTTACAAACCACAGCTACATACCCATCAAAGGATTTTTTTTAAGCAGCTGGTTTTGAAAAAGCAACAAAAAATTAAAAGAAAGAAAAATCTGGTGTTTTTATCGGATCTTAAATTTCGTCTATAAAACACACACCAAACCCGCCTCCATGGAGTCAATTCCAACTCACAGAAACCCTACAGGACAGAGTAGAACTGCCCTATAGGGTTTCCAAGGAGTGGCCGGTGGATTCAAACTGCCAACCTTTTAGTTAGCAGTCGAGGAAAACATCTGTCATTACAAATATTAAGACTGGCTCAAATGGTATTTTAGCTTATATTATCCCCATCTATTGTACTTCATAAAATTATACAGAAAATCATCTCATCTAAACTCCTTACTTCATGAATAAAGAATATGAGACCCAGAAAAGTTTAGAGACTTGGTTGAGTTTTTTTAAGTATGAAGTTTAAAAAAAAAAAAAGTCAATCAAAATAACAAAACAAAATAACAGAGTATGCTGCATAATCCCCATATTAATAATTTTCTCTTATTTGGAAAACAGTCACATTTGTTTTGAATGTCTGGCACACAGTAAGCATAGCTCTAAAACTTTTCCTTTCATGAGCTGAATCCTGACGATTTGTGTACCTGAAAAACGGAAGGAGAAATAAAATTGCAGGTTAAAGAATTCAGAGTGCTGCACACAGCTGTCCTCACACAGCAGCTGGAGAATAAATGCTCCCTCCACACCCTTACCTAACTTGTAACTTTTTAGCAGCACGACTCTATGAGTTATCTGTGCCGCATATTCCCCACACCACTACTCTGCTTAAAATTCTCTCCATTCTTTTTCTTCCCTCAACAGATTCTTAAATGATGGTTATGTTCTTCTGAAGGCCCTCTTCTTACTCCATACACACCTTATAGGTTCACTTACATCAACAAGTCAATCATTTCCAAATCTAGAAATCCACACTAAAGCTCTTTCTTTTGTTACCAATGTGTATACCAAAAGCCGACTATTTATACTTTAATGCCCCGCCGGCATTTCAAACTCTTCCCATATCCAAAGTTTAAATCATCTAACCCTCAAACCTGCGCTTCTTCTGATGCAGGTATGCCCGCTTTTCAAAAGTCTGCTTTACGCCACTACACTTTTGCGAAGGACCTACATTAGTACCTGCTTTCGCTAACGAAAAGAAATCCAAATAGAATTTTCGCTTTTATGAAAAAAGGCGAAAGGCAGCAGGTACCCTGAGCAGGGAGAGCGGCCTCACCAAGCTCCTTCCCCAGCAACTACACTCAGCATCTCAGCATCAAGCCGCCATGTCTATGAGCATCTGTACTGTCTTCCCAATTCTCGTAAGTCAAACTACACTGTACATGCATTAGTTCTACTTTATATAGGCTGTGTATTTATCGTATCGTTCCTGCTCTTACTACACATTAGTATTATTTTAGGTTCTGTGTATTATTTGGTACGATTTGGTGGGTTATTTTTCGGGTCTGGGAATGCTCAAAATTTTTTCCCATATAAATTCATGGTAATTGCTTCTTCACTTTACATCATTTTGGTTAATGAAAGGTTTCACAGGAACATTCCATTTTCGGATAGCAGGGGAAACCTGTACTCTTTCTTTCTGAACAGCCCATCGCCTACAAACCCGGGGGTCATCTTTGGCTCTTCCCTCAGCCTTCACTTCCAAGCCCCAAGTCAAATCAATCACTACCTGCTTGCTTTCTCTTGACTATATCTACTTCACACACTGACACTTCCTTAGTCTCGGCCACCATCATCACTAACCAGCTTCCTAGTTGGTCTCCCAGACTTAGTTTTTCCAAGTACTACACCCCTGTCCAACAGATCTCACATACTCCAGAATAATCTAAAACTCAAATCTGATCAATTCATTTACTCTCCTCCTCAAAACTTTTCCATGACTCACCACCACTCTTTGGAGAAGGCTTCCTTGTTTACAAGATCCTGCAGGATACAGCTACCACTTAACCTATCTAGCCTCATCTTCCCCTACCTTCTGCCACCAACACCACACACTCTTCCCTGCCCCAATTCATGTGCCAAGTTCATTCCCCATCCATTCTGAGCTACTTATAATTTTCTGAGTTTGTCATGCTATTTCCTCCATCTAGAGATAAACATGTATTCCTGCTACCTGGTATCTATTTATCCTCTCCCCTAACGCTTACCTTTTACTTAGTTAACATCGTTATATCCCAGTTGAGGCAGTATTTAACTACGTTTTATTAGTTAGAAAGACCTTCACAACTAATTTAGGCATCCCTCCTGCGTGCTCCCTATACTGTCCCCATAATGGACATTAAATCATTGAATTGTGGTGCCCATTCGTTTTTCTCTCACACTAAACTGAACTCCTTGACCTCATTCACAGAATAGTGTCTGCCACATAGCACACGCTCAGTTTGATAGTTCCTCAAAAAGTTAAACACAAAATTACCATATGATCCAGCAATTCCACTCCCAGGTATATACCCAAATAAACTGAAAGCAAGAACACAAACAGATATTTGTACACCAATGTTCACTGCAGCACTACTGACAATACCGAAAATGTAGAAGCAACCTAAATATCCATCAACAGATGAATGGATAAGTAAATGCAGTCATGATACATGTTACAACATGGATGAACCTTGAAAAGATTATGCTAAGTGAAATAAGTCAGTCACAAAGGACAAATATACGACCTCACTTACATGAAACAGCTAGAATAGACAAGTGTACAGAGACCAAATTTTATTAGTGGTTACCAAGGGCAGGAGGGAGGGAGGGAAAAGTGAGATCTCATTGCTTAGGGAACACCAAGCTTCAGTTAAAGGTGATGAAAAAATAACAGAATGACATGGCTGAACAATATGATAAATAAATAATGTCACTGAAGTATACCTGTAAAGAATGTTGAAATGGCAAATACTTTGTTACATATGCATTTAAGACAATTTAAAAAACAAAAATAAAAAAGAGAAAGAGGCCCACCGAAGTCTTTACCATTTTGAAATTTAAGTGTTATTCAGAGTTTCTATATCATGTTTGAACAGAAGTAGAATATTAACAATATATAGCCAAGACACAACAAAAGTTATAAATGAACAAAAATATTGATTTAGCTCCCACCCTACATAATGATCTTTTTTTTTTTTTTTTAAGGATGGGAACATGACCATGGCAGTTCTACAGGAAGAATTATAGCCAAGATAACGGGGCAGTTACTAAAAACAAAATTCATGTCATGATCCAGCCTGAACCTGTCACCAGATCATTTTACACTCATCAATAAATAATTTTGTGTCTTTAAATTTTAAATACAAATAAAATGCATGCACTAGACAATAGCTTTACTTACATTTATTAATCAGGCTAATATGCCTCATCCAAATTTAAAAAATGAAGTTGATACTTCAATTCATAAAGACACCTTTGGTTCACAACAGGATTTTGAAAAAATATTCCCTATTTACCAGAAGCCAAAAAGGTGCAGCAATTTCTAAAATGTGTTTATGCATAACTTTTAGTTGTAGAAAGTAATCCTGAAAGAGCAAACTTACATAAAAAGAACAAAATGGCTTGAAGTTACACTGAATTACAAGCAAAATGGGAAAAATGTGCACTGAACATCACTACAAAAATGTACAGATACAGAATTTCACTTACCTTTTTAAACATAACTAGTGAGATGACTGCGGATGCTGTGAAAAGTGCTGCTATGATTATCATCATGATCCCAACAGGAATACTCTGATTGAGACCAGTAAGGGATGAGATCCAACCACTACGAATTAAGGAAAAGTAAAATTAAACAAATAATGCACACTTTTAAAAAATAACATAATACCTAACACATATTCAGCACTTATCATGAGACAGGTACTGTTCAAGTTCTTTATATGTATGTGTATATATATATACAAAGTGAGTTGCGGGGGTGTGTGTGTGAATGTATGAAGTGAGTCATCTGTGTGTGTGTATACCCACACATATATTAACTCACTTTATTCTTACAAGAATCTCATTAAGATAGATGTTGCTTTCAATCCCTATTTTGTAAATGAGACCTGAGTCACAAAGATTCAGTAACTTGCCCAACGTCACACAGCTAATAAATCACACAGTCTGAATTCGAACCCAAACCATCAAATTCCAGAGCCTGAAGTGTTTACCACCAAATTATACTGCATTTTAAACCCTAAGAATTCATTAATCCCTCTTCTAAATGATCATTTAAAATTCTGCTGAATAGTGAAAGAAAATATTTGTAAACCACATATCCAACAAAAAACTAGCATCTAGAACATATAAAGAACTCCCACAACTCAACAGCAAAGAAAAAAAAGACAATTAAATTAGAAAATGGGCAAAATACATGGAGACATTTCACCAAAAGGATATAAAGAGGATATAAAAAGCACATGAAAAGTTGTTCCACATTATTATTCATTAGGGAAATGAAAAGTAAAACCAAAATTAGGTATATCACTACACATGTATCAGAAGAGTTAAAATAAAAACTAGTGACCATATCAAATGCTGGTGAGGAAGTGGAAAACCTGAATCACATCAAACATTGTCAATGGGAATGTAAAATGGTACAGCTATTCTGGGAAACAGTTTGCCAGCCTTTTTTTTTTTAAGAAAACTAAACATACAACTTCCATATGACCCACCAATTACACTCTTCGACTTTTATTCCTGAGAAATGAAAACTTATGCTGACACAAAAATTTATTCATGAATGTTCACAGCTTTATTCACGAAAGCCCAAAACTAGAAACAACCCAGCCCAGACGTCCTTCAACAGGAGAGTGGTTAAACAAACTGTGGGACATCCACATCGTGGAATGCTATTTAGCAATAAAGAGGAATAAAAAGCAGTACAAAGAAATGATACACACGACCTAGATGAATGCCCAGTGAATTATGCTGGGTGTAAAAAGTCAATCCCCAAAGGTTACATGATTCTATTTAAATAACATTCTTGAAAACAGAGAAGATTAGAAACAAAGAACAGATGAGTAGCTGCCAGGGTTAAGGAGAGAGTGGGAGCAGGAGGGAAGTGGGTGTGGCCATAAAAGAGCAACATGAGGGACCCTTGTGGTGATGGGAATGCTCTGCATTGTGACTGCAGCAATGTCAAGATCCTGGTTTTGATATTATACTATGATTTTACAAGGTGTTACCTTTGGGGGAAACTGAGTAAAAGGTACATGGGAATCACTCGGTATTGTTTCTTACAACTGCATGTGAATCCACAATTATCTCAAAAGTATAATTTTTAAAAATCTGAGTTGCATGAGATCTTGAAACAGCTCATCCTGTATGCACCCTCATTGGCAGACTCTTTCTGTGCTATTTTGTCACTATACATGCTATTACGCTCAACTTCAAAGTTTTTTTCTAACTTTGTGCTAGAAAGTAAAAGTAATCTCATAAAAACAAAAATCTTGTTAAGTGTATTTTTCAATTAAACATTTAAATCATTTCCTTTCCCTCAAATGCCAAAAACTAAGTAGTATTTAAGGTAATAATGAAAACTTTTCCTAAAAACTGATTTAAAAGACTTATATAAATTCTCTGCAAGTATCTATGTCCACAAGGAACTCTACAAAGCTACCAATAGTTGTCTGCCAGCTCGTCACGACTCTGCTTCAGTAGCGGCATACTAAATGTCAGTCTTCAGCAATACTCTTGTTACATGCTGATTTTAGTTTATGAACACAATACATCCAAGTTGTATCATATATACTTTTAGTTTATAAGAATTCGACTGTATGCAACTCAGTTGAAAAAGAAAGAAGAGAGGGAGGGATAATTTTACAAATGTGTACAATTCTGCCAATCATTTCACTCAAAGAATGTTTGCTCCAGAGTGTGAGAACACACATATAAATCTGCTATTATCTCCTGGTCTGGGTCCATTCAGTCTCACTTTCTAAGGGTGCCCCACTAAGTGAGCATCCTTTCACAGTTAGAATGATTCTACTGCTTAAAGATGTATGTATACAGTCATGCATCACTTAACATCCACGTTACATTCTGTGAAAGAGGATGTTATGTGATTTGGGTGTTGTGCAAACATCATACTATATACACTACCTCTCTGAGGTTGCCCGGGGATGGGAGGATGAGGTGACTCATCCGTGCCCCCTTCAGCAGCGGACCACGCCTCCTCTAGGCTCCACATTCCCAGGCTGCCCTGCAGGCCCCTGCAGAGCCCAGTGCCCTTGTCCCCATTGTGGCTGCTGTTCAGCACAAATGGAACAAGCAGTAGCACCAGCAGCACAAACAAGCAGCACTCTCAGTGTCTTCAACGCTGGCCCTTCATAGTTCACCGAGCACCCCAGAGCCTGTTCTCTCCCCTGCCTCAGAAATCCCATCCCATGGCTGCTGTTCCAGCCTCTTCGGGCCCCTGTGTACCTGGAGGAGTGGAACCACCAAGTCTGTGCATCCACAAAGGAAACGGGAGGTGATGTATAAGTGGCTGGACATTACCTGAATTAATGTTATGTGGTGCATGACTGTAAAGGTGTATGCAGCACACCTGCATCTATATGTGTGTATATATGAAAATGTGGGTGTGCACACACACTTCCCTGTGCACCTAACATAGTGCTTGACACATAACAGGTACACCTTTCCTTAAAATCTTTAAAGTTCTTTTCACTCCCTTCCACAATCATTAGCCCTACTATCTCTCTGACCGTTCTTTAGTTTCATTTGCCTTTTTCTTCCTGGTGCCAATTTACATGTGCCTTTTTTTTTTTTTTAATTTAAATTATATATAATCTACTGTTTTAAAAAATGAGAATATAATCTTCAAACAGGTTGGTTTATCCAAATGTTATGTCTTAGGAAATTTTTAAATTGTATCTTTCATTATTTTTGCTTTTCTGTGTAACTATTTTTTAAAAGCCATAAATTATGTAAAGATATTAGATTAACAGCTTAAAACTGGAGTAATTAGATAACTTACCAATTGCCCCAATTATGAAATCCTGCGGCCTGGAGTACATGCACAGCAAACTGACAAATATAGACGAAGAAGAATACAAAGAATCTGAATGAACTGTCACTCCTTTTTTAAAAAAGGTGAGGGGGAGAGAAAAAGGGAAAAACGTCATTTTTCTTATTACCTTTACATTCAATGCAGACTGACACCCAAGCTTTTTTAAAAAATGACAACTACCTGAGGCTTGAATTTAAAATAATAACAACATAATAAGATATGTGAACACTTTAAATACTAGATGAGGATGTTATCATTATTCTAACCTTGTCCTTTCAATTTCCAACTGTAACACATCCATCTTGACACACAAAAAAATTTTTGCTTTCCTTTTTTAATTAAACAGCTATACTGAGGTTTAATTAACATATAATAAACTACAAATATTTACATAACTTGAGAAGTTCTGACACATATATATACACCCATGAACCTTGCCTAATAACGAAAATGAACATATCCATCGTCCCCTAAAATGGTGAATATTCCCAAAAGTTTCCTTATACTCATGGGAAATACCCTCCATCCTACCCTTTGTGCCCCCTCACCACGCTACCTCCATCCTGCCCATCCAGTCCTTTCTGTCACTATGGATTCCACGTCTATCTTAATCTGGAAGCGCCAATAAAATCTGTTTACCTTATTTACTTATAAATAGCCAACTTTTCTATTTATGAACAAGGAGAAAGTAAAATTCATTCCACTGTACATTTACCATGCTAATTATGAATGATTATTTTTAAGCACTTCAAAGTTCTCTAAAATATAAATTACGTATCCCAGCACTTAACTATCTGGACTCTTACCTCCAAGAGAGTGCAAATCTTCCTCTATCTGATCTGTCCAAATGCAAAATCAGTCACATTCAAATTTTAAAAAGTTTGCCTTGTTTTTTTAACTTTACAAGCAGTCACTGAAATTCTAGTTCTTTATATTAAAATGAAAGAAGCTCTGGTGGGCACAGTGGTTAAAGCAGGCAGCTGCTAACCAAAAGCCACTGTGCAGGACAAAGATATGGCAATCTGCTTCCACAAAGGTTACAGCTTTGGAAACTCTATGTGGCAGTTCTACCCTGTCCTTCAGGGTTGTTATGAGTTAGAATTGACTCAATGGCTGTGGGCTTGGTTTGATATATCAAAATGATACAAAAAAGTGCATCTGACTGTCCTGTTAAAAATAATTTTAAAATAATGAGGTTGCACTCCCTGCCAAAAGCCCAAATTTATTAAGGACTTACATGCAAAAACTTGAGCTATTCACAGTACTAAAAAGCATATTAAGTATAAATAATTTCCTTCCCATACACCAAATAGTAAAAAATACTCTAAAGTATAAACAAACTTGAGCAATACAATCATCACTTGAGTACTAAGTTCATTTGAGGAAAGTGCCAGGTAAAGCTATAAGGAGCTCTGAAAAGCCAGATCACCCCAAGGAGGAGGGCTGTTTCAGAGCCAGAGACAGAAAAAGTCCAGGAGAAAAAACACAACTGGACAGGTAAAAGGATTTCTTGCATCTAGAACCAAATGTGAAGGGGGTCTTGTATGCAAGAAGGGATTAGGAAGCTGACTGTTTAAATAAACCAGTTCGTACACAGCCATCTTAAGTCAAAAAAGAAAGAGGAGAAATGTAATTACGTAAACACTGATTTAAGCCTAGTGGTTTTAAGATGTTATCTGCCTCAGTTTACAATGAAGTATCCACGGTATCATGATTCCACCTAAGTAATCTATTTCCTCTTCTGAATGCACAATAGATCGGATGGATGGACAGAGCGAGACAAAACCTCCTACTACTTGCCATCCTGGCTCTTCCAGATCGAAGTATTAGAGAAGTAAATTCCCAAAGAAGCCAGTGGTTTTTGGTTTGTTTTTTTTTTTTAATAATACATTATCAAGTTAAAGCAAACCTTTACAAGAAAGTAATCCCCTAAATCACCATAATAAATCTGAGAAAACAGGCTTCTAGGCACTTATAAAGTTCATTTCACATTCCAAACCAATACTAGAAAAAAAACAAACCCACTGCCGTTGAGTCCATTCTGACTCATAGCGACCCTATAGGACAGAGTAGAACTGCCCAACAGAGTTTCCAAGGAGCGCCTGGAGGATTCGAACTGCCGACCTCTTGGTTAGCAGCCATAACACTTAACCACTATGCCACCAGGGTTTCCAAACCAATACTAGAAATATTCATTATAAATACAATTTGAGGGAACAGGGAAGATGTTTCATTATTTCAAAAGAGCTAACCAAAAATTTACATTGAACCTTGAGAACTAAAACAGTCAACTTCTTTACCTTTGGCAACTCAACAGAATGGTCAAAAGCATGCAGCTTTAAAGGCTTTTTTTTTAAAGGCAGGCTTGGATTTGAATCTAGCTTCTTACACTTTAAGCTATATAATTTTGGGCAAAATACTAAGCCCCTTTGTCTGAAATTTTCCATTTGCAAAACAGGGATAACAGTGCAGTCATTTTTGTAAGGATGAAATCATACCTGTGAAGTGTTTGGCAGGGAGATACGCAGGCACACAGTAGTATCTCCATTATACTAGCACAATAAAAACCCGTTGCCATCGACTCGATTTGGACTCACAGCAACCCTATAGGACAGAGTAGAACTACCCTATAGGGTTTCCAAGGAATAGACTTGAATTTTCGGCTAGGAGCCAAGCTCTTAACCACGGCTCCGCTAGTACAACAGTACCACTAATAAACCGTTTGCTCACAGAAGTAATGTTCTGCTCATAAATAATATTTGGCTGCTGCTAACAAAATCTGAGACACAGTTAGCACCTTCATTACTAATACCAGACCAAGTAACACATGAAATTTTTGAAAATGTAAAGATATTAGGATAAAAAGAAACCTAAAAAGTACAGCTACGTTTCTTAGTTACCTAGGAATCCAAGACTGGCTAAACCAGCCCCATTTTCCTCTAATTATTTTGTGCTGAAATCAATTCTTTCTCCAGAATGGGAGTTCCAAAATAGGCTTTAAAAGGCAGGACTGTAACCCCCAAATTATGCATAAAATTTTGTATATGCGTATTTTTCTTAGGAAGAAGGTTCACAGATTTTAAATCCATAATGGAGACTGCAACTTAAAAATATTAACCACCACCAGACTAGATGAAAAAACATGGGACTGCGATGGAAGATCCTACCTGGACTTTATCTTCTTCCGATCTATGTTCTTGCAAAAGCCGAGAGGCACAATGAAAAATGCTTTTGTAATGAAATTTTAATACCTAAATCACTACCTGGGTTCAAGCTCTGGATCTTTTATACTTAACTAACTCTACTTTGCAATAATAGCTAACATCTGTTGAACATTTACCATATGTCAGGGACCATGCCAAACATGCATTTTCCCACTTAATCCTTACGATACCTTCATGATGTAGGTACTACTACTGACTTCATGTAGGTGGAGGAGTTGTACTCTGTTCTACCCTTAAACTACTCTTAGCTATAAAATACTTAAATGTTTTACTGTTCTAGAAGCAATGCTACTCTATTTATTTGAATTACCGTTTAACACCAGATGTGTATAAAATAACCAGCTAACAAAACACACAATCAAGAACTGACTCACCAAAAGATATTTTAAGAAGTATTTGTCTCAAGCACCTTATATAATTCCTACATTTACTGCAAACCTCAAATATTATAACAGTGCCAGGGATTTTAAAACGCTGAAACTAACACCTTCTGCACTTCAGCTAGCCTTTCAGAAGATATCTGACAGTACTGATTTACTCTGAAGTGCAAATGATGCCAGATAGCACAACAGCATATCTTAAAAAACAGGTGTGCCTTAAAAAAATAACAGGTCATGAAAAGAAGTAACAATGGTACATTAAAAGAAACATTTATAGATGGTAAAAAGACAAAAGTGCCTTTGAAATTTCTTTAAATAAGTGAATAAATAAGAATAGTTAAAAACCTAAGAAAATATATCTCTAGGCTAAAAACTTTCCTAAATCTCTCAAATGAAAACCAAAAGGTAGTGGGGGAAGGCTACTTCTTGATTTTTCATAACAAAACATATGCCATCTCAACAATTTTTACATGTATAATTCAGCGACATTGAGTACATTCAAGTTGTGCATCCTTTCTCGCTATCTTTTCCAAATCATTCAACCACCATTAACATAGCCACAATGCCCCCTAAGCAAAACCTCGCCCCTTCTCTCTCCACTACTGATAGATCTTTGGTTCCTATATATTTGCTTATTTCATATAAGTGAGATCATACAATATTTGTCCTTTTGTGACTGACTTATTTCGTTCAGTGTGATGTTTTCAAGGTTCTTGATTTTTTTCATTTAAATATTAACTGTTGATTTATATTGTAGAAAATAAGGACACAACTTACCTATACATTCCTCCACATTTCCGTAACTACCATGCATATGCGCGCTTCCTGTTTCCCTCTTCTTCCCAATACAGTCATAATTTTGGCTGGATTAATGTAAATTTGGTTAGTACTGCTCACTTTAAGGACCCCTAGTGGCACAGTGGTTAAGCGCTTGGCTGCTAACTGTAAAGTCGGAGGTTCGAACCTACCAGCCACTCTGCAGCAGAAATATGTGGCAGCCTGCTTCTATAAAGATTACTGCCTTGGAAACCCCGCAGGGCAGTTCTACTCTATCCTATAGTGTCGATATGAGTGGGAATTCACACCACGGCAATGGGTTTACTGCTCACTTATTTTGACTATATAAATACTATTCACAGTTGAACCATGAGGTAAAGTATGATTAGTTTTCCCATCCTGCACAATCTTTTTTTAATTTTCCATTGTCTTTTTTTTTTTTCTATGTTCTTAACCAGTAATTGATCTCTAATTTCTCCTTCATGTGTATAAATCTCTCTTAACACATTTAAATCCATTAAGAAGTCTAACAATTTTATTTTCCTGCAGCTGTTTCTCTTAAAGTCTCTAACCTGCTCATATCTGAACTGATAGAGCTCTGGACTGGCCATCTACTTGTCATCTTGAGACCTCCCTTCAACATTATCCTGGGAATAAACTAGAGCTCTCTCTTGTATTAGAACTCCTGTTTTCTGGAACCCATGTTTTCCTCTTTTTTGGTTTACTCCCTCATTTTCGCAGAAATCATCTTCTACTCTGGTAGATTCCTGAATAAGGACATATGCATAGGTATAGTTTTTATAATCCTGTCTACAGTATCTCTGAGTTTACATTAAATTTGATAGTTTAACTAGGCATAGAATTCTACGTTAAAAATTATATTTTCTCCACAATGAAGGCATTGCCCCGTTGTTTCTTGTCAGTGTTGCCACTAAAAAGACTGATGTCATCCTGATTATTGTAAAATAAATTTCCAGAAATGTCTTAGAAAGCAGGGGAGGGGAAAGTGGAAAATACAAGAGAAAAGATAAGAACAATAGGTTTACCCAAGTTTCAATATCTGACAAACGAGAAGCCTTTTTAACAAAAACACACACAAAAAAAAAACAGAGAAAAGGGGATGATTAAAGAAATACAATAAATTTTTCAATATTCAGAAGCTAAGGCTCCAGACTAAAGGTCCACAGAGTGCCCAGCATAATAATGAAAGAATATAACTTTACCAACCAAGACACATTTTTGTGAACTGTCAGAATACCAAGGGTAGAGAGAAAATTTTAAATAGTTCCTAGAAAAGGAAAACAAACAAACAAAATACCCAAGTTGAACAATCAGAATAGCACCAGATTTCTCAATAGAAATACTGCATGCTAAAAGCCAAGGGACAGTTTTCCAAATTCTGAAGGATGTGATTTCTACCTTATATTCAACCAAACTATAAACTCAATGTGGAGTAAGAAATAAGTATTT
This sequence comes from Loxodonta africana, assembly GCF_030014295.1. Lineage (NCBI taxonomy): Eukaryota > Metazoa > Chordata > Mammalia > Proboscidea > Elephantidae > Loxodonta > Loxodonta africana. Next base: position 83,093,463 of record NC_087343.1, on the reverse strand, counting down.
CCTCAAGTATTAAGACCTAAAAAAGGAAGAATCTCCTTAGTACTCTTCTCTCAGAAATCTACTAAAAGATATAAAAAGGAGATTTGAAAAAAGAGATCTCTCAAGAATTGCAAATATAAAATTTTTTTTTAAAAAAAAAGAACTGCAAATGGAAGAAGGCTCCTCAAACTGATAAAAGGCATCTACAAAAAAATCTACAGCTAACATCATACTCAATAGTTAATGCTTTTCCCCTAATACCTGAAACAAGTCATGAATCTCTGCTCTTTCTATATCTATTCACCACAGTACTGGAGATTGTAGCCAGTGCAGTAAAGGTGGGTGAGTGGGTAAGAAGGGGAGGGAGGAGGGAAAGTGGGAGGATTGGTGGGCAGGCGGGAGGAAGAGAGGAAGGATAAATAGATAGATAGAAGTAAGAAACAAACGTAGATTAATTAAAGATATCTACTTTGGAAATGAAAAAGAAAAACTCTTTTTATTTCCAGAAAACATTATCGTATATATAGAAAACCCTAAGGAATCTACGCACATGCACACAAACACATACACTACTAGAGCAAAGGAGTTTAGCAACGTGGAAGGATACAAGATCAATAACGAAGGTAAACTATATTTCCAACTACTAGCAACAAAGGTTCCAAAAGCGAAATTAATAAAATAATTCTCTTTAAAATAACATTAAAAACATAAAGTACTGCTTAGCGAAATTAAACAATATCTACATAAATGGAGACATTCCATACTTATAAATTACAAAACTTAATATTAAGACATCAATTCTACCCAAATTGACCCACAAATTTAATCCAATTATATCAAAATCCCAGTAGACTTTTTTTTATAGAAGTGGATTCACTAGTTCTCCCCAAGTGTCTATCAGCAGTTTGTTGTTCTGTGGTGGCCTGAGTGTTGCTATGACGCTGGAAGCTATGCCACTGGTATTTCAAATACCAGCAGGGTCGCCCACGGTGAACAAGATTCAGTGGAGCCTCCAGAATAACACAGACTAGGAAGAAGGACCAGGCAGTCTACTTCTGAAAAAACTGGCCAGTGAAAGCCTTATGAATAGCAGCAGAGCACTGTTTGATACAGTGCCAGAAGATGAGCCCCTCAGGTTGGAAAGACATTCAAAATACAACCAGGGAAGAGCTGCCTTCTCAAGGTAGAGTCAACCTTAATGATGTAGATAGAGTCAAACTTTCAGGACCATCATTTGCTAAGATGGCATGACTCAAAATGAGAAGAAACAGCTACGAACATCCATTAATAAGTACAATACAGAATGTACAAACTATGAATCTATGAAAACTGGATGGCATCAAAAATCAAATGGACTGCATAAAGATCGAATTACTAAGCACTAGTGAGCTGAAATACACTGATATTGGCCATTTTGAATCAGATAATCATATGGTCTACTATGCCAGCAATGACAAATTGAAAAGGAATGGCATCCCATTCATTGTCAAAAAGATTTCAGGATCTATGCTGAAGTACAACACTGTCAGTGATAGGATAACAGCCATACTCCTATAAGGAAGACCATTTAATACAACTATTATCCAAATTTACACACCAACTACTAAGGCCGAAGATGAGGAAATTAAAGATTTTTACCAACTTCTACAGTCTGAAATTCATCAAACATGCAATCAAGATGCATTGATAATAACTGGTGATTGGAATGCAAAAGTTGGAAACAAAGAAGAGGACTGATAGTTGGAAAAGCAGCCTTGGTAACAGAAACGATGCCGGAGATCGCATGATAGAATTTTGCAAGAACAAGGACTTCTTCGTTGCAAATACCTTTTTCAACAACATAAATCACAACTATACATGTGGACCTAGCCAGATGGAATACACAGGAATCAAATCGACCGTGTCTCTGGAGACAGACCATGGAGAAACTCAGTATCATCAGTCAAAAGAAGGCCAGGGGCTGACTGTGGAACAGACCATTAAAGGCTCCTGTGCAAGTTTAAATAGAAACTAAAGAAAATTACATCAAGTCAGGAGAGTTAAAATACAAACTTGAGTATATCATACTTGAACAAGAACAGATTTGACGTACTGAACACTAATGACCAAAGAATAGGCAAGCTGTGGAATGACATCAAGAGCACCATACATTAAAAAAATAAAAGATCATTAAAAAGACAGGAAAGAAAGAAAAGACCAAAATGGATGTCTGAAGAGACTCTGAAACTTGCTGTTGAAATTAGAGTAGCTAAAGAGAAAGGAAGCAATGGTGAAGTAGAAGAGCTGAACAGAAGATTTCAAAGAGCAGCTCTAGGAGACAAAGTAAAATATTATAATGACACATGCAAAGACTTGAAGTTAGAAAACCACACATTTAGTATTTCGCGAGCTAAAAGAACTGGAGGAAAGTTCAAGCCTCGAGTTGCAAAACTGAAGGATTCTACAGGGAAAACATTGAACAATGCAGGAAGTACCAAAAACAAAAGGAAGGAATAAACAGAGTCACTGTACCAAAAAGAATTGGTCGACATTCAGTCATTTCAGGACGTAGCGTATGATTAAGAGCCAATGGACCTTGGCTGAAAGCAGAAATACCAGGGAGATATTTACCGACTATGTTTTACGGACTATGCAAAGGCATTCAATTGCGTGGATCATAACAAATTAAGGATAACATTGTGAAGACTGGAATTCCAGAACACTAAATTGTCTCATGAGGACCCTGTACATATACCAAGAGGCAGTCGTTCAGAAAGAACAGGAGGATACCATGTGGTTTAAAGTCAGGAAAAGTATGGATCATGGTTGTATCCTTTCACCATACTTACTCAATCTGTATACTGAGCAAATAATCTGAGAAGCTGGACTACATGAAAAACCCAGCATCAGGATTGGAGAAGACTCATTAACAACCTGCAATATGCAGATGATACAACCTTGCTTGCTGAAAGTGAAGAGGACTTGAAGCACTTACTGATGAAGATCAAAGTCTACAGCCTTCAGTATGGATTACACCTCGACTTAAAGAAAACAAAAACCCTCACAACTGGACTTAGTATAAGCAACATCATGACAAGTGGAGAAAAGATTAAAGTTGTCAAGGATTTCATTTTACTTAGATCCACAATCAATGCCCATGGAAGCAGCAGTCACGAAATCGAATGATACATTGCACTGGGCAAATCTACTGCAAAAGACCTCTTTAAAGTGGTAAAAAGCAAAGTTGTCACTCTGAGAACTAAGGTACACCTGACCCAAGCCATGGTATTTTCATTCGCCTTACATCCACATGAGAGCTGGACAATGCATAAGGAAGACCAAAGAAAAGCTGACTCCCTTGAATTATGGTGTTGGTGAAGAATACTGAACATACCATGGACTGCCAGAAGAACAAACTTGTCTTAGCAGTACAACCAGAATGCTCCTTAGAAGCAAGGATGATGAGACTTCATCTCACGTACTGTGGATATGTTATCAGGAGGGACCAGTCCCTGAAGAAGGACATCATGCTGGGCAAAGTAGATCAGCAAAATGAGATGGACTGACACAGTGGCTGCAACAATGGACTCAAGCATGGCAAGGTAATGCTTGTGAGCATTGCAGGACTGGGCAGTGTTTTGTTTTGTTGTATGTAGGGTCACTGTGAGTCAGAAGTGACTCAACGGCACCTAACAAGCTAGTTCTTTTAAAATTTAAATGAAATGCCATGGACTCTGAATAGCCAAAACAATTTTGAAAATGAAGAACAAAATTGAAGGACTGACTTACTATGCTGTTGTTATTAGTTGCTGTCAAGTCAATTCTGATTCATGGCGACCCCACATGTGCAAAGAACATTAATCAAGAATGGGTATTGGTATAAGGATAGGCATATAGTTCAACAGAACAGAACAGAGTCCAAAAATAAATCCTAATGTTTACGGTCAATGGATTTTCAACAAAGATGCCAAGACAAGTCAATGGGGAAAGTCCATAGATAGACACACACACACCAAAAAAAAAACTAGGGGACATATACAGAGATGATAAAACTAGAATTATAATAATGGAATGAGCAAAAATAAAATAAAAATCTAACTTCACCCTAATGGTTAACTGTGGAGCAGGGAAACGGGATCAAACCAGAGCTTCAACAGTATTAATAATGTTCTATTTCTTAAGCTGAGCAGTGGGTGTACAGCTCACATATGTTTCATTATTATGCCTCATAATTTATGTTTCAGATATTATTTTATATATATCAAGTATGTCACACTTTAAAAATAGATTAAAGTACTGCTTTGGAAATTGTCTTGAAAGCTAAAAAGACCAATGGCACTGTTTCCATCGTGTGCGAATGATAAAAACCAACGCATTAAACACCATTTATTGGGTTTGAGATAATGATCAATTAATTTAATTTTTAGGTTTCTGAATACGACAGAATAATTGTGGCAAGCCAAATTACCACCAAGAACAATAAGAAAACCAGGACAAATATGGAGAAAAAAAAATCTGTTTAAATCCACTGAACAGCTGATGAAGCAATCAGCAATAGTGGGATCATGATTCTAGAGAACTATAGAAGATGTAAGTTGATACTGTTGATACTGTATAGCCACTTCTTCATTGGCTGCAGCACAAGCAGCTGAAAATCCAGGCCTTGCCTGTATAGAGGGCTGCTGCTGGGGGACAAAGAAACCAACAGAACTTTGGCAGTCTCACAGGGCTAGAGATATTAATATAACAATACTGATGAGAAGTCAGAACCCTAAAACTGGCCCTAACATGCAGCCAGCTTTTCCCTCAAGTGGTATCGCAAATTCTGAAGCTAAAGGTAAACAGAGCCTCTGAAAACTGAGTAAAGTTTTCTGCAATCTTCCCTAAGGCAACAAGGATTAGAGCAGGAGTTCTCAAAACTTTTGGACCTAGGACTTCTTTATACTCTTAAAACTTGAGGATTCAAAAGAACTATCTTTATGTGGGTTATAACTATTGGTTTAGCCAAATAGATATTAAAACAGAAATATCTAAAGTATTTATTACAAGTTAACAAAAATAACATTTTTATGAACGATAATTATATTTTCAAAATAAAAAGTGAGAAAGTAGCATTATTTTACATCTTGGGAAATCTCTTTAATGTCTGACAGGGAACACAGCAGACAGTCCCTGACAGAGCAGCAGAAAACTGGGATGCAGAACTCAAATTCTAGTAACAAGACCAGATTTAATGGTCTAAGGCTAGAGGAACTCCAGAAGACGTGGCCCCCAGACTCTCTCCTAACCCAGAACTGAGACCATTCCCAAAGTCAACTCTTCAGGCAAAGAGTAAACGGACTATAAAACATGAAATAATACTCATGACGAGTGTGCTTCGTAGTACAAGTAGATACATGAGACTAAATGGGCAGCTCCTGTCTGGAGGCAAGACGAGAAAGCAGAAAGGGATAGGACCTAACTGAATGGATACGGGAAACCCAGGGTAGAAACGAGCAGTGTGCTCTCAAATTGTAGGGATTGCAACTAGGGTCACAAAACAATGTACGTATAAATGAACGTATGAGGAATTGACTAGAGCTGTAGACTTTCACCTAAAGCACAATAAAAATAATACTCACAAGGAGTGTGCTTCTTAGTTCAGATAGATACACGAGACTAAATGGGCGGCTCCTGTCCAGAGACCGGATGGGAAGGCCGAAAGAGACAGGAACTGGTTGAATGGATACGGGTAACCCAGGGTATTAAGGGGGAGTGTGCTGTCACATTGTGAGATTGCACCTAGGGTCACATAACAATGTGTGTATAAATTTTTGTATGAGAAATTAAGCCGTGAACTTTCACCTAAAGCACAATTTTAAAAGAAAGGTGATACAGCCTAACAAAGACAAAGAAGTTCAAGTTCAAAATTAATTCTAATCACCATTTGTTAACCACCTATACCTCTTATCAGCTCTGCAAATATCCCTAATTTATACTTAAACTATGGCTCCAAGATTTACCACATCTGCCCAAGGCCACACAGCTTTTAAGGCAGGATACCATGATTCTCTTTCTCAGTCTGTTTCTAATAGTTATGCTCTTGCAATAATGGTGGTGCTATATTAATAATTACCTAATATATTAAAGTATTTACCTAACGCTCAGTGATTTGTAGAACCATAAAATTAAGTAAGTTGCAGTATTTTTAAAATCCAAAAATCGCAACTGCATGTTTAATGGTCAATCCGTTCAGATAGCTAATAATTCTAACTTTTAAAAGCACGTACACTTGAAGGTTCTCTGTATTATTCTCCTTCAGATTTATCCAATATGATTACCTTATAGAAGACAAAGTCCTTGAAAAATACCAGTAAAAGGAGCTGCCTGGTTGAATGTTGAGAAGCCATATTCATAAAACAGTATTTTACAGAGTTTGAAAAACTGTATTTTTCATGAGTATTCTGATATTTTGATGGTGTCGGTAAAATCGGGTTTCCCTTTTTCCTGGTTCCAGAGAAAAATATTTATAAAAACCTTAAATCCTCAAAAAGGTAACCCAAGAAAGTTAACTTAAAAATAACCAACCTTATATTTATGGATCGATCACAAAGTTTAATGTTGCTGTTTTTAGGTGTCATTGCATTTTCTGACTCAGAGATACTATATACAACAGAGCAAAACACAGCCCAGTTCTGTGCCATGCTCACGTTGATTGCTATGTTTGAGCGCATTGTTGCAGCTACTGTGTCAATCTATCTCGTTGAGAGTCTTCCTCTTTTACAATCACCCTTTACTTTAACAAGCATGACATCCTTCTCCAGGGACTGGTCCCTCCTGATAGCATGTCCAGAGTATGTGAGACAAAGTCTCACCATCCTCCCTTCTAAGGAACATTCTGGCTGTACTTCTTCCAAGACAGATTTGTTCATTCTTCCGGCAGTCCATGGTATATTCAATATTCTTTGCCAACACCATAATTCAAATGCGTCAATTTTTTTCAGTCTTCCTTATTCATTGCCCAACTTTCGCATATACATAAGGCAACTGAAAATACCTTAGTCCTCAAGGTGATATCTTTGCTTTTTACTACTTTAAAGAGATCTTTTGCAGCAGACTTACCCAATGCAATCTGTCCTTGATTTTTTGACTGCCTTTTCCATGGGCATTGATTATGGATCCAGGTGAAATGAAATCCTTGATAACTTGAATCTTTTCTCCGTTTGTCAATAAACTTCTATGGTTTATTGGTACATGTCTACCAGAGTCAAAGTACAACCTAGAGCATATCCCACCTGAATTTAGACAGCATCTCAAGAATAGATGTGAAGCATTGAACACTAATGACCAAAGACCAGACAAGTTGTGGGATCACATCAAAGACACCAAAAAGCAAAAGGTAATTTAAAAGCCAGGAAAGAAAAAACAAAAGAAATGTCAGAAGAATCTCTGAAACTTGCTCTTGAACATAGAGTAGCTAAAACAAATGGAAGAAATGATGAGATAAAAGTAAAAGACCTGAACAGAAGATTTCAAATGGCAGCTCAAGAAGACCAAGTGAAGTATTACAATGAAATATGAACTAAGACCTAGAGTTAGAAAACTCGGCATTTCTCAAGCTGAAAGAACTGAAGAAAAATTCCAAGCCTCAAGCTGCAATACTGAAGGATTCTACTGGTAAAATACTGAAGGATGCAGGAAGCATCAGAAGAAGATGGAAGGAATATACAGAGTCACTGTACCAAAAAGAACTGGTCAACATCCAATGATTTCAGCACGTAGCATATGATCAAGAACTGATGGTAATGAAGGAAGAAGTCCAAGCTGCACTGAAGGCACTGGCAAAAAACAAGGTTCCAGGAACTGACGAAATGCCAGTTGAGATGTATTAACAAACAGATGCAGCACAGGAAGTGCTCACTTGTCTATGCCAAGAAATTTGGAAGACAGCTACCTGGCCAACCAACTGAAAGAGATCCATATTTATGCCTATTCCAAAGAAAGGTGATCCAACACAATGTGGCAATTATGAAGCAATATCATTAATATCACATGCAAGCAAAACTTTGCTGAAGATCACTCAAAGGTGGCTGCTGCAGTACATCGACAGGGTGCTGCCAGAAATTCAAGCCAGATTCAGAACAGGACGTTGAACGAGGGATATCACTGCTAATGTCAGATGGATCTTGGCTGAAAGCAGAGAACACCTGAAAGATATTTACCTATGTTTTATTGACTATGCAAAGGCATTTGACTGTGTGGATCATAACAAATTATGGGTAACACTGCAAAGAATGGAAATTTCAGAACACTTAATTGTGCTCACATGGAACCTGTACACAGACTGAGGCAGTTGTTCTAACAGAACAAGAGGATACTGCAGGGTTTAAAATCGCGAAAGGTGTGTGTCAGGGTTGTATCCTTTCACCATACTTATTCAATCTGTATACTGAGCAAATAATCTGAGAAGCTGGACTGTATGAAGAACGCAGCATCAAGATTACAGGAAGACTAATTAACAACCTGCAATATGCAGATGACGCAACTTTGCTTGCTGAAAGTGAAGAGGACTTGAAGCACTAACTGAAGAAGATCAAAGATCACAGCCTTCAGAATGGATTACACCTCAACATAAAGAAAACAAAAATCCTCACAACTGGACCAGTAAGCAATACCATGATAAACAGAGAAAACAAGGTGCAATACCAATATTAAATTCCTTTGTAATTCAAGCATATCTTAGAGTCTTTGAATATCACCCAATTTTTATATATGAGTTATGCTACCCAAAGTTTCAGAAATGCCTACTTTTAAATCATTTATATTATACATTTCTAAGGGTAAGTACTGTCTTGTTTGTATCTACAGCATACTGTCAGTGCTCAATGAGTGATTAATTTAACCTTAAGGTACTTTATGTTTTAACTATATTACAACTGTATTAACCAAGGATACTCCTTTGCAATCATAGTCATTTAACTTAGTATCTCCCTAAAAGAATCAAGTAAACTTAATAATGAACTTGCAAACAGTAAAACAGAAACTCAGATGACAGTAAGAAACCAACTTCTCAACGATATAATTAAAAAACTACTATTTCTAAGTAGATTCTACCTTTATCACATATAAAAATCATTAGGTCATTAACAACATGATTTAGCATATGTGATTATCAGTGTTATCATTTAAATGTAGGTTGAGAATGTTGAACAGGTTTGAGTCTACTTATTATCAAATATTTGAACCCAACATAATGGCACTTTATAATTCAGTTAAAATAATTACATTGTCTTCTCAGGTTGGAGTACATATAGAAAATGTTTACTCAGCCATCATATCATTAAGCAAACTACAAGAAATTCTTGATCACAAGATTAACAGTTAACCATTAAAACAGGTTTTCTTGAGATTACTGAATTTATTTACTTTTAGGCTGTAAGTCAGAAGGAGGGCAAAAGGGGAGATAAAACTAGTATGGCAATTAAAAATTTAATTCCCAACCAACTAAGGGACAGCAAACAAGGTACTGATGATTCCAGAAATAAAGACTTTCTGGTATGCCTTCTAGTTACTTTTATCATTCCACCACAAAGCTAACAGCTACTTTACCAGTAAACCAGTGGCCCAAGTCAATTCTAACTCATGGCGACCCCATGTATGTATGTCAGAATAGAACTGTGCTCTATAGGGTTTTTAATGGTTGATTTTTTTTGAAAGTAGACTGCCAGGCCTTTCTGCCAAGACACCTCTGGGTGAACCCAAACCTCCAATCTTTCAGTTAGCAGCTGAGCATGTTAATCGTGCACCACCCAGGGATTCCAACAGCTACTCTAGAAACTTGGAATTCCTACCTACACTCCCATAAGAAAAAAAATCTTTTTTACTAGGCAGCTAAAAAAAAAACAAAAAATCTGATCACTTTCTTGAATCTAATGTCCCCTCCGCTGCTATTCATAAGGTTTTCACTGGCTAATGCTTTTCAGAAGTAGGCTGCCGGGTTCTTCTTTCTAGTCTGTCTTAGTCTGGAAGCTCAGATGAAATCCGTCCACCATGGGTGACCCTGCTGGTATCTGAATACCGGTGGCATAGCTTCCAGCATCACAGCAACATGCAACCCCCCACAGTATGACAAACTGACAAACACGTGGACAATGAATAAGGAAGACCGAAGAAGAATTGACTCCTTTGAATTACGGTGTTGGTGAAGAATACTGAGTATACCATGGACTGCCAAAAGAACGAACAGATCTGTCTTGGAAGAAGTGCGACCAGAATGCTCCTTAGAAGCAAGGATGGCAAGACTGCATCTTACATACTTTGGACATGTTGTCAGGAGGGATCAGTCCCTGGAGAAGGACATCATGCCTGGCAAAGTACAGGGTCAGTGGAAAAGAGGAAGACTCTCAATGAGGTGGGCTGACACAGTGGCTGCAACAACGAGCTCAAGTATTAACAACGATTACAAGGATGGCTCAGGACCGGGCAGTGTTTTGTTCCGTTGTGCGTAGGGTCATTATGAGTCAGAACCAACTCAATGGCACTTAACAACAACAACAACACGTCCCCTCCAACTCGTATGCTTGCAATAACTAGTTTATACTAAAATCAATTACTGCCATGTTTTTCTTATTGCTTACTATCATCTCTTTACTACTAAGAAAACCTGGAGAAATTAAATTTATAGGTTTAAACAATGTTATAGAAGGAGAGGCAAATATATCCTTAGCCACAGAATAATAAATTAGTAACTTTCTAAAAGCACACTAGCTTAACTCTAGAATCTCTTGACTAATAAAAGCTAAATGCTTTCAATAACAACTTCTTTTAAGAAATATGCAAACCTGACCCAAAAGGTTTTAGTTGCCCATATTCTACTGATTTATGTAATATGCTCAGGTGCTTGTTCCATATCTTAATCTTCTGTCTTGGACCAGAATATGAAACACTTGCATATTCTCTGACTTCTGCACTTTCTCGAAGGTAGTAATTCCTGTCAAAACTGATCTTAAACAAGTGAATAAGCAAAGTCTACTGAAGACTCTACAAGTAATATAAATACAACCAAAATCAAACGCATTGCTGTAGAGTTGATTCCGATTCACAATGACCTTATGGTACAGAGTAGAATCACCCCCATTGGGTTTCCAAGGGTGTAAATCTTTATGAAAGCAGACTGCCACATCTTTCTCCCACAAAGCAGCTGGTGGTTTTGAACTGCCAACTTTTCAGTTCGCAGTACAGCACTTTAACCACTGTGCAACCAGGGCTCCCTAATCATACCTAATTTATCTGGTTTTAGATTTTCATATTACTAAGGAAGAACTCTGTCATCAATAAATGTTTAATATACACTACCAGATACTTTACAAAAGGAGGTTTAGCAGACCCAGAAACACCTGGTACCCTGGGTGAAGAAAATGCCAAAGTTACATACTGGTAAGGTATATTAATGATTTAAAATACTTTAATTCAACTTTTCCCATAAAATATTATTCCTCTCAGTTCTGCTCTGAGCAGTGAAACCCAGATAATTAATGTATTTGTGATACAGGCTGAAGTGCTGAAACGAGCTAAAGATTTAACCTAGAAACTGAAAACGCTTCCACCTATTCCACAAAGCCTCCAGAATGGAACCAGCCCTCCAGGCACCTTAACTTCAGCCCAGTAAAACAGATTTCAAATTTCTGACCTCTAGAAGTGTATCCAATAAGAAAAGTACTTCCAATTTTCGTCTATGGAACTGGATGGCTCCTACTTACATGTGGCCAAACCACTAACGTACTATCAAACCAAGCAAAGGTCTAAGTCTTCAAACCTTCAGAATCCCTTATGTAGTTTAGAAATAATTCTTTGAAACCATCAGCCTTTCATCATCCCATTGAAGGTTCAGGCTGGGTACCATCAGGCCAGAACGTTTAATTATTCATCTCCAGGGAGAAAAGCAGTGGATATAGTCCCTACAGAGAAAGCTCCACCAGGGGAGCTGAAGATGAAAGGACGTCTAGACCTTAAGCCTCCATGTAGTCACAAAGCATTTTTATTTCACCATGCAAAGATGGGGGGGCGGGGGGGAAGGAACCAATTGACTTCCAGCAATAAAAGACACAGAGCTGGCTGTTAGTAGTTTATTTTCACTACATAAGTCATACCAAAACCAAATTGAACCAAACCTGTCACTGTCGAATCGATTCTGACTCACAGGAACCCTATGAGACAGAGGAGAGCTGCCCTATAGAGTTTTCAAGGATGTATCTTTACTGAAGCCAACCCCCAAATCCTTCTCCCTCAGAGTGGCTGGAAAGTTTGAACCGCTGACCTTCTGGTCAGCACCTGAGTGCTTAACCACTGTGCCACCAGGGCTCCTTTACATAAATCATAGATTGTTAAATTACAAAGTCTCTAGTCTCAGATCACTTTTTTAAATAATTTTTATTGAGCTTTAAGTGAACGTTTACAAATCAAGTCAGTCTGTGACATATAAGCTTATATACACCTTACTCCATACTCTCCCCCTAATGAGTCAGCCCTTCCAGTCTCTCCTTTCGTGACAATTTTGCCAGTTTCTAACCCTCTCTACCCTCCCATCTCCCCTCCAGACAGGAGATGCCAACACAGTCTCAAGTGTCCACCTGATACAAGTAGCTCACTCTTCATCAGCATCTCTCTCCTACCCACTGTCCAGTCCCTTTCATGTCTGATGAGTTGTCTTCGGGAATGGTTCCTGTCCTGGGCCAACAGAAGGTTTGGGGACCATGACTGCCGGGATTCTTCTAGTCTCAGTCAGACCATTAAGTATGGTCTTTTTGTGAGAATTTGGGGTCTGCATCCCACTGACCTCCTGCTCCCTCAGGGGTTCTCTGTTGTGCTCCCTGTCAGGGCAGTCATTGGTTGTGGCCGGGCACCATCCAGTTCTTCTGGTCTCAGGATGATGTAAGTCTCTGGTTCATGTGGCCCTTTCTGTCTCTTGGGTTCATAGTTATCGTGTGACCTTGGTGTTCTTCATTCTCCTTTGATCCAGGTGGGTTGAGACCAATTGATGCATCTTAGATGGCCACTTGTTAGCATTTAGGACCCAGACACCACATTTCAAAGTGGGATGCAGAATGTTTTCATAATAGAATTATTATTATATATCTTCTTTGCTTTTGGTCCAGTCCAGTTGAGCTGACCTTCTGTGTATTAAGTATTGTCCTTCTCTTCACCTAAAGTAGTTCTTATCTACTAACTAATCAGTAAATAACCCTCTCCCACCCTCTCTCCCTCCCCGCCTCGTAACCACAAAAGTATGTATTCTGCTCAGTTTATACTATTTCTCAAGTCAGATCACTTTTAAAGTAAAGTCTTATGAAGATATCCCCACTGCTATCCATCAGCATCATTACAGATAACACTGGAAACATGATGGAGTAACTAAAGCAGAGATCAAACCCCCCTCCCCCGCCATAAAAAAAAAAAAAAAAAAAAAGCCTTGATAACAAGGAAAAGAACAGCAGTAACTATGCCTGTAAGATTATGCACGGAGTAAGTAGGTCCTCTTCATTCTTCTCTCACATCTATAGGGGCACCTTTCCCCATTCCTTGACAAACAACCTCCCATATTTCAATATATTAAAAGGTTCTTTCTTCTTTTTCCCTCCTTGCATCTATTTTTTCTCCTTCATTTCATTTCTAACCAACTTACTTTTCTGTCCAAACTCCCCAACCCTACTCTTTGCGCCCCCTCCCAATCTGCTTACACATTTGGGTTTCTAATGACTTTTCTGTGGGGGGCGGGGCAGTGAGGGAGATACATGTTCCAGTTAATTAAAGAGATGCTAGGTTGAAATGGAAAAAATTACACAATTGAGCGTGGTCCTCTAATTTCCCCAATGTATCATTTGTGCAACACATGCCTGTATTCTAGTAATGCTTCCCCTCGCTCATGACAGCTGGAAAGAAAAAAGGTTTATTTTTCATAAATGAGTACAGTTAAACAGAAATTAATTCATATAGTACTGAATACAGGAATCATACAGGACTATCATCTAAATCAGCATTTCTCAACATTTATTTCTTCAGGCAAGAGTCCAACAAGGTACTCCACAAGAAAAGAATGGTTTCATAGTCAAGTCACAAAGCACACTAACCTCTTAAAAAGCCTAAAAAATTCTCAAAAAAAAAAAAAAACTTAATTAACTGTACTATTCAGCTTTTCCCAAACTTATTAAGCTGTTGAACCCTCCTTTTCCCTCACACCTGTTTCTATCCCACAAAACACGCAATTAGGAAACTAACCTAACTATACGTTAAAATAAACTAGATAAACATTACATTTAATCTTATAGCTTAAATAGTTTTTAAAATGTTACTGTATTTTGAAAAAACAAAAATGAATCTACACAGAGCATAGTTTAAAAGTGCTAGATGAAACTGACTCATTTAAATTATCATATGTATATTTACTCTGGAGCCCTGGTAGTGTAGTGGTTAAGAGCTCGGCTGCTAACCACAAGGTCGGCAGTTCATATCCACCAGCCACTCCTTGGAAATCCTATGAGGCAGTTCTACTTTCTCCTATAGGGTCTCCATTTGTCGGAATCAACTCAGTGGCAATGATTTTGGGTTTTTTTTTTTTTTTTTGGATGTTTACTTTAACTAGGCTCTTCAAAAATTAAGGCTGTAATCACCTTTTTTGTTTTGTTTTGTTTTGTTTTACTGGGAATCACCACTTATGATTGGGGAGGAGGTGTCAGAGGGTGAGAGGATGAAAAGCAAAATTTTCCTTAGAGTCAAGTGTATCATATGGAAAAGAGTATTTTACAAATATGAAGGTCTAAGACTGCTTTCATTTTTCCTTAATTAATTTACACGTTTGATCTTTTTTTCAAGTGGGAGAAGAATTGAATTTTATGAGTACTCAGGCATGTTATATTTACTTTTCTAAAGACGTGAAGACGTGTTATAAAACAATAAAAAATTTAAAAATTAAAAATCTGTCACTTTTCCCTCTAAGGTACTACTACGAATTATTTACTTCACAGGTTTTAAAGAGCATATTTTAAAAGCACACACATTTTACCTGAAAGCTCCATAAAGTGGTCTGTACCAACAGACGAATGAACAAGGAGTAAAAAGCGAGAACCATAGGATACTCAATCCAAAATCAACCCCTCTTGTAGGATCAACACAAAACCAAGCCAAGCATCCGAAGATATTTAGAAACAGTGTTACAGCGTGGACTGTGGAATCAAAAACAAAATAGAAATGAAATGTTTACATTCAATTTGAGTTCATTCAATAAAAACTATAAAAAAAATTTACTAATAACAAATATATTCTACTCCATGTTTTTATTCAGTATTTTTCAAAACACTGATATTTCTGACATGTATGCTTTGAAAACAGAACATATACAGGAAAAGGAGTCTTAATACATGCATTGTTCAGTAAAAGTTCTTTTTGGCCCTCTCTTTCTGGACAATTACTCAGCTGTACAGAGAAGCACTACCTTAAGGGCTTCTTGCCTGAGAAGGAAACATGTGATGTGTCCCTTAATCCGAAGCCCAACAAGAAAAGTAATCTCCACCAAGGAAAGAATCAGGATTTAGGAGGGGAAAGATCCTACACTAAGAGCTACATTTTCAGAGTGGAACTGCAAAATCCTCCCAGACGGAACTACAGAAAAGAGGAAAAACGGACAAGTGTCCTGTGAAATATCATTATAACTTTTTTTTTTCAGCAATAAAATTAGGACATTTGGACTAAAACAGCAGCAATTTCCAGTGGTTATATAGTCATTTTATAGCAGTTATTTTAAAAAATGTTGGCAGGAGATTCAACTTACTAAAAAAAAAAAAGCACACCACGATGCACTTCAGCTGCTGTGGCAGACCTTTGTTTTGGCCAACACAAATAGATCTTAGCAACCTCTTCATGTGCTCTTAATAATTACTTTCCCTGACGGAACAAAAACAAAAATTCTGAGTAATATCTAACTACATTATGATCCTAAAGAGTTGCATTTACTCACTATAATTAATAACTTTTTCAAGGGTTTTTTTTTAAAAAATGGGTCGGCTGAATTTATTACACGAAATAAAGTCTTTCAAAAGCGAAAATACTTGTCAATGTAAATTATCCATATATTAAGAATATACCAACTATGACTTGAACTAAAAATAACAGAAAATCTAACAAATGTAAATTTAAAAAAATCTCAACATACTTTAAAAACTAATTTTAAAATCTCGTTATGAATCATATAAATCATTAGTGAAACAGGATAAAAACACAAATTCTAGAATGCCTCTAAATTTGCTCTCATCTAACCACAAAATATTCACAAACTTGAAAGTTGCAGAAGGAACTCCAGAGGAAGAGTGAGGAGATCTGGGTTACAGTCTAATACTACTGAGCCAACCACTTTACCTACGTATGCCTCAATTTTTCAGCCATAAAATACGAGAGCTCTTCTAGCTTTAAAATTCCACTGCATTCTAGGACATGCAAGACACTCTTACTACTTTATTCCCATTAGGATTTTTACTTCTCATGAAAAATAGTTCACTAATAACTTTACTCAAAATCATTTGCCCCAAAATACAGTGCTGTAAGAGGCTTAAAAACAGAATTCAAAAGATAACGAAATAGCAAATTATTACTCTGCAACATTAAATGGCATCCAGCTGCCTAAGAAAATGTTTAATGTTTAGAAAACTCTAACTCAAATTTCAATCTTTAAAGAAATAAATTTTAAAGGTTCCTCTCCCAATCCACTTATGAGACAGAACATCTGGGTATGTGTGTATTTCAAAGCTCACAAAAATTCTTCCAAGTACACGTAAAAATATCAATTTAATTTTCTGTAATCTATTTAAAGGTTTTCTAAATGTTTTCATAGTAACTACTAACCATAATCAGTAAGTTATTTATTTGCACCCTGAAGAGCAGTAAAATGTCTAGACCTACTTACTGAGCACTCTGTCCACTTATGCAGAGATTTAAAAACATAAAAACAATCTAATATGAAATGCATGATTCTGTGTTGCTAATTTCAATCTATTCAAGTGAGCAACTGAATGGATGCTGGTAGATTCTAAGTGCAGGCAGACCACTAAAGAAATCTTTAGGCCACTTTGTTTATACATTATTTGCAAGTTGAATGACTCCTATTTGCTTTACTAACCAATGAAATCTGGTAATAAAGAACCTAAATCTGCCACTATTACTATAACATTCTTCTTAATCTAAGTTCTGCATTACAATATAGACACCTAACACAAATAGCTTTGTAACAGTAGATCTGTCATCTTCACTTTCACGTACCTAACTTGTTTTTCTTTCCTTTTTTTTTCAAATTCCAAACCACACTCAAAGAGGTTTAGATTCATTTCACAGTGATATTTCTAATTGTGTCAGTTCATTTATAGGATCAATTATTTCAGTATTTATCTTCATCATATTTGGGTCTAAGATGTAAAGTTATTTCTTCATTTTGGTACTTTATAGGCGGAAATCAAGAGTCAAAGTATCCAGTTCCAAACTAATCTTTGACAAGTTACTGAAATTCTCTAACCTTTAGCTTCCTTAGCTATAAAACCAAGTAATGCAGTAACTGCTTCATAGTGTGGTTAGGATGTAATAATATAATATATGTAAAGTGATTGGCACTATACTTTGCACAAAATAATTCCTCAATAAATGTTAGCTCTCATAATTATTACTACAGAAGGACAGCATTAGTCAACCCCAAAATCAACAACAAGGTGACACTTAAAACCTTCTTGATAACAACTTCTTAACACAGCCTATACTCTATGAAATCTGGGTACATTACTGAGCTGGTATTACATCTCACTTTGCTTCAAATAATGCTTCTTCAAATCAGAAACGAAACTGGAATCTTAAACCCTTTTTGCAAACGGTTAACAGAGCTGCCAACTGAACAGGATTGGGGAAAATTACAGCCAACTATATTAGGGTCACTATGAGTCAGAACCAACACAATGGCACATAACAACATATTAGGAAAGCCTCAGAAAGTTACATATTTCTAACACAAAACAGACCATTTTGAAACAATCAGCACTGGAAAAGTGGTTAACAATTTATCGTTGAAATTAATCTATTTCCCCATTCAACTTCTATTTACTAATAAATTCATTACATAATTTTCCTCCAGTCTCCATCCTTCCCACCAAAAAAAAATTTTTCCCCTAAGTCAGAGAACTTATACCTAAAATGCTAGGCCAATTTCTGGCCATTAAAAGATATACACATATACCAAATTGCATTTGACTAAATTAAATATATGTGTTGATTAGTACTGACACAGATGAAATCCAAACCTTAAATATTAAGAAAATATAGTACTACTGATACTAGAAACTCAGAAAAGATCAAGAACAAAATCTCAAAAAGAAACCAAAAATAAGAGTTTAAAATGTACTATCTATAAAGAATCGTTTGTCACATTCCAAAGCAACTTCACATACCTAAGGAACACTCCTAAAAGATGATGATGAAAATTATCTCATCTATTTAGGAAAAAAGTAAAGTCTCCCTAATCATAAAGTAAAAACATACCAATCTTCCTCCATCAACAACATACCCTACAAATCATCCATTAACCCAGCTGTTGTACAAGTGAGAAGCCATGATAGCTACCTCCCCTACTGACATAATGATATTAAATGGGATTGAGACTACCGCTGGGAATAAAAACGAAAGAGAGAGTAAGTGGTGATTCTGTGTACATACATAAAAACTTTTTACAGCTTGACTTTTTATTTTAATATTTCATGAGCTACAATTACATTCAAAGCAATGCAAGCCTCAAAGCCTAAAATCTATATATTCCAATGTTCTATGCAATAAAGCTCCCTATATATCAACCAGATATTTTCCGTAATAAAAAGTATTTATAACCATTTAAAAATAAAAAGTAAATTGTGCTGGAAGCTATTTAAAAAAAATATTTACAGTTTATAATTTTACGCACCTTTTTAAAAATAGTCATAATGCCCACATTTAACAAAATTTTTAAATGCCCTTTCTCTGCATAAAAATAGCATGCATAATTATTTACAAAGCAAATATATCTAAGCTTTCCTTGGCTAAGGACTTATACTATCACATGCAGTACAATTCTGAAGTACCTAATATTATCTTTCACTTTGAAAACTATGATTATTTCCCCACATTTTGGAAAAGAAGCCTGATTTACTATACTGTCCTTAAAACAGGAGTTCAAAAAAAGGGTGGATCTTGACAACAAAACATAAGAGTGTAAACAAACATATAATTTATTTTATACTCACACATCCACAAGTAGTACATAATTTTAACTGTCTTCTGGAATTCTACAGGAATGTCTACAGAAAAATCCTGATAGAAACAAGGTCCCACAGGAAAATTGCCAGGAAGAGGCGGCCAATTATTTTTCCTGCCTGTAAATTTTAAAAAAGTTATTTACATTAGGACAAATACATGCTAATCTATTTTTAGTTTCATAATAAAGAACAACTCTATCTACTCTTTAATAAAAACAGTGTCTTAAAATATAGTACGTTATACCCCTATAATTTTGAAAGTAAAGCTTTATATTTTTCAAAATTTTCTCAGCCTATCACTTCAGAACACATTAGATAGTAAAATAATTTTCTAATATCATGTCATATAATATTTAGTATGAACCACTGATGTACAGGACAAACAAACAAACAAAAAAAAATTACAGGGATAGAACTTGTGACTCTACCCTAAAAACGAACTTGTACAAAATTCCCAAGAGTTTGGCTCCCAGGTGAAGACCATTCAGTTCTTAAACCCTATATAATTTCTTCATCAGCATTTTAAATCTTAAAATATAATTCTGCTCTTTTCAAAACTCATGTGGTAAGGGATGACTAGCTTCTGAATCAAGTTTTCAGCTGCCAGCTTCATGAAGAAACACAAGATTAGATCAATACCAAAGAATCAAATTTGGAAATCTCAAAATTTAGAAAAACCAATAATATTCAAAAGACAGATGTAAGAAAACCATAGAAGTGTTAGAAAACATAGAACAGTCATGAGAAAGAAGCTGAGGGATTACAGCACTGTCAAAAACCTATAAGAAAAAAATTTTAAATATGAGGAGAAAATCTGCATATATATGAAGAAATTCGACTGACAATAAGGGCTTGGTAAACGGTAGGGAAATGAAAAATTAAAATTAAAGCAAGACGACAAAATATAAAAACAGAGGGCAAAAACAGCACCTAAAGGTCATTTTCTAATTTTAGGTGTCTCTCTAAAACTCTTTTTTAAAAATTCAATTTTACACACCTTTTATGAAAACAAAAACCCAAACCCACTGCTGTTACAGGCCAGGAAAATTTTTTGCATAGTGAAAAAAGCATGACTTATTTCTAATTCTCCCCAACATGTCTCCACTATTACACCTATCATACTAGTCTAACTGCCCTAGTTTATACATTTCTCATACCAGTCTCAAACTATGTGAGAGACAGCAAAGCACAGTGGTAAAGAACAGAGGCTCTGGAACCACAAGCACCTAGGCACTTAGCAAGGCCAAAAGGTGAGTGGCTTTGGGCAACTTAACCTCTTGGAGCCTTAATCTGTCCATCTGTAAAATGGGAATAACAATTATACCTCCTTCTGCAGGACTGTACTGAGGATTAAATGAGTTAATAGATGAAAAGTACTTAAATACACTACCATACTGAGAGTCTAACTCTCTTAATTTCCTACTCCTCATTACTATCTTTACCAAAACACTACCACAGAAATAATTTGTTAGTCAATGCTAAGGCAACAGGACTGATTTTAAAGGTCTTTCAAAAACATTGATGTGCATTAAATCTTCAGTGTCTCTTTCTACAGATGCTGTCTCTGGTAATGCAAGCAAGAAAATGGCCCAGGATAAAAGTGTCCCTGTGAGGCCCTAGATTTCCGCGTTTTAAGGAACAAACAGGTCTGTGCACTATTGTTGTCCTAGCGTGGTCATTCCACCACTATCCCAGACCTCCAATAATGACTTGCCTAGACCTTCCTTCCCTTCTTATCCAGAGAATGCTAGCTTTCCCTCAGGTACTCCCTTGAAGTGACCTTTGGGAGTCACAACTGAATAGATTTCATAGCAAATAATCAATTTAGCACTTACTTATTTCTTTGGCATCATCTAAGTACCCTAGGCTTCCTAGAGTCACCACATATTTTTCTAACATGATTTAATATTATATACTTGTGGGGGCAAACAGGAGATACTGTGAAATTGATCTGGTCAAACAGAAGGTACACTTGCAGGTACTCAGAAAGCTACAATAGACCCAAAGAGGGGCCAAGTACAAAATCAAAGCTTCTTGGCCTTAGAATAAACCCGAATTACCATATTGGCTTTCACTTTCTGTGTGCCGATGATAACACTGTTCTAATCCATCAAAAGACTATGCAAATCAGCCAAGATCAGAGAGCTAGAGTATCAAGTAGCCAATCTGCTGTATCAGATCTCCTTGCTAGAACAGGAAACAGGGCATGGTTTTATCCATAAACCAAATGACCCAGGGCTAGTGCAGACATAACTTGAAGTGTTTAAAAGTTAATTTTATTTCAAGATTCTTTGCATACTACCATGTTGGCTGAGGTTTTGCATTTCTCGTTCTCGACGATCTAATTCTGCAGCTTTTCTTTCTAGTTCTTCCTGGCGCTTAAGAAGTTCTGCTTGGGCCAAGGCATGTTCCTAAACAAAAATATCAGTAAGTGTCTATCAAGAAGTATGAAATACTAAACCATTTATACAATATCTCCTACTTCTCTCTACTATGCTAGTTCAAATGCTTTTCTAATATACAGGAATTATTGAAGATTAAAGTTTCAGAAAATATTACAGGGATATTTGGCCCACTTTGGTCTTTTGATTATGACAACCCTTAATGGGAATGTTGGGTCTAATAGAACATGAAAAACTTCTCTCAATAAGAGTAGTGAAAGTCATAAGCTAATTGAGAAAACAAAATTAAGGAGATTTCTGTGCCTAACTGAACATGAAGAATAGAGGCAAGGGTAACATTTGAATTGGCTCTTGTCAATTGGGTTAAATGGAAAATAAGGTACCCAAGAATATAATATAGTATCTTACACGAGATAATGAGATCAAAGAAGGATGTGGGTAAAAAATTCTGATTTATAACTCCACTTGTCCTTACGTGATACCAGGCACTCTAGTCATCTTTTTTCTTGTACTTTGGCCACTTTCTCACACCTACTACTACTGTCTCTTGTTTAGCCATTATAATGCTCTCCCAATATCTACTATTCTATCATCGTTACTGTAATGATATTGTGCATTAAAGCGTGAAACCAAAGGCAAGAAAATTTTCTCTATACAAACTGTACACAAGATATATGTATTCATTAACTGCAAATGACAGAATTAACAAAATGTTATAAGCTAACGAACAGTATCTAATTATTACAGAGTTAACGAGTTAGCTAACCCAGACTCAAAAGCAGGTTAAAATTTAAACAATAAGGAATGCAACAATTTAAAGAATTATTTTGCCCAAAAAGCAAATGTTATTGACATTTTAATTTCCAAAATGAATTTACACAGCTAATATGGAAACCCTGCTGGTGTAGTAGTTATGTATGATGGCTGCTAACCAAAAGGTCAGCAGTTTCAATCCACCAGGTGCTCCTTGGAAGCTCTATGGGGCAGTTCTACTCTATCCTGTACGGTCGCTATGAGTCAGAATTGACTCAACGGCAGTGGTTTAACATGAACTAACCTTTGCAATCTGTGTATAAGCTGGAGCTTCCTCTGTTGGTTTCATTATTGCTGGTTGTGTATTAGGTACATTAGGCATTTTCACATTGCCTGGTGGAGGCTAGGAAGATTAAGACAAAGACAAATTACATAACATAAAGATCCAATTTTATTTCTTTCAAAAGGTATAACACCAATAAAAAGTGAAATTGAAGAACTGCTCCTGCCCTCTCATAATCAAGCAGGAGACAAAGAGCTACTTAAGCTCTCCATCTCCATTTTCTCAAACCCATTCGTTTCTCAATTCTTCAATCTGACTGCCACCTTTAGCACAACACTACAAACATTCTCCTCAGGGGTACCACAAGTAAAACTATCTTTAAGTATTTCTGTGCAGTAAAACACAGCACCAGGCTGAAGTACTAAACCAAGCTTAACTGCCAACTCTTCCCCCTTAAGAAAACTATGTGCCAATGCCCTGGGAAGTAGTAAATAGGTGAGATCTTGGCAGAACCATATGAAAAAAAAAAACCCAAGATTTCCTATTTCACACCACATACGAAAATAAATTCCAGCTGAATTTATGACCTAAAAGTGAAAAAGCAAAACTTAAACACTTCTAGAAGAAAAAAAATAGGTAAATATTTTTATGAACTAAGGCTAGGTAAGAGCTTTTCCAATGTAAACTCTAGAAATCATTTGTATTTTGTTTATGACATAACCCAAGCGCCCAGAACAGTGCCTGGACACAGCAGATGCTCAGTAAGCTATTGTTAAATTAATTAAGATTAAAAAACACACAAACCCTAAGAGAAAAGATTGACAATTTCAACCACAATGAAATTTAGTAACATAAAATGAAGTCAAATAACAGACTGTAAAAAAGAAAGTTATAATGCATATAATAAGAAATTGTTACTCAGAATACATAAAGAATTCCTATGAATCCATGAAAATACCAACCACTAATAGAAAAACTGACAAAAATCTAAACAGGCAATACAAAAGGAAAAGAAGTCAATAAACATGAAAACATGTTCAATCTCATTGGGGACCAAGAAGTACAAAAACAATAAATATCATTTACAATCTTGTGAAAGAAAAATGTAAAGTCTGACAATACCAAAATCTGGAATTAAAGTATATACATATTGATAGTATCTGTAAATATTAAAGCATATGACCAAGAAAACATTTCAAATCAATGGAAATAGAAAGGATTATCAATAAATTGTTGTTGTTAGGTGCCCTTGAGTCAGTTCCAAATCACAGTGACCCTATATACAACAGAATGAAACACTGCCTGGTTCTGCGCCATCCTCGTGATTGTTGTTATGCTTGAGCCCACTGTTGCAGCCACTGTGTCAATCTATCTCATTGAGGGTCTCTCTCTTTTTCACTGACCCTCCACTTTACCAAGCATAATGTCCTGGTGGGGACCGATTCCTCCTGATAACATGTCCAAAGTAGGTAAGACGAAGTCTCGTCATCTTCGCTTCTAAGGGGCATTCCGGCTATACTTCCTCCAAGACAGATTTGCACATTCTTCTGAAGTCCATGGTATACTCAATACTCTCACCAGTACTATAATTCAAAGGAGTCAATTCTTCTTTGGTCTTCTGTATTAACTGCCCAGCTTTCGCATGCGTAAGATGACTGAAAACACGATGGCTTGGTTAAGGTGCACCTTAGTCCTTAAACTGACATCTCTGCTTATCAATAAATAGCGCTGGAATAATTATTTAAATGTTTGGAGGGGAAAAAATAAGGTCCTTGCATCTTATCAGAATAAATTCCAAATGGATTAAAAGTACAAAGTAAAAAAAGAAACTATAAAATACAGTATAATATAACATTCACACATAGATGACTACCTGATCTTGAGGTAAAGCCATTCTAAACATAAAGAAGAGGTGAGAAGAGGGAAATCACAATGAAAAGGTAATATATTTAAATTACATAAAAATTTAGAACTGTGATGAGGTAAAACATATCATAACCAAGAATAAAAGGTAAGTGGTAAATAATAAGCAATGCATATAACAATTATCTAATATATTTCATTACGGAGAAATCAATAATACATAGATGAACTTGTTACCAGGAAAAAAATGTATTTAAAAAACCCTGAACAGGCAAGCTATAAAATAAATACAAAAGAAAAATAAACATATAAAAATTTTCAACCTCACTAGCAATCAAAGAAATGCTAATTTCACCTAATTATTTTTAAAATGATTACTACTGTGGGATTATCACCACACTTTGGAAAACGTGTGGTAAAATAGGCATTCTCACATTCCAATACCAAAAACCAAACCTGTTCCCATCCAATCAATTCCGACTCATAGTGACTCTGTAAGACATAGTAGAACTGCCTGGTAGGGTTTCCAAGGAGCAGCTGGTGGAATCCAACTCCTGACCTTTTGGTTAGCAGCCAAAGCTCTTAACCACTGTGCCACTAGGGCTCTCTATGATAAAACGGAAGTAAAAACTAGTACATATAACAATCCTGGAACACAGTTTGGCTTTATGTATCAACAGCCATACAGGTATTTATAGCCTATGATCCATGAAGAGTGAGCCTTGAAAAATATCCTAAGGAAGTAATTAAAGACATACTTGTGGGTGTGCCAAGAATGCTCACAACAGCATTATTTTTAAAAGTAAAATGTTAGAAACAACCAAACTTCCAGTAATAGAGAAACAGTTAAATTAAGCATTCATAGGAGAGAATAATATGCAGATTTTTTTTTAAGTTCTAAAAGAATATTTAATGACATGTGGAACACTTGCACCAACACGTGATAAAATCAAGTTACAAAATAAAGCTATAGATACAGAATGATGTCAATTTTGTATTTTAAAATATAGTAAAAATAAATCAAAATGTTAATAATGATTCTGGAAAGTGGAATTATGATTAAGAGCTTGGCTGCTAGCCAAAAGGTCAGCAGTTTGAATCCACCAGCCATTCCTTGGAAACCTATGGGGCAGTTCTACTCTGTCCTATAGGGTCGCTATGAGTCAGAATTGACTCAATGGCAACAACTTTGGTTTCTTATACTTTTTATCCTCACTATATTTTTTTGCCACTGAAACAATTATAAATTCTGTCCCAGCTGCCTATTCCCTCCACCCCAATATCCCATATTACCATATTTTATGAATACAACTCACGCCTTCTACATATGTTTGACAACCACACCCACCCCAAGGTATTTTCATAAACATCACTATGCCAATTTTTTTACATCTTGCTGTAAAAAAGTTAGCATAGCATGCTTATGAAAATACCTCATGGGTGAGGGATGTGGTTGGCAAACAAACACAGAAGGCACACATTATTTGCAGAAAAACACAGTACTAGAAAAACTGAAGTTAATCACTTTTAACTGTTCTGCAACTAGACAAGCATGGCCCTAAAGCATGGTTTAATAAACAGCAACAACAAAACAATGAAAGAAAAAAAAAAAAGGGCTTTGAAAACTTAGCCTAGCAGCCCACTGCAGGAAAGACACAGAAGAGATTACCCAGGCATTCATCCAGTTGGAATATTTTACTATAAAATCTGTAAATACTTAAGGCTTATTTAGGGCTAGTAGTTTGATATATTTGAGGTGATAGTTGTTTGTGTTACGGCGATGATGAGAGATGTTGGAGAAGTACAAATCACTAAAAACATATTAATCGGATAGCTATTATCCTAATAATTTCTTCAAATTTGTAGACCTCTCTTCAGCTCTGAGACTCAGTATTTTCTTTAGCCACAACAGCACTGGAAAACCGTTAGCCACAGCAAGCCAAGTACAGCTTCTGGGGGAAGACTTTTTGCCGCAATTATTAAAAACTGATTTTGGTGATGGGTCCTAACTCTTTTCTAACTTTTTGCTTGAGCATGTATGAGCAGAAAGAAAATTAAAACAAGCCACTTAAGGCTTCCATTTCTGGCAACACAGCATAACACATACCCATATAGACTCACCTAGTGCCATAATACCTAAAAATGCTGGATCAAATTTTATTTAAATAATTTTATAAAAAACATGGCTGAGCTGACAGGAAACCCTGCGAGGCCAGAAAGTAGGAAAAAATGCAACATGAATTTATCTACTACGTTTGCCTGTTCTGTGTGGCTTTGGAGAACTCACCTAGGACCAAGAGATAAATATTATAGAAGATATATTTTGGCTGAATAGAATTAAGAACATTATAACAAGTATGGTTATACAATGATAGGGTAGGCTGTTCTATAATATGGTGAACTCTCTGGACTGGAAATTCTGATGGTGTTCCATTACTAAACAAACAGCTGAATATTCAAAGTCCCTTCAAGGCATGGGGAACCCGGTGGTGCAGTGGTTAAGAGCTATGGCTGCTAACCAAAAAAAAAGGTCAGCAGTTCAAATTCACCAGCCACTCCTTGGAAATCCTATGGGGCAGTTCTACTCTGTCCTATAGGATCACTATGAGTTGGAACCAGCTCAATGGCAACGAGTTCGTTTTTTCTCAAGGTATGGGTGTCCATGACTTGTCTTTCCCATGCATAAACAAATACATGTTTTTCCTCCTGGTTTTCTTCCATATTGTAAACACTTATATTCAAGAAAATTTCTCTCTATTTTCTGTTCTTTCTATCTTCGAACCAAAAAATATCCTAAGTACACTCAGGGTCTCTGTTTCTTAATTCATGTTCATGGGTCTCCTGCATCAGAAACCCCTGGTAACCCCTGGTACTTACTGAAAATGCAAACTCTGGGCCCCTCAAGGACCTGCTGACTCAGAGCTGTGGCAAAAGAATTTGCATCTTTAACAAGATCCACTGGGTGAGTCTAAGACACCTTGAAATTTGAGAATTCCCCTCAAAGGCATTAAAATTTGCAATTTTTATAAGCCATTGTTATATTCTTTCAACTAACAGAAAAAACACCAAAAGAAACCTAAAATGTTTTGAAGCTTTCACTGACTTTATAAGTCTGTTTCAGCAGACAAGGACTCACTGTGCCTATGCTCTAAGAGCTTAACACAGATTCTCTGGTTATTAAGGGTGGTGAACATTGTACATGATAATCTCAGGTTTTCTGATCATGATAAATGGAGAAAAGATTGAAGTTGTCCAGGATTTCGTTTTACCTGGATCCACAATCAACAGCCATGGGAGCAGCAGTCAAGAAATCAAAAGAGCACTGTATTGGGTGAATCTGCTGCAAAGGACCTCTTTAAAGTGCTGAAAAGCAAAGATGTCACCTTGAAGACTCAGGTGTACCTGACCCAAGCCATGGGATTTTCAATTGCATCATATGCATGTGAAAACTGGACAATGAATAAGGAAGACTGAAGAAGAATTGCTGCCTCTGAATTGTGGTGTTGGAGAAGAATACTGCATGTACCATGGACTGCCAAAAGTGTGAACAAATCTGTCTTGGAAGAAGTACAACCAGAATGCTCCTTAGAAGCGAGGATGGCGAGACTTCGTCTTACCTACTTTGGACATGTTGTCAGAAGGGATCAGTTCCTGGAGAAGGACATCATGCTTGGTAAAGTAGAGGGTCAGCGGAAAAGAGGAAGACCCTCAAAGAGATGGACTGACACAGTGACTACAACAATGGATTCAAGTATAACAACGCTTGTAAGGATGGCGCAGGACTGGGCAGTGTTTCATTCTGTGGTACATAGATGAGTCGGAACTGACTTGATGGCACCTAACAATGACAATCTCAGATTAAGGACAAATAGAAATAATTTTATCAGAATAACTATTTTAAACCAAAACTTTTAAAAATTAGAACAATTGTTGGGGGATAGGTGGGAGTGCAAGCATAATTGGAGGAAAGAAGGGAAAGACCTAGAAGGGAATTCCAAGTAGAAAAAGGCACACTAAGGAACAGAAGCATGACCATACATGTTCATTCATACACTTGGGATATGTTAATGTACAAAAGAAGCAAACACCCCTACTCTCATGGAGCTTACATCCAGCAAGGGAAGATAAACAATACACACATTTTTAAAAAAAAACATTATAAAGTATCTTAACCAAAAAAAATCAAGCCCATTGCTGTTGAGTCGGTTGCAACTCAAATGAACCCTAAAGGACAGAGCAGAACTGCCCCGTAGAGTTTCCAAGGAGTGCCTGGTGGATTTGAACTGCCGACCGTTTGGTTAGCACCTGTAGCTCTTAACCACGATACCACCAGGGTATCTTAGAAGGTAATAAATGTTATAGAACAACAACAAAAAATGAGCATGGTAAAGGGTGATGAGCGCAGGGTGGGTATGGGTAATTTTGCAAAGGTGGTCAGGGAAGCCAAATCTGAGCAAAGACTCTATATGGAAATGAGGAAGGTAGTCCTGCAGATATCCAGGGGAAGACCATATTAGGCAGAGAAAACAGTCAGTGCAAAATCAGGAGGATGTCCAGCATATACAAGGAACAGCAAGGAGACCAGTGTGCTAGACAGGAGTACACCAGGGAGAGTGTGAGGAGATAAGAACAGAAAGAGGTCAGATCAGACACTATTTGAAGGAATCTTGATTTTACTCTGACAAAATTAAAAGCCAATGAGGGAGTCTGAACAGCAGACTGAAATGATCAACTTTTTTTTTTTTTTTTAAAAAGGATCACTCTGGCTACAGAGTTGAAAATAAACTGAAAACGGGTAAAGACAGAAGGAGAGAGAACAGTTAGGCAACTACCAGTACAGTAATTCAGGCAAAGGATGATGCAGCTCAGGCCAATGCGGTGGCTGTGGAGATAAGGAGTCAGATCTGGATGCATTTTTAAGGTAAAGTCAGGAGGATTTTCTGATGAAATGATGTAAGATATAGTGGAATGGAAGGAGTGAACAACTACCATGGTCTGGGCCCAAGAAACTAGAAGGTTAGAGATGGAAAAGACTCAAAATGAGCAGTTTAAGAGGAAGAGACTCAGTTCAAGTTTGGACATGATTAACTTGCAATTTCTAAGACATCCAAGTAGGCATTTATAAAAGTCAGTTGAACATATGAAAATATATATATAAATATATGTTGGAAGAGAGGTCTAGGCTAGTAATGTATATTTGAGAGTCATCAGTGTGTAGACAGTATTTAAAGCTATGAGACTGGATAAAATCACCAATAGAGTAATACAGAGAAAAGCGGCAAGGACCAACTACTCCTGGTACATTCCAATATTAAAATGTTGAGGGTGGGGAAAGAATCAGCAGAGAAGATTGAGAAGGGACAACTTAGTGTTTTGAAAGCCAAGTGAAGAAAATGTTTTAAGAATGAGATACTGATCAACTATGTCAATGCTAATAATAGATCAGTAAGGTAAGCCTGAAAATTAACCATTACAGTAATCAAGGCAGTGTGGTACTGGCATTGAGATAGACATAAAGATCAAGGAAATAGACTTAAGAGTCCAGAAATAAAGCCACACATTGAGGGTCAAATGATTTTTGACAAAGGATGCCAAGTCAACTCAATGGCAAAGAATAGTGTTTTCAATAAACGGAGCTCAAAAAACTGGATATCCACGTGCAAAAGAATGAAGTTGGATGCCTACCTCACACAATACATAAAAATTAACTCAAAATAGACCTAAATTTAAACACTAAAACTGTACAATTCTTAAAAGAAAACAGAATATAAATCTTCGTGACCTTGGGGTAAGCAACAGTTTCTTAAATACAACACCAAAAGCACAACCAAAGAAAAAAGCAGATAAATTAATTTTATCAATATTAAAAACTTTCATCCATCAAGGAACAATAACAAGAAAGGGAAAAGACATCCAACGGAATGGGAGAAAATATTTGCAAATTATATCTCTGATAAGGGACTTGTATCCAGAATGCGACTAACTCTTACAACTCAACACTAAAATAACAAATAACACAATTTTAAAAACGGGCAAAGAAGCTGAATAGGTATTTCTCCAAAGAAGATGTACAAATGGCCAATAAGCAAATGAAAGATGTTCAACACTATAGCCATCTGGGAAATTCAAATCAAAACCACAAGGAGATATCTCCTCCCACCCACTACGTATGGCTATATACTCAAAAACACAGATAATAATAAGTGCTGACAAGTAGAGAAATTAGAACCTTCATGCACTGTTAGTGAGAATTTAAAATGGCACAGCCGCTTTGTAAAACAATTTGGCAGTTTTTCAAAATGTTAAGTATATAACCTAGAATTTCTACTCCTAGGTACATACTCAAGAGAAATGTAAACACACATCCACACAAAAACTTGTCAGAAATGTTCACAGTAGCCAGATATTGAGAATATAAATGTCCTTCAACTGATGAATGGATAAAATGTTAGCATATCCAGACAGTATCATTTAGCAATAAAAAGAAACGAAGTACTGATATGTGCTGCAACATAGATGAACCCTGAAAACATCATGCTAAGTGAAAGAAACCAGTCACAAAAGACTATATATATTGTACGATTCCATTTATATGAACTGTCCACAGTAGGCAAATGTATAAAAACAGAAGGTTAATTTGCAGTTGCCTAGGGCTGCAGAGGGAGGGGGCAAGGGGAAGGGTTTCTCTTACGGGGAACAAGAATATTCTTAAATTTCTGTAGACTACATTGCGGTTATGGTTGCAAAACCATATGTGACTATACTAAAAAATATGAATTGTGTACTTCAAATGGGTGTATGGTATGTTAATTACATCTTAAAAAATGTTAAAAATAAATGAATAAATGACACATTTTTGTGATTTTTTTAAGATGGGAGAAATAATGTTTTTATATTGATAGGAATGTTCCAATAGAAAGTGAAAAAAATTACTGATGTAGGAGAAGGGGGATTTAGCAAAATCCTTGAGATGAGAGGGGACAGGATCTAGTACATAAGTAGAGGGAATGGCTTTAGACAGAGGCACAGATAGTCTATCTAAAGAACAGGCAGAAAAGGAGAGTGTCTGGGTACAAATGCTGTCGGTAGGTGGATGTGGTGGTGGGAGTCTGTGGACTTTCTCCACTAATAGCTTTCAATTTTCTCAGCGAAAAAAGCAGCAAGGTCATCAGCTGAGAGGGAGAGCATCAAAAAAGATTTTGAAATTGAGGAGAGAGGAAAAGGTGAGTGGATAATTGAATGCACTAGGCAAGTCAGTACAATTTAAAACTGGCCATGAACTGAAACTGAGGCCAGTTTGTGCGTGATTGTGTGTTTGTCCAGGCATCTTTAGCTGCAAAGGTGAGGGCAGGGAGTAGACATCGAGCTGTATTTTAATCAAGAATTTATTTCAAAGTAAGGAGAGGGGACAAGGGGGTTGAGAGTGCACGCAGGAGAGTGATTATAATGACTAAACATGGAATTTAAGCTGAGAAGCAAGGACAAAAGGTGGATAAAGGGCAATGAACAGACAGTAGGATCACAGATCCTGCTGGAGTTAAAAGATATGTTGAAATTGAGGGACTAGCAGGGTAACTAAAGAGACAGTGGGTAGCGGCCAGAGATATATGAAATTAAGATTATGGAGGAGTTAAGTAACAGGTTTTAGAGTAAACAATTACCTTTACCAAAAGAATTTGATCTTTGTCCTTAGTTCCTGAGGTATAATCTCTAAACTCTTAGAATATCCCTCATGACTAGAATCTAATCATTATTATTAGAATCTGTTAACTAGAACACAGTGACTCAGGGTGCGGGGCTCAGAAGATCCACCAAGTGATATCAACCCAATCTCCAGGGAGGGGAGAGAGAGTCGAGATTGAGTTCAACCATGTGGGCAGTGATTCAATCAATCATGCCAAATAATGAAACCCCAATAAAAATTCTAAGCTCTGTAACTGTAAATATAGCACTTTCGTGAGTTTGGTGAGTGGTTCCAGCAAATTAATGAACCCCATGGGGTAGTGGGAACCTCTTAATTTGTAGTCAGCTAGTCAAAATTCAGGTATCCTGAGGACCCCCAAACTTGCAACTGATATCTGAAGTCTTGGGTAGACTTGGCAGTTTGGACAACTGTGCCCTTTAACTTGTAAGATCTGATAGTTTGGGTCAGAAGAAGAATTGTATTTGCAATTGGTGTCAGAGAGGATATTTAAAATTGGTGTCTGAGGGAGAAGATACTCACACAGCCATTTTACCGGTAATAACAAACTCTAGGATATGACCATGAAGTGAATGACTGAAGTAACATGGAAAGAGAAAATCACAGAAGAGAAGAAAGAAGTCAAGTACTAGGAAAGATCATTACCAAGAATTCAAAATAAGTGTGAGAAAGAGTAGTGGTGAACTAAAAGCTAAAATTAAGAAATGCGGGCTGGTGATTCGGGGATCAGGAGATAACAGCCACAGTTAACTGGTAGTACATAACAGAATCTGATTACATGAAATTCAAAGGTGGCAATTTTTTAGACGGGAAGGAAGACATGTCTGGAAGCAACAATGAGAAACAAAGAGGCTATCTACTCCACCTTCATGTTCAGCTGCCTGAGAACAGAGAGAAAAAAAACAGTTATCTTTTGAGAGAGCTGCTGGGAAGCAGAGCCCTCACAGAAGGACCAATTTCCACAGAGCAAAAAAGGCAAATAAAACATTCAGAGAAGAAGTTGAGGATATAGTGGATTTCGATGAAGGTGAAGTGTGACTTTCAGAGGACACAACGGAAAGTTTCAGAAATTAAAGAACAAAAGGGGGCAGAATAAGGAATGTGCACAGCATTATGAGGATTAAAATCCAGGAAAAGAGAAGTACCCTGGGAGTCTGAGGCTTCTTGTAGAGACTGACAACAACAGGGATCCAGGAATAATGACATTCATCCTGATAAACTTAGGGCAGATCAATGCTGAGGGTAAGAAAGGGAACATGTTCTAGGTACTCCACTTTGACCCTTTTTGAATGGGGATGAAGAGACCTGGAGAAACACAGTCTTAGTTCCAATGAACCATCTTATTCTCAGTGTGCCGAACAGACCTTAAGGTGAACTCCAATGATTCTCCCCTCCTGGTATTTATGCCTTTGTATAACCCCCATAGAGGACTGGAATAAAAGACTCTCTGTGCAGGCTTGATGAAGTTGCCATGGTGGGTAACCCACAGGGCTAGAAACTATGCAGCCTCTAGGAACTGTGGACAGCCATCTATGACTTGAGGGCAGCCTGCAGCCGACAGCCAGCAAAAAAGCAAGGCCTTCAGTCATACAACCATAAAGACATTAATTCTACCAATAACCTGAATGAGGTTGGGTGCATATTCCTCCCCAATCGAGCTTCTAGATGAGAACACAGCCCAGACAACACCTTCATCGCGGCCTTGTGAGATCTTCTGCAGAAGACCTAGCTAAGCCATGCCTAGAGCCCAGATACACAGAAACTGAGATAATAAATGTGTGTTGTTTCAAGACACTTTAAGTTTGCGGTAACTTGTTACACAGCAACAGGAAATGGATATACCCATTGTGAGGGATTTATCTTGACCTGTTGAAGGAGGTGAGGATAACATAGGGAAGACAGACATATGTCTATACACAGTCTCTCTTGATTCCCCTGGCAGTGACAGAAAGTCTAGATGGCAGGCAGTCTCAATGGGGTAAAGAGGGAGGAGTTAGTGAATACATGACTTCAGCTAGAGCAAATGGCACATTAGAGGATAAGGCTAAAAGGACAGTCTAGGATCAAACTATGCCACATACCACTACTAAGCTAGCAATGTAAAACCACAGCACAGATTTCTAAGGAAAGTAGATGATCTGATATGACATCCGATTCCAGAAAATAACTGTAGTTAAAACTCATTGCCATGAAGTCAATTCTGACTCATAGCCACCCTATAGGACAAAGCAGAACTGCCCCACAGGGTTTCCAAGGTTTTAATCTTTGTGCAAGCAGATTGTCCATCTTTCCCCTGTGGAGTGGCTAGTGAGTTCGAACAGCCAACCTTTCAGTTAGCAGCCAAGCACTTAACCACTGCACTACAGCACACCAAATGATTTGAAGGAGAGAGAGTTTAGAGGCAAGTAACTAGATAGGCTATTATTTCATGTGAGTGCCTGAACCAGGACAGTTCAGACAGTAAGAAAAAGACAGTCAGGTAGTATCTCTTGGAGGTATATGTGACAGGATGTGGCAACTGATTAGATGCAGGAAAAGAAGTTCTCTGAGCCAAAGAGAACTCAACGTATTTCTAGCCAATGACACTAGGACAAAAGGCAACAGAATCATTAAAAGAGACTAAAACAGAAAATTGGTTCTGGAAGGGATACATAATAACCTTCAAGAAAGATAAGACAGTGAGAAGCAGAGGAGAAAAGGAAAGGGAGAAAGAGAAATGCATGGCAAGAGAAAATAAAGACAAGAATTAAAGCAGTACAGAAGAACCAGTATAAAAGGAGCACTTAGAGTACTGCTGTTGTTAGTTGCCATTGAGTCGACTCCGACCGATGGTGACCCAATGTGTGCAGAGTAAAAGTGCAATGAATAGACCAATTTTTTAACCGACCAATTCTATCTCTAGGCATCTATCCTAAGCAATAACATAAAATGTGTAAAGAGACATAGGCACAAAGACATGAGAAAGAAAAAAGCTGCCACTGACATCTGAGAATTGGTCTGATACTTAAAACTAGGCCTCAGTGTTGTCAAAAGCTGGCCTGGCACTCACACGTAGACCTTGTTATTTCTCCTTTTGGACATAAACAATCTCACAAAAAACAATCTCAGACAAGGTCACTCAGGGATCATGATAAAGTGAGACAAAGAAGACATCTTAATTTCATTTAACCACAAAAACAAGGTCACTGTACAACCCAAAAAATACCGAATACTCTCTTCCCTAGCTAAGCAGTGAATTATGCTCCTTTGTCAATTACAGTGTTAGCTTCACTCTAGTCTGCCCTCCCAAAAGAAAAAATTTATTGAGATAGTCAGTCATAGAATTGTTCCCATTTTCTGAAAGCACCCAATTCCACTTTCTTGTCTGCTCGCCAATATCATCTAACCAAAGCCCAAATCCTGTAATAAGTCCTTTCCAATATTCCCTTGGTGCCTGGGTGGCACAGACGGTTTGCATTTGACTATTAATCAAGAGGTTGGTGGTTCAAATTCATCCCAGCAGCACCGCAATCTGCTTCTACAAAAATTACAGCCAAGAAAACCCTGTGGAGCTCAGTTCCACTCCGTAACACATGGGGTCTCCCTCAGTAAGAATCGAGTTAACAGCAGTGGGTTTGGTTTTTGGTTTAATATCCTCTTACCGAGATGTATTATGGTTCCCATTGCACATTCTCCTGCTATAACAAATAATAAACCCAACTTGTTCAACTGGTAGTGCTTGGCTAGAGGGCATTAAACCTGTTGCCACTGAGTAGATTGCAACTCATAGCAACCCTACAGGACACATCAGAATTGCCCATAGGGTTTCCAAGGAGCAGCTGATAGATTCGAACTGCTGAACTTTTGGTTAGCGGACGAGCTCTTAACCACTGAACTACCACGGCTCCTGCGGGCACTGGCAGATGCTATTTATAACTCTACTACTATTGTAACTACTAATTAAACCCAGAAAAAACCCAGTGCTGTTGAGTCATTAGTTAACACTTATTATAATACTATATGCCTTAGATGCTTTACACATATTCCCTCATTTGATCACAAAACCCTGTGATACATATCATTTGTTTGTTTTTAAACTATTTTAGATGTGCTTTTACACCTTGCTTTTATATACTCAACATTATGCCCGAGATTTATCCACGTCAATATGTATAAATCTTGTGTATTTGCTTTAACTACTATATAGTATAAATACTACAAAGTATTCTGTTATATAACCAAACCACATTTTTTAAATTTATTCTTATCCTTGAGGACCAATGAATCTGTTTCTGCTTTATCACTAAATGTACACTGTTTAAGTATGAAAACATACATGACAATGATACAACTCAACTTCAGGATAATGGTCCTCTCAAGAAGGAAAAGGGAAAAAAAGTGACGGAGATGAGGTTTCATCTGTATATATATATTTTAAAATTCTCAAGCAAATATGACAAATTATACTAACTGTAAATGTCTGTGGTAAGTCCATGAATTTTTTTTCTGTATGCTTAAAATATTTCACAATTAAAAAAAAATTTTTTAGGAGGCGGGGTCAAGATGGTGGAATACCCAGACAATCCAGAGATCCCTCCTGCAACAAAGACCCGAAAATACAAGTGAAATGATTATGTTTGTGACAAGCTAGGAGCCTTGAACATCAAAGGCACAGTTAGAAAATGGACTAAGCGGCAGAGGGAGGAAGAGACTCTTCAGAAGCAGAGTGGAGCTGCCGGACCAGAATCACCAGGAACCCTCAGGCACCATTCCCGGGAGTGGCTGTGACAGACTGGGAGTAGCGATCGGCATCAGTTTCCTCAGGGAGAAACAGCCAGCTGCACAGCCTACTCACACCTCCAGAACCAGAGAAGAACAGCACTCTCAGCAAAAACTAAGTACGTGCATATATTTTACTGCCCCCCACAACCCCCTCTCCGCTAGCTGGCTTCAGAGGCTGTTGATTTCCTTGGGCCTGAGATAGGCCCTCTTGAGCACTGGGAACCACTCTCCTGGCCTTGGAGAAGGAATAAATTCAAAATTCAGGGAAAAGATAATTTGCCAGCTTCAGTAACCTGGGGAGCTCCAGAAACAAGTGGCTCCTGTCCAGCCATAAATAGTCCATGAACTTTGAACACCTTTCCCCCCTGCATGGACCTGTGTGGGCCTTGGGAGAACACGCCCTTGTTGGCAGACTGCAACCGTTTCAGCTGTGTGGTAGAGAGATGGATGTTTGATATTTGACTCTGCTATGCCTAGTAAACAGAGTACTCACCTAACCACATCAGGGGCCTAAGGACTGGTAGCTCCACTCAGGTCACCCAGCCACCCGTGACAGGGGTCCAAGGATAACTGGTACCTCCCAGTCCTTACAACCAAAAGCATTGGGTGCCCCTGGTCCGTCCACAGAACCCACCCACCTGTACGCTCTAAGGAAGAGGGATGCACTTTCCTCAGACACTTGGGGGACAATTATCAGCCCCCTGCCTTGATCAGAGCGTTACACCCTGCTGCAACCAGATACCAGTACCTACACCAATCACCCCTGTACCACACACGTGATGATCAACTACCTGGACACCTGAGCAGAATACCTACAAGAAAAGTGAATGGATTCCTAGACTGATATACCCAATAACAGCTCTAGCCACCTGGTGACAGCTTCAAAGGTGAAAATAATCAAGACAGCTCACTCAAGCAACCCATTTGGCCATATCAAAACAAAACAAAAAAAGAAGCTAGGATGCAGTAAGTAAACATAATATAATAACAAAGATGACTCAGAGATAACAGTCAATATCAAATCACGTAAAGAAACAGACCATGATTGCTTCAACAAGCTCTCAAAACAAAGAATCAAGGGATCTGCTAGACGAAAGTCCATTCCTGGAATTACCGGATGCAGAATACAAAAGATTAGTATACAGAAGAATTCAAGACATCACGAAGGAGATCAGGAAATAGGCACAGCAAGCCAAGGAACACACAGATAAAACAGTTGAAGAAATTAAAAATGTTATTCAAGAACATAATGAAAAATTTAATAAGCTGCAAGAATCCATAGAGAGGCAGCAATTACAAAGTCAGAAGATGAACAATAAAATTACAGAATTAGACAACTCAGAAAGTCAGAGGAGCTGAATCGAGAAAGTGGAAGGCAGAATTGGTAAACTTGAAGTTAAAGCACTTGGCACTAATATCTTTGAAGAAAAATCGGATAAAAGAATTTTTTAAAAAATGAACAAACCTTAAGAATCATGTGGGACTCTATCAAGAGAAATAACCTACAAATGATTGGAGTACCAGAACAGGGAGGGATAACAGAAAATACACAGAGAATTGTTGGATATTTGTTGGCAGAAAAGTTCCCTGATATCAGGAAAGATGAGAAGATATCCATCCAAGATGCTCATTGAACTCCACATAAGGTACATTTTAAAACAAAGTCACCAAAACATATTATAATCAAACAAGACATATTATAACCAAAACAAAAGAAAAAGAATTTTAAGAGCAGCTACGGGTAAACAAAAAAGTCACCTACAAAGGAGAGTCAATAAGAATAAGTCTGGACTACTCGGCACAAACCATGCAAGCAAGAAGACAATGGGATGACATACATAAAGCATTGAATGAAAAAAACTGCCACCCAAAAATCATATACCCAGCAAAACTGGCTCTCAAATATGAAGGCGAAATTATGAAATTTCCAGATAAACAGAAGTTTAAGGAATTCGTAAAAACCAAACCAAAACTACAAGAAATACTAACAGGAGTTCTTTGGTTAGAAAATCAGTAAGATCAACCCAAGACTAGAACACTGGACAGAGCAATCAGATGACAACCTAGACAGGGAAATCATAAAAATAAATCAAGACAAAAAAAAAACGCTCAAAACAGGAAACTGCAATGTTATTATGTAAAAGAAGACAACATTAAAACAATAAAGAGGGAATGTAGTCATAGATCTTTCATATGGAGACGAAGACAAGATGATATAAAGAAATACAAGTTAGGTTTAAGCTTAGAAAAACAAGGGTAAATATTAAGGTAACCACAAAGGAAACTATCCTACACATCGAGATAAAATACAAGAAAAAAACAGAGACTCAGCATAAACAAAATCAACAAAAATGAATAAGAGGAAAAGACAATATATAAACTATTCAGCACAAAAAATTAAGTGGAAAAAAGAACCTGTCAACAACTCACAAAAAAAAGACATCAAAACGATAGCACTAAATTCACACTTATCCATAATTACGCTGAATGTAAATGGACTAAATGCACCAATAAAGAGACAGAGAGTGGCAGAATGTATTGAAAACACAATCTGTCTATATGTTGCCTACAAGAGAAACACCTTAGACTTAGAGACACAAACAAACTAAAACTCAAAGGATGGAAAAAACATATCAAGCAAACAACAATCAAAAAAGAGGAGGTGTGGCAATATTAATTTCTGACAGAATAGACTTTAAAGTTAAATACACCACAAAGGATAAAAAGAAAAAGGTGCTATTGAGATAAGGAAGGACATTATATAATGATTAAAGGGACAATAAGACATAACCATATTAAATATTTCTGCGCCCATGGACAGGGCTGCAAGATACATAAACTCTAACACCATTGAAAAGTGAGATTGACAGCGCCACAATTATACTAGGAGACTTCAACACATCACTTTCGGTGAAGGACAGGACATCCAGAAAGAAGCTTAATAAAGACATGGAAGATCTAAATGCCACAATCAACCAACTTGACCTCATAGACATACACAGAATACTCCACCCAAATGCAGCCAAGTATACTTTCTTTTCTAGTGCACATGGCACATTCTCTAGAATAGACCAGATATTAGGTCATAAAGCAAGCCTTAGCAGAGTCCAAAACATTAAAAATATTACAAAGCATCTTCTCTTACCTTAAGGCCATAAAAGTAGAAATCAATAACAGAAAAAGCAGGGAAAAGAAATCGAATACTTGGAAACTAAACAATACCATGCTCAAAAAAGACTAGGTTATAAGGATAATTCATTGAATCGAATGACAGTGAAAACACTTCCTATCAGAACCTTTGGAACCCAGCAAAAGCAGTATCAGAGGTGAATTTATATCAATAAATGCACACGTACGAAAAGAACAAAAGGCCAAAATCAAAGAATTATCCCCACAACTTTAACAGAGAGCAACAAAGGAAACCCTCAAGCACCAGAAGAAAACAAAACAAATAATAAATATTAGAGCAGAATTAAATGAAACAGAAAATAGAAAAACA
The DNA here is from genome assembly GCF_030014295.1 of Loxodonta africana. NCBI lineage: Eukaryota > Metazoa > Chordata > Mammalia > Proboscidea > Elephantidae > Loxodonta > Loxodonta africana. The sequence goes on along the minus strand of NC_087343.1, from coordinate 83,052,953 downwards.
ATTCAAAGAATTAAAACTGAAAGCTGGTTCTCTGAAGAAATTGATAAACCATCAGCCAAACTGACAAAAGAAAAACAGGAGACAACCCAAAAAACCCAAATAAGAAATGAGATGGGGGATATTACGAAAGACCCAACTGAAATGAAAAAAATCCCATCAGATTAATACAAAAAAAGGTACTCGTAACAAATTTGAAACCTAGAAGAAATGGATGGATTTCTAGAAACGCACTGCCTACCTAAACTAACACGAACACAGGTAGAACAACTAAATACACCCATAACAAAAGAAGAGACCGAATAGGTAATCGTAAAACTCCCAACAACAACAACAAAAAAAAACCCTCTCCCGGGCGGCTTCACTGCAGAGTTCTACCAAACTTTAAGAGAAGAATTAACACCGCTACTACTAAAGATATTTCAGAGCATAGAAAAGGACAGATTTACTCCCAAACTCATTCTATGAAGCCAGCATATTCCTGATACCAAAACCAGGTGAAGACACCACACAAAAAATTACAGACCTATATCCCTCATGAACTTAGATGCAAAAATCCTCAACAAAATTCTAGCCAATAGAATTCAACAACTTATCAAAAAAATAATTCACCATGACCAAGTGGGATTCGTACCAGGTATGCAGGGATGGTTGAACATTAGAAAAACAATTAATGTAATCCATCACATAAATAAAACAAAAGAATCACATGATTTTATCAACTGACGCAGAAGAGGCATTTGAAAAAGCTCAAACACCCATTCATGATAAAAACTCTCAGCAAAATAGGAACAGAAGGAAAATTCCTCAGCATAATAAAGAGCACTTATACAAAGCCAATAGCCAACATCATCCTAAATGGAGAGAGTCTGAAAGCATTCCCCTTGAGATTGGGAACCAGATAAGGATGCCCTTTATCACCACTCTTATTCAACATTGGACTGGAGGTCCTAGCCAGAGCAACTAGGCTAGGTAAAGAAACAAACAGCATCCTGATGGCCAAGGAAGAAGTAAAAGTATCTCTGTTTGCAGATGACAGGATCTTATACACAGAGAACCCTAAAGAATCCTCAAGAAAACTACTGAAACTAATAGAAGAGTTCAGCAGAGGGTCAGGATACAAGATTAAACACACAAAAATCAGTTGGATTCCTCTACACCAACAAAAAGAATAATAAAGAGGAAATCACCAAATCAATACCATTTACAATAGCCCCCAAGAAGATAAAATACTTAGGAATAAATCCTACCAGAGATTTAAAAGTAGTGTCAAAGAAAACTACAGGACACTACTGGAAGAAACCAAAAGAGACCCACGTAAAGTAAAAAACATACCCTGCTCACGGACAGGAAGACTTAACATTGTAAAAATCTCTATTCTACCAAAAGCCATCTATAGGCACAATGCAATTCCGATTCAAATTCTAACGACATTTTTTAATGAGATGGAGAAACAAATCACCAACTTCATATGGAAGGGAAAGAAGCCCTGGATAAGTAAAGCATTACTGAAAAAGAAGAAGAAAGTGGGAGGCCTCACTCAACCTGATTTTAGAATATATTATACAGCCACAGTCGTCAAAACAGCCTGGTACTGGTACAACAACAGGCACATAGACCAATGGAACAGAATTGAGAACCCAGATATAAATCCATCCATGCATGAGCAGCTGATATTTGACAAAGGACCAGTGTCAGTTAACTGCGGAAAAGATAGTCTTTTTAACAAATGGTGCTGGCATAACTGGATATCCATTTGCAAAAAAATAAAACAGGACCCATATCTCACACCATGCACAAAAACTAACTCCAAGTGGATCAAAGACCTAAACATAAGACTAAAATAAAGATCATGGAAGAAAAAATAGGGACAACATTAGGAGCCCTAATACAAGGCATAAACAGAATACAAAGCATTACCAAAAATGACGAAGAGAAGCCAGATAACTGGGAGCTCCTAAAAATCAAACACCTATGCTCATCTAAAGACTTCACCAAAAGAGTAAAAAAACCACCTACAGATTGGGAAACAATTTTCAGCTATGACACCTCTGACCAGCGTCCGATCTCTAAAATCTGTATGATTCTGTTAAAACTCAACCACAAAAAGACAAACAAACCAATCAAAAAGTGGGCAAAGGATTTGAACACGCACTTCACTAAAGAAGATATTCAGGCAGCTAACAGATACATGAGAAAATGCTCTTGATCATTAGCCATTAGAGAAATGCAAATTAAAACTACGATGAGATTCCACCTCACTCCAACAAGGCTGGCATTAATCCAAAAAACACAAAATAATAAATGCTGGAGAGGCTGCAGAGAGATTGGAACTCATATACACTGCTGGTGGGAATGTAAATTGGTTCAACCACTTTGGAAATCGATCTGGCATTTTCTTAAAAAGATAGAAATAGAACTACCATACAACCCAGAAATCCCACTCCTCAGAATATACCCTAGAGAAATAACAGCCTTTACACGAACAGATATATGCACAACCATGTTTACTGCAGCTCTGTTTACAATAGCAAAAAGCTAGAAGCAACCAAGGTGTCCATCAATGGATGAATGGTTAAATAAATTGTGGTATATTCACACAATGGAATACCATGCATCGATAAAGAACAGTGATGAATCTGTGAAACATTTCACAACATGGAGGAACCTGGAAGGCATTATGCTGAGTGAAATAAGTCAGAGGCAAAAGGACAAATATTGTATAAGACCACTATTATACGATCTTGAGAAATAGTATAAACCGAGAAGAACACATAATTTTGTGGTTACGAGGGGACAGAGGGAAGGAGGATGGGAGAGGGTTATTTACTGATTAGTTAGTAGATAAGAACTAATTTAGGTGAAGGGAAGGATAATACTCAATACACGGAAGGTCAGCTCAACTGGACTGGACCAAAAGCAAAGAAGTTTCCGGGATAAACTGAATGCTTCAAAGGTCAGCAGAGCAAGGGCGGGGGCTTGGGAACTATGGCTTAAGGGGACTTCTAAGTCAATTGGCAAAATAATTCTATTATGAAAACATCCTGCATCCCACTTTGAAATGTGGCGTCTGGGGTCTTAAATGCTAACAAGCAGCCATCTAAGAAGCATCAATTGGTCTCAAACCACCTAGATCAAAGGAGAATGAAGAACACCAAGGTCACACGATAACTATGAGCCCAAGAGACAGAAAGCGCCCCATGAACCAGAGACCAGAAGAACTAGATGGTGCCCGGCCACAACCAATGACTGCCCTGACAGGGAGCACAACAGAAAACCCCTGGGGGAGCAGGAGAATAGTGGGATGCGGACCCCAAATTCTCATAAAAAGACCAGACTTAATGGTCTGACTGAGACTAGAGGAATCCCAGCGGTCATGGTCCTCAAACCTTCTGTTGGTCCAGGACAGGAACCATTCCTGAAGACAACTCATCAGACATGGAAGGGACTGGACAAGGGGTTGGAGAGAGATGCTGATGAAGAGTGAGCTACTTGTATCAGGTGGACACTTGAGACTGTGTTGGTATCTCCTGTCTGGAGGGGAGATAGGAGGGTAGAGAGGGTTAGAAACTGGCAAAATCGTCACGAAGGGAGAGACTGGAAGGAGGGAGTGGGCTGACTCATCAGGGGGAGAGTAAGTGGGAGTATGGAGTAAGGTGTATATAAGCTTATATGTGACAGACTGACTTGATTTGTAAACTTTCACTTAAAGCACAGTAAAAATTATTATAAATAAATAAATAAATAGAGGAAATCACCAAATCAATAACATTTACAATAGCCCCCAAGAAGATAAAATACTTAGGAATAAATCCTACCAGAGATTTAAAAGACCTATAGAAAGAAAACTACAAGACACTATTGGAAAAAACCCAAAGAGACCTACAAAAGTGAAAAACATACCCTGCTCACGGACACGAAGACTTAACATTGTAAAAATGTCTATTCTACCAAAAGCCATCTATAGATACAATGCAATTCTGATTCAAATTCTAATGACATTTTTTAATGAGATGGAGAAACAAATCACCAACTTCATATGGAAGGGAAAGAGGCCCCAGTTAAGTAAAGCATTACTGAAAAGAACAAAGTGGGAGACCTCACTCTACCTGGTTTTAGAACCTATTATACCGCCAAAGTAGTCAAAACAGCCTGGTACCGGTACAACAACAGATACATAGACCAATGGAACAGAATTGAGAAACCAGATATAAATCCATCCATATACGAGTAGCTGATATTTAAAAAAGGCCCAAAGTCAGTTAAATGGGGAAAAGACAGTCTCTTCAACAAATGGTGTGCTGGCATAACTGGATATCCATCTGCAAAAAAATGAAATAAGACCCATACCTCACTCCATGCACAAAAATGAACTCAAAATGGATCAAAGACCTAAATATAAAATGTAAAATGATAAACGTCATGGAAGAAAAAATAGAGGCAACATTAGGATCCCTAATACATGGCATAAACAGTATACAAAACATCACCAACAATGCAGAGGAGAAACTAAATAACTGGGAGCTCCTAAAAATCACACACCTATGGTCATCCAAAGACTTCACCAAAAAAGTAAAAAGAATACCAACAGACCGGGAAAAAGACTTTAGCTATGACATTTCCTATCAGCGCCTGATCTCTAAAATCTATCTTATGCTGCAAAAACTCAACTACAAAAAGACAAACAACCCAATTTAAAAAATGGGCAAAGGATATGAACAGGCACTTCATTAAAGAAGACATTCAGGTAGCTAACAGATACATGGGGAAATGCTCATGAAAATCAAAACTACAATGAGATTCCATCTCACTCCAACAAGGCTGGCATTAATCCAAAAAACACAAAATAATAAATTTTGGAGAGGTTGTGGAGAGTCTGGAGCACTTATACACTGCTGGTGGGAATGTAAAATGGTACAACCACTTTTGAAATTGATTTGGTGCTTCCTTAAAAAGCTAGAAATAGGATTACCATACAATCCAGCAATCCCACTCCTTGGAATATATCCGAGAGAAATAAGAGCCTTTACACCAACAGATAGATGCACACCCATGTTCACTGCAGCACTGTTTATAATAGCAAAAAGATGGAAGCAACTAACTAAGAGGCCCATCAACAGATGGATGGATAAATTATAGTATACTCACACAATGGAATACTACGCATCAATAAAGAACAATGATGAAACCGGGAATCGTTTCATAACATGGAGGAGTCTGGAAGGCATTATGCTGAGTGAAATTAGTCAGTTGCTAAAGGACAAATATTGTTTAAGATCACTATTATAAGAATTCAAGAAATAGTTTAAACATGGAAGAAAATATTCTTTGATGGTTACAAGAAGGAGGAGGGAAGGAAGGAGAAGGGTTTTCAGTAATTAGATACTAGATAAGAACTATTTTAGGTGAAGGCAAAGACAACACACAATACAGGATAGGTCAGAACAACTGGACTAAACCAAAAGCAAAAAGTTTCCTGGACAAACCGAATGCTTCAAAGGCCAGTGTAGCAGGGGTGGGGGTTCGGGGACCATGGTTTCAGGGGACATCTAAGTCAATGGGCATAATAAAATCTATTAAGAAAACATTCTGCATCCCACTTTGAAGAGTAGCATCTGGAGTCTTAAATGCTAGCAAGCGGCCATCTAAGATACATCAATTGGTCTTAAGCCACCTGGAACAAATGAGAATGAAGAACACCAAAGACACAAGGTAATTATGAGCCCAGGAGAAAGAAAGGGCCACATAAACCACCGACTACAGCAGCCTGAGACCAGAAGAACTAGATGGTGCCCAGCTGCAACCCATGATTGCCCTGACAGGGAACAAAACAGAGAACCCCTGAAGGAGCAGGAGAGCAGTGGGATACAGATTCCAAATTCTCATAAAAAGACCAGACTTAATGGTCTGATGGAGACTAGAAGGACCCCAATGGTCATGGTTCCCAGACCTTCTGTTAGCCAGTGAACCATTCCCAAAGCCAACTCTTCAGACAGGAACTGGACAATGGGATAGAAACTGATGTTGTTGAAGAATAAGCTTCTTGGGTCAAGTAGACACATGAGACTATGCTGGCATATCCTGTCTGGAGGGGAGAGGAAAGGGCAGAGGGGGTCAGAAGCTGGCTGAATGGACACGAAAAGAGAGAGTACAGGGAAGGAGTGTGCTGTCTCATTAGAGGGAGAGCAATTAGGAGTATACAGCAAGGTGTATACAAATTTTTGTACGAGAGACTGACTTGATTTGTAAACTTTGACTTAAAGCACAACAAAAAATTTTTTTTAATTTTCTTAAACAAAAAAAAAAGAAACCAAGCCTCTGAAAGACTAGAAAGTGAGCCCTATGAGAAAACAAACCACATCTGTTTTATTACTACACCCCTGCCCCCAATATCTGGAAAAATGCAAATGACAGGCAAATAGTTCTTAATGTATGACTAGGTACTATCGTAATTATCATTTTTCAGATGACAAAGTTGAGGTTTTGAGAGTTTAAACAACTTGTCCAAGGACACAGCCAGTTTAGTGGCCAAGCCTTTAACTCAGATCTTTTGACTCAAAAATCCCAAATACAAACCATCACTTTCTGGAAATAACTAAACCATCTCAAAAAACAGGGATAATTAGCTCAGTAAATTATGGATGGGAAAACTAACGATAATATCTTGCATAGTCATTAAAACATTTATAAAGATTTTAAAATATTCAAACAACTTTTCTCCTATGAAAAGATATAAAATTGCATAACAGAAAATAAATACAACAAGGTAAAACAAAATATTCAAGAAAAACACCAACAGCAAAAAAGTGTTTACCCAAAAAAAGGCTGTCTCTAGGTGATCGGGCTTTGGGTGAATTTTAACTTCTTTTTCCTTATTTCTTACACTGATCATATTCTTTTTTATAACAAAAACCCAAAAAACTATTTCTAAATTTTATCTAAAACCTCAGAGAAAAGCCCTAAATGATACCTAGAATATAAATTATTAAACTTCAGAAATACTTTACATACATTTACCTAAAATCCTTAAAATATTTAAAACTGCTAGAATAAAATATATTGCGTATTTTATAACTGTATCAGCGATAAGAAGTGTATTCAACCTTCATCATTTAAAAATTGCTTAAACGCAAAATAAAGTTTCCTATCAAATAAAATTCTGAATGTCCAAAACAGTATAAAACCATATATAGGACCAGCAAGTTTCTTCTGTTCTTTCTTTCAGCAAGCAATAAATGAGTTTTTACGAATCATATCAAATCATCAAACCTGTAAATAAAAACACTGAGGCTTCATGAACTAGCAAATCAAAAAAAAAAAAACTAAACTGTAAAAGGATCAAAGATTCTAGAGTCTTAAAACTTCTAAAGAGAAAACTATCAGGATTTCTTAATAATCTAGAAGCTCAAATGAATCAACTTTCTGAAAGTTTTTGCCATTCTTTTTACTTCTATGAATTCAATTTGTAAAGTTTAAAGAATGTTTCTATCACACTTACAAACTGTTGTTGCTGTTAGGTGCCCTCGAGTTGGTTCTGACTCACAGCGACCCTATGCACAACAGAACGAAATACTGCCAGGTCCTGCGCCATCCTTACAATCCTTGTTATGCTTGAGCTCATTGTTGCAGCCACTATGTCAATCCACCTCACTGAGGGTCTTCCTCTTTTCTGCTGACCCTGTACTCTGCCAAGCATGATGTCCTTCTCCAGGGACTGATCCCTCCCGACAACATGTCCAAAGTATCTAAGACGCAGTCTCGCCATCCTTGCCTCTAAGGAGCATTCTGGCCGCACTTCCTCCAAGACAGATTTGTTCGTGCTTTTGGCAGTCCGTGGTATATTCAGTATTCTTTGCCAACACAATTCAAAGACGTCAACTCTTCTTCGGTCTTCCTTATTCATTGTCCAGCTTTCACATGCATATGATGCTATTGAAAATACCATGGCCTGGGTCAGGTGCACCTTAGCCTTCAGGGTGACATCTTTGCCCTTCAACACTCTGAAGAGGTTCTTTGCAGCAGATTTGCCCAATGCAACATGTCTTTTGATTTCTTGAGTGCTGCTTCCATGGCTGTTGATTGTGGATCCAAATAAAATGAAATCCTTGACAATGTCAATCTTTTCTCCATTTATCATGATGTTGCTCATTGGTCCAGTTGTGAGCACTTTTGTTTTCTTTATGTTGAGGTGTAATCCATACTGAAGGCTGTGGTCTTTGATCTTCATTAGTAAGTGCTTCAAGTCCTCTTCACTTTCAGCAAGCAAGGTTGTGTCATCTGCATAACAAAGGCTGTGAATGAGTCTTCCTCCAATCCTGATGCCCCATTCTTCTTCATATAGTCCAGCTTCTCGTATTATTTGTTCAGCATACAGATTAAATAGGTATGGTGAAAGAATACAACCCTGACACACACCTTTCCTGACTTTAAACCAATCAGCATCCCCTTGTTCCGTCCGAACAACTGCCTCTTGATCTACGTAAAGGTTCCTCATGAGCACAGTTAAGTGTTCTGGAATTCCCATTCTTCGCAGTGTTATCCATAGTGTGTTATGATCCACTCAGTCAAATGCCTTGGCATAGTCAATAAAACACAGGTAAACATCCTTCTGGTATTCTCTGCTTTCAGCCAGGATCCATCTGACATCAGCAATGATATCCCTGGTTCCACGTCCTCTTCTGAAACTGCCCTGAATTTCTGGCAGTTCCCTGTCAATATACTGCTGCCGCCGTTTTTCAATGATCTTCAGCAGAATTTTGCTTGCGTGTGATATTCATGATATTGTTCTATAATTTCCACATTCAGTTGGATCACCTTTCTTGGGAATAGGCATAAATATGGATCTCTTCCAGTCAGTTGGCCAGGAAGCTGTCTTCCATATTTCTTGGCATAGACGAGTGAGCACCTTCAGCGCTGCATCTGTTTGCTTAAACCTCTCAATTGATACTCCATCAATTCCTGGAGCCTTGTTTTTCGCTAATGCCTTCAGAGTAGCTTGGACTTCTTCCTTCAGTACCATCAGTTCCTGATCATATGCCACCTCTTGAAATGGTTGAATATTGACTAATTCTTTTTGGTATAATGAGTCTGTGTATTCCTTCCATCTTCTTTTGATGCTTCCTGCATTGTTTAATACTTTCCCCATGGAATCCTTCACTATTGCAACTCGAGGCTTGAATTTTCTTCAGTTCTTTCAGCTTGAGAAACACCAAGCGTGTTCTTCCCTTTTGTTTTTCCAACTCCAGCTCTTTGAACACGTCATTATAATACTTTGTCTTCTCGAGAGGCCCTTTGAAATCTTCTGTTCACTTCTTTTACTTCATGAATTCTTCCTTTTGCTTTAGCTGCTTGATGCTCAAGAGCAAGCTTCAGAGTCTCCTCTGACATCCATCTTTGTCTTTTCTTTCTTTCCTGTCTTTTCAATGACCTCTTGCTTTCTTCATGGATGATGTCCTTGATGTCATTCCACAACTTGTCTGGTCTTCGGTCACTAGGGTTCAATGCGTCAAATCTATTCTTCAGATGGTCTCTAATTTCAGATGGGATATACTCAAGGTCGTATTTTGGCTCTCGTGGACTTGTTCTGGTTTTCTTCAGTTTCATCTTGAACTTGGATATGAGCAATTGATGGTCTGTTCCACAGTCAGCCCCTGGCCTTGTTCTGACTGATGATATTGAGCTTTTCCATCGTCTCTTTCCACAGATGTAGTCAATTTGATTTCTGTGTGTTCCATCTGGTGAGGTCCATGTATATAGTTGCCATTTATGTTGGTGAAAGAAGGTATTTGCAATGAAGAAGTCATTGGTCTTGCAAAATTCTATCATTCCATCTCCAGCGTTGTTCCTATCACCAAGGCCGTATTTTCCAACTACTGATCTGTCTTCTTTGTTTCCAACTTTCATATTTCAGTCACCCGTAATTATCAATGCATCTTGATTGCACGTTCAATCAATTTCAGACTGCAGCAGCTGATAAAAATCTTGATTTCTTCATCTTTGGCCTTAGTGGTTGGTGCATAAATTTGAATAATAGTCATATTAACTGGTCTTCCTTGTAGGCATATGGATATTATCCTATCACTGACAGCGTTGTGCTTCAGGATAGATCTTGAAACGTTCTTTTTGACGATGAATGCAACACCATCCCTCTTTGAGTTGTCATTCCCAGCATAGCAGACTATATGATTGTCCAATTCAAAATGGCCAATACCAGGCCATTTCAGCTCACTAACGCCTAGGATATCGATGCTTATGCGTTTCATTCCAGTTTTGACAATTTTCAACTTTTCTAGATCCATACTTCCTACATTCCAGGTTCTGGTCATTAATGGATGTTTGCAGCTGTTTCTTCTCATTTTGAGTCATGCCACAACAGCAAATGAAGGTCTCGAAAGCTTTACTCCATCCACATCATTAAGGTCGACTCTACTTTGAGGAGGCAGCTCTTCCCCAGTCATCTTTTGAGGGCCTTCCAACCTAGGGGGCTCATCTTCCAGCACTATATCAGACAATGTTCTGCTGCTATCCGTAAGGTTTTCACCAGCTAATGCTTTTCAGAAGTAGACTGCCGGTTCCTTCTTCCTAGTCTGTCTTAGTCTAGAAGCTCAGCTGAAACCTGTCCTCCATGGGTGACCCTGCTGGTATTTGAATACCGGTAGCATAGCTTCCAGCATCACAGCAACATGCAAGCCCCCACAGTATGACAAACTGACAGACATGTGGGGGACTTATAACCTAAGCCATTGAAATTTTAGAAGTACAAAATGGTTTAAAAAAAACTTACATTAAAATTTTATTTAAATAAGTTTCTTTTAACATTTAGGGGTCATGGGTCACTTTGAACTCTGGTAGCGTAGTGGTTAAGTGCCGTGGCTGCTAACCAAAAGGTCAGCAGTTCGAAAGCACCAGGAACTCCTTGGAAACTCTATGGAGCAGTTCTACTCTGTCCTATAGGGTCACTATGAGTCGGAACCGACTAGACGGCAGTGGGCTTTGGGTTTGGGTCACTTTGAAAATCTGATGAAAGCGATGAACACCTATAATTCGGCCACATACAGCATTGTTTTAAATAACATTTTTATTTCAAAATACTTTTAAATTTATAGAAAAGCTGCAAAAATAGGCAGTTCCCATATAACATCCCCCAGTTTCTCCTACTGTTAACATCATACATTACTATGGTACATTTTCACAACTAATGAACCAACATTGGTATATCACTATTAACTAAACTTCATACTTTATTTGGATTTCATTAATTTTTCCTTAATGCCCTTTTCTGTTCTAAGATTCCATCCAGGATAGTCCATTACATTTTTTCATCATGTCTCCTTAGCTTCCTCTGGTTTGTAACAATTTCTCAGACTTTCCTTGTTTTTTGACGACCCTTGACAGCTTTTAGGAGTACTGGTATTTTGCAGTATTTTGCAGAATGTCCCTCAATTTGGGTTTGTCTGATGTTTTTCTCATGGTTACTAGTACCAGTAGCCCTCAAGTCTATTCTGACACATGATAACCCCATATGTTGCAAAGGAGGCCTGCTCCATAGGATTTTCTTACGGTTAAACTAGGGTTTATGGGTTTTAGGAAGGAAGACCAGAGAGGTGAACATCGGTCTTATCATATCATATCATATCAAGGGTAACATGCTATCAACATGACTTATCACTGATGATATTAACTTTGATCATGTGGCCTAGGTGGTATTTGCCAAGTTTTTCCATAGTAAGTGTTACTTTTATTTCCTCTTTCCACACTCCACTCTTCATAAGCAACTCATCAAGGGATGGAGAGTTATGCACTATTATTACTTATTTTTTTTGCTCACATTGCTCCATTTTTGGCCATTGGAAGTTCTCTCAAGGGTTGGCCTCCTGTGACCCTTTGATATGCCTCCATTGTTTTATGTTTTGTTGTTGTTTTGTTTTGTTTTTGAGCATTTCCTTACTTTCCAGCACTACAAGAAACTCCAGGCTAATCTTGTATTTATTTCCCGCTCCAGGTCTACAATCAGTCATTTCTCCAAGGAACCCTGCCTTTCTTATTTGAGAATGGTATTAGAAACCAAGATCTGGGTGCTGGATGCATGATGCACATACAGATTTTTTAACATGTTTCAGGAGGTTTACTGATCTCTAACACAATGCTGTCAAATACAAATATAATGTAAGCTACAAGTGTGAGCCATATATATTTTTTTAAATTTTCTAATAGCCACATTTTAAAAAAGAAAAAATTGTAATACTTTATTTAACCAAATATATCCTAAATATTATCAGTGCAACATATAATCAATGTAAAAAACTGTTAAAGAGATATTTTACACTGTTTTTTCACACTAAGCTTTCAAAAATTCAGTGTTTATTTTACAATGAAAGCACACCTTAATTCAGACTAGCCACATTTCTAGGGCTCAACAGTCTTCCATGATAGTCAACACACTTAGTCTATAATGTGTCTTATAACAATTCCTTTCTCTGAAACTATACTATAGAGCTAATATGTGAATTATTAAAATTATTCAACTATTCCACTCTCTTGCCGTTCTTAAATACTTTAAAGTTTCCTTTCAGACAGAAAAGTAAAAATGAAAGGAAACCTAACTAAAAAAAAAAAAAAAAGGCAAGAACAGGACAGGAACTTCCTAAATTTCAGTGGGCTAACACACACACATATTCTGTTGGGAGGATCTTCTTACTTGACCTTAAGTAGCTCATCAGACTCTTATGCAGCAATCCAGAAGCTTTATTTTCACAAAATTTTTTCTGAGACAAATACGAATGCTACCAATCAACTAAAGTAGCATTTGGATCAAATTCTAATGTATCACTTAAATCAATTATCCAAGTACATTTAATCTATTTTGAAAAATAGCACCAGCCATAAAAAAGGGCAAATTTCTGAAATCATATCATATCATATAGGAAACAGGAATTTTGAATTTTGAATTTTTTCAACTGTGTTTTTCTCATATGTAAAAAGTTTAGTGGGAAATGCACCAAATGCTCTCATGTGATAATTTCCTGGTTTTGACACTTTATCATGCTCATCAAATCTAAGAGAAATGTTTCATTCCCACTACGTAAACAGGTTTCTCATTCTTGCTTAGTTTCCTTCTCAAGCCTACCTCTTTCAGAAAACCTTCCCTTCTAGGGCACAACAACTGGTCTCTATTCACCTAATACAAGAGAGGAAGAAAGAAAGTCAGGAATGGGAGGATGTTATGGTTAAGGTTGTGTGTCAATTTGGCTGGGCCATGATTCTCAGTTGTTTGGCAGTTATGATGTAGTTTGGCAGTTGTATGATGATGTGATCATTTCCATGATGAGATGTGATATAATACGATCACCTCCAAGATGGGATCTGCTGTGAGCAGCCAATCAATTGAAAGAGAACTTCCTCAGGGGTGTGGTCTGCATCAAATATAAGTTGACTTTCTGGCAAGACTTGTGGGTTTTTGCTTGATCTAGATCCTGCAGCTGGCTCCTGTGCATCTGACTTCTGGTACCTGGGACTTGAAATAGCAGCTTACCTGCCATCTTGCCTACTGATCCTGGAATGTCAGTCTTCACAGCCTGTGAGCAAGAACCTTGCTGTCTGACTTACTGATCTTGGGTTCACCAGTTTCTGTGGCTACATGACTCAGGAGAAGCCTTTAGTCTGACCCACGGATTGGGAACATTCCAGCCTCTACCACGTGATTCATTTCAATATAAATCTCTCTATGTATATGTTTATATGCTTTCCTGGTTTTGCTTCTCTAGATAACCCAGCCTAAGTCAGAGGAGATATGGAATGTGTGGTTAATTGCCCCCATGAACAACTGTCTCCTTTGTCTTAAGACCAGAACTAGGTGGTGCCCAACTACATTTTGTTCAAAGATTCCATAGACGAATCCTGATCAAAAGGGAGAAAGGGCAGAACAGAATTTTAAATTCTCATGAACACCAGACTTGCAAGAGCCATGAAGGCTGGATGAATCCCTGAAACCGTTACCCTAAGATAATCTTTAAACCTTAAACCAAAAATATTCCCTTAAGTCTTCTTAAAACCAAGCAATAGTTTAGCTTAAGTAGTAAAAAAAAAAAAAAAAGTCTGCTTTGAGCATTATGCTCTCTTAAGATCTATATAGGATCAAATTGTCAACAGCAACTCAAAAGATTAGATAAGAACCTTAGGGGGCAGTGAATTTATGTGAATGGGGAGGAACAACTCAGAAAAGGAGTGAGAATGGTTACACAACTTGAAAAATGTAATTAATGTCACTGAACGGTACAGGTAGAAACTGCTGAATTGGTGTTATGTTTTGTGTATATATTCTGAACAATAAAATAAATAAAATTATATATTAAAAAAAGGAAAACCTTTCCTTGACTGTAAAGGCTCAACATGTAGGAGGATAACTTATATTTTTATGTTTTATCTGTCCCAGATATATCTTCTTTGTGTATGTGTAATTTTTTAAATCCTAATTAGGTAAGAAATTTTTTTTAAAAACCAGGACTGTATTTTTTATTTCTTAAGCATTTATCTCAAAAGATAGCAATAGCAAAATGGAAAAGGCAAAAGCTTTACAGATGAGTAAGCCTTCTGCCACTTAATAGCTGGATGACTTGTGTCTTAGGTTCCTCACCAGTAAAATGGAAATCTAAAACACCTATTTTGAAGATTGTTGTAAGAATTCAATAAGATAAGTAAAGCACATGACACAAAGTAGGCACCTTGATTAAGAATACTATCACTACTCCTAATCTAAAGCTGCTACTGTAAAAAGGCTAAACCTTTCTCGCTGATAGTCTTCTAAAAAACAATACGAAAACCTTTCTTCACTCTACGCCAGCAAAAGCAAACTTTTAAAAGGCTCATTTCCATCTCCACCACCCTGAATCATATTAGAAGAGCTCTATATACTGAACTAAAATATATTCACTCTTTTTCCTCTTACCAAATTACTACAGCAAACTGAAATCTCATACAGTCACAGCACTAATTTACTATAAGGTTTAACCACATGAAACTGTCATTTTTTTTATGGGTCAAAACTGGTCAACCCCGGGGGGCGTCCAGTCGTTCGTGCAGGCAGCGCCCACCCAGTTTGCGCAAGCGGCGCGGCGCACCGCAGGGAGAAGTCCCCGGGAGGAAGTGACAGGTCTTGGAGCGGGGAGAGCAGCATCCCAGCCGGGAAGCCGTCCCGCCGGGATTTTGGCGTGGGTGGGCGGGGTGTGAGTGCGGGGACCAGCTATATTCCCCTGAATTGACCCCGGGGGGGCCCCAGCCGTACATGCGGGCAGCGCCCACCCAGTTCACGCGAGCGGCGTGGCGCGCCGGAGGGAGAAGTCCCCGGGAGGCAGTGGCTGGTCTTGGAGCAGGGAGAGCAGCGTCCCAGCCGGGACACGCAGTAGCGACTCAGGCGCGGGGACCTGCTCCGCTCTCCTGAGCTGACCTGGGGGGGGGGAGCCCACCCGGTTCACGGAAGCGGTGCGCGACGCGGCTGGCGGGACAGGGAGTCCCCGGGAGGCAGCCACGGACTTTGGAGACGGGAGTGCACCGTCCCAGTAGCGGAGCCTTAACCTTGGAGGTGGGGCTGACAGCGGAGGATCTGACTGTGACGCCAGCGGGCCAGACCCCCCGGGGGGCAATCTCCACACAGCCAGTACATATAGGCGACGTGCCCCGCGGAAATCTCAGATATAAGAGTCATTCCAAGTAAGACAAACAACTCTGGCTATTTTCTGAGGTGCTACACTCCTAGCTCTCTGATCCCTCCCCCACCCTCCCCAGGCAGCTCCATTAACATCCGAATAGCTTGAGCCAGAGGGAGAACTCTGATAGGGATCTGACTGCATTTTTTTTAGCGGATTTTCTGGAAAAACTAGTTTCCCAGTGATGGCTCGGAGACAGCAGTCCATATCAAACCACATAAAGAAGCAGACCATGAAAGCTTCTCCAACCCCCTAAACAAAAGAATCAAAATCTTTCCCAAATGAAGATACAATCCTGGAATTATCAGATACAGAATATAAAAAACTAATTTACAGAATGCTTAAAGACATCACTAATGAAATTAGGCTAACTGCAGAAAAAGCCAAGGAACACACTGATAAAACTGTTGAAGAACTCAAAAAGATTATTCAAGAACATAGTGGAAAAATTAATAAGTTGCAAGAATCCATAGAGAGACAGCATGTCGAAATCCAAAAGATTAACAATAAAATTACAGAATTAGACAACGCAATAGGAAGTCAGAGGAGCAGACTCGAGCAATTAGAATGCAGACTGGGAAATCTGGAGGACCAGGGAATCAACACCAACATAGCTGAAAAAAAATCAGATAAAAGAATTTAAAAAAATGAAGAAACCCTAAGAATCATGTGGGACTCTATCAAGAAGGATAACTTGCGAGTGATTGGAGTCCCAAAACAGGGAGGGGGGACAGAAAACACAGAGAAAATAGTTGAAGAACTCCTGACACAAAACTTTCCGGACATCATGAAAGAAGAAAGGATATCTATCCAAGATGCTCATCGAACCCCATTTAAGATTGATCCAAAAAGAAAAACACCAAGACATATTATCATCAAACTTGCCAAAACCAAAGATAAACAGAAAATTTTAAAAGCTGCCAGGGAGAAAAGAAAGGTTTCCTTCAAGGGAGAATCAATAAGAATAAGTTCAGACTACTCAGCAGAAACCATACAAGCAAGAAGGGAATGGGACGACGTATACAGAGCACTGAAGGAGAAAAACTGCCAACCAAGGATCATATATCCAGCAAAACTCTCTCTGCAATATGAAGGAGAAATTAAGATATTTACAGATAAACACAAGTTTAGAGAATTTCCAAAAACCAAACCAAGGCTACAAGAAATGCTAAAGGAGATTGTTTGGTCAGATGACCAATAATATCAGGTACCAGCACAATACAAGGTCACAAAACAGAACGTCCTGATATCAACTCAAATAGGGAAAGCACAAAAACAAACAAAGATTAATTCTAAAAAATAAATAAATAAACAAAATAATACACATAACAGGGAATCATGGAAATCAATAGATAAAAGATCACAATAATCAAAAAGAGGGACTAAATATAGGAGGCATTGAACTGCCAGATGGAGAGTGATACAAGGCAATATAGAATGATACAAGTTAGGTTTTTACTTAGAAAAATAGGGGTAAATAATAAGGTAACCACAAAAAGGAATATCAACTCCATAACTCAAGAAAAAAGCCAAGAAAAACGCAACGACTCAACTAACATAAAGTTAAACATTATGAAAATGAGGATCTCACAAGCTACTAAGAAAAACGTCTCAGCACAAAAAAGTATGTGGAAAAATGAAATGGCCAACAACACACATGAAAAGGCATCAAAATGACGGCACTAAAAACTTATTTATCTACAATTACGCTGAATGTAAATGGACTAAATGCACCAATAAAGAGACAGAGAGTCACGGACTGGATAAAAAAACACGATCCATCTATATGCTGCCTACAAGAGACACACCTTAGACTTAGAGACACAAACAAACTAAAACTCAAAGGATGGAAAAAAGTATATCAAGCAAACAATAAGCAAAAAAGAAGACGAGTAGCAATATTAATTTCTGACAAAATAGACTTTAGACTTAAATCCACCACAAAGGATAAAGAAGGACACTATATAATGATAAAAGGGACAATTGATCAGGAAGACATAACCATATTAAATATTTACGCACCCAATGACAGGGCTGCAAGATACATAAATCAAATTTTAACAGAATTGAAAAGTGAGATAGACACCTCCACATTTATAGTAGGAGACTACCACACACCACTTTCGGAGAAGGACAGGACATCCAGTAAGAAGCTCAATAGAGACACAGAAGACCTACTTACAACCATCAACCAACTTGACCTCATTGGCTTATACAGAACTCTCCACCCAACTGCTGCAAAATATACTTTTTTTTCTAGTGCACATGGAACATTCTCTAGAATAGACCACATATTAGTCATAAAACAAATCTTTGCAGAGTCCAAAACATCGAAATATTACAAAGCATCTTCTCAGACCACAAGGCAATGAAACTAGAAATCAATAACAGAAAAACTAGGGAAAAGAAATCAAATACTTGGAAAATGAACAATACCCTCCTGAAAAAAGACTGGGTTATAGAAGACATTAAGGAGGGAATAAGGAAATTCTTAGAAAGCAACGAGAATGAAAATACTTCCTATCAAAACCTCTGGGACACAGCAAAAGCAGTGCTCAGAGGCCAATTCATATCGATAAATGCACACATACAAAAAGAAGAAAGAGCCAAAATCAGAGAACTGTCCCAACAACTTGAACAAATAGAAAGTGAGCAACAAAAGAACCCATCAGGCACCAGAAGAAAACAAATAATAAAAATTAGAGCTGAACTAAACGAATTAGAGAACAGAAAAAACAATTGAAAGAATTAACAAAGCCAAAAGCTGGTTCTTTGAAAAAATTAACAAAATTGATAAACCATTGGCTAGACTGACTAAAGAAATACAGGAAAGGAAACAAATAACCCGAATAAGAAATGAGAAGGACCACATCACAACAGAACCAAATGAAATTAAAAGAATCATTTCAGATTATTATGAAAAATTGTACTCTAACAAATTTGAAAACCTAGAAGAAATGGATAAATTCTTGGAAAAACACTACCTACCTAAACTAACACATTCAGAAGTAGAACAACTAAATAGACCCATAACAAAAAAAGAGATTGAAACAGTAATCAAAAAACTTCCAACAAAAAAAAGTCCTGGCCCGGACGGCTTCACTGCAGAGTTCTACCAAACCTTCAGAGAAGACTTAACACCACTACTACTGAAGGTATTTCAAAGCATAGAAGAAGACGGAATACCACCCAACTCATTCTTTGAAGCTACCATCTCCCTGATACCAAAACCAGGTAAAGACATCACAAAAAAAAGAAAATTTTAGACCTATATCCCTCATGAACATAGATGCAAAAACCCTCAACAAAATTCTAGCCAACAGAATCCAACAACACATCAAAAAAATAATTCACCCTGATCAAGTGGGATTTATACCAGGTATGCAAGGCTGGTTTAATATCAGAAAAATCATTAATGTAATCCACCACATAAATAAAACAAAAGATAAAAACCACATGATCTTATCAATAGGTGCAGAAAAGGCATTTGACAAAGTCCAACACCCATTTATGATAAAAACTCTTACCAAAATAGGAATTGAAGGAAAATTCCTCAACATAATAAAGGGCATGTATGCAAAGCCAACAGCCAATATCACTCTAAATGGAGAGAACCTGAAAGCATTTCCCTTGAGAACGGGAACCAGACAAGGATGCCCTTTATCACCGCTCTTATTCAACATCGTACTTGAAGTCCTAGCCAGGGCAATTAGGCTAGACAAAGAAATAAAGGGTATCCAGATTGGCAAGGAGTAAGTAAAGCTATCACTATTTGCAGATGACATGATCGTATACATGGAAAACCCTAAGGAATCCTCCAGAAAACTACTGAAACTAATAGAAGAGTTTGGAAGAGTCTCAGGTTATAAAATAAACAAACAAAAATCACTTGGATTCCTCTACATCAACAAAAAGAACACCAAAGAGGAAATCACCAAATCAATACCATTCACAGTAGCCCCCAAGAAGATAAAATACTTAGGAATAAATCTTACCAAAGATGTAAAAGACCTACACAAAGAAAACTACAAAGCTCTACTACAAGAAATTCAAAAGGACATACTTAAGTGGAAAAACATACCCTGCTCATGGATAGGAAGACTTAACATTGTAAAAATGTCTATTCTACCAAAAGCCATCTATACATATAACACACTTCCCATCCAAATTCCAATGTCGTATTTTAAGGGGATAGAGAAACAAATCACCAATTTCACATGGAAGGGAAAAAACCCCCGGATAAGCAAAGCATTACTGAAAAAGAAGAAAGTGGGAGGCCTCACTCTATCTGATTTCAGAACCTATTATACAGCCACAGTCGTCAAAACAGCCTGGTACTGGTACAACAACAGGCACATAGACCAATGGAACAGAATTGAGAACCCAGATATAAATCCATCCATGCATGAGCAGCTGATATTTGACAAAGGACCAGTGTCAGTTAACTGCGGAAAAGATAGTCTTTTTAACAAATGGTGCTGGCATAACTGGATATCCATTTGCAAAAGAATGAAACAGGACCCATACCTCACACCATGCACAAAAACTAACTCCAAGTGGATCAAAGACCTAAACATAAAGACTAAAACGATAAAGATCATGGAAGAAAAAATAGGGACAACATTAGGAGCCCTAATACAAGGCATAAACAGAATACAAAACATTACCAAAAATGATGAAGAGAAACCAGATAACTGGGAGCTCCTAAAAATCAAACACCTATGCTCATCTAAAGACTTCACCAAAAGAGTAAAAAGACCACCTACAGACTGGGAAAGAATATTCAGCTCTGACATCTCAGACCAGTGCCTGATCTCTAAAATCTACATGATTCTGTCAAAACTCAACCACAAAAAGACAAACAACCCAATCAAGAAGTGGGCAAAGGATATGAACACACATTTCACTAAAGAAGATATTCAGGCAGCCAACAGATACATGAGAAAATGCTCCCGATCATTAGCCATTAGAGAAATGCAAATTAAAACTACGATGAGATTCCATCTCACACCAACTAGACTGGCATTAATCCAAAAAACACAAAATAAAAAATGTTGGAGAGGCTGCGGAGAGATTGGAACTCTCATACACTGCTGGTGGGAATGTAAAATGGTACGACCACTTTGGAAATCCATCTGGCGTTATCTTAAACAGTTAGAAATAGAACTACCATACAACCCAGAAATCCCACTCCTCGGAATATACCCTAGAGATACAAGAGCCTTCACACAAACAGATATATGCACACCCATGTTTATTGCAGCTCTGTTTACAATAGCAAAAAGCTGGAAGCAACCAAGGTGTCCGTCAACGGATGAATGGGTAAATAAATTGTGGTATATTCACACAATGGAATACTACGCATCGATAAAGAACAGTGACGAATCTCTGAAACATTTCATAACATGGAGGAACCTGGAAGGCATTATGCTGAGCGAAATGAGTCAGAGGCAAAAGGACAAATATTGTATAAGACCACTATTATAAGATCTTGAGAAATAGAAACAACTGAGAAGAACACATACTTTTGTGGTTACGAGGGGGG
This sequence comes from Loxodonta africana, assembly GCF_030014295.1. Taxonomy (NCBI): domain Eukaryota; kingdom Metazoa; phylum Chordata; class Mammalia; order Proboscidea; family Elephantidae; genus Loxodonta; species Loxodonta africana. Next base: position 83,031,710 of record NC_087343.1, on the reverse strand, counting down.
GAGGGAGGGAGGGAGGGAGGGAGAGGGTTTTATATTGATCAATCAGTAGATAAGAACTGCTTAGGGTGAAGGGAAAGACAACACTCAATACAAGGAAGGTGAGCCCAATTGGACTGGACTAAAAGCAAAGAGGTTTCCGGGATAAAATGAATGCTTCAAAGGTCAGTGGACCAGGGTCTGGGGTCTGGGGAACATGGTTTGAGGGGACTTCTAAGTCAATTGGCAAAATAATTCTATTATGAAAACATTCTGCATCCCACTTTGAAATGTGGCGTCTAGGGTCCTAAATGCTAACAAGCAGCCATCTAAGATGCATCAATTGGTCTGAACCCACCTGGAGCAAAGGAAAATGAAGAACACCAAGGTCACACAACAACTAAGAACCCAAGAGACAGAAAGGGCCACATGAACCAGAGACCTACATCATCCTGAGACCAGAAGAACTAGTTGGTGCCCGGCCACAGTCGATGACTGCCCTGTCAGGGAGCACAACAGAGAACTCCTGAGGGAGCAGGAGATCAGTGGGATACAGAACCCAAATTGTCATAAAAAGACCATACTTAATGGTCTGACTGCGACTAGAGGAATCCCTGCGGCAATGCTCCCCAGACCTTCTGTTGGCACAGGACAGGAACCATCCCCGAAGACAACTCATCAGACATGAAAGGGACTGGTCAGCGGGGGGAGAGAGATGCTGATGAAGAGTGAGCTAACTAAATCAGGTGGACACTGGAGAGTGTGTTGGCAACTCTTGACTGGAGGGGGGATGGGAAGATAGAGAGAGAGGGAAGACGGCAAAATTGGCACGAAACGAGAGACTGAAAGGGCTGACTCAATAGGGGGAGAGCAAGTGGGAGAAGGGAGTAAGATGCATGTAAACTTACATGTGACAGACTGATTGGAATTGTAAATGTTCACTTGAAGCTTAATAAAAGTTAATTAAAAAAAAAAATATATATATAGTAAAAAATAAAGTCCCTGAGTATTTACGTAAAAAAAAAAAAACTGGTCACCCTACGGGCTATTTTGCAAGGTTCAGCCTGTAATTTACATGCTCGGTCAACATTTAGCAACTTCATTTCAGTATCTACTAGGACCTTCGTGGTCATTTTTCAATTACTACTGATATTCCTTCCTGTTTAAAATAAAACAGTCTTACCGTGCTAAATTCTAAATAAAACATTAACAGCTTTTACAAAAGTTTAATCAACTGACAAAAAAAGAAACCATAAGTGAAATAAAATTCCTATTTAATTTCAACTTAAACATTTAAAATTAATTCAATTAAAAATAGTCTTACTGTTCTAGAATCCGAAAATGGATTGTATTCATCAAGTCCTGGTGGAACATTTCTTGTCACCTGTGTAACTGATGGATCCTGGAATAAAATATGAAGGAGAAAAAAAGATTACTTATCCATTAAGAAGCAATTTTGATCTTTACAAAGCACTTGCTTTACCTGTATTTTGGGTCGCTCAGAAAAGCTAACAAAGGGAAATAAAAGAAAATGATTGTCAAGAGATTTACTGAGTCCCATTGCAACAAAGCTGAAATTTAAACCCTCAACCCTCACAGCTTCAAAGAGAAACAAAAACGAGATTAGCTGCAAATCAGCTGCTAGCTATTAAATAAGGATTCAAAATAGACCACGTCTTCACAGCTGTGTGAAACTGACGGCAGGACAGCATCTTCACAAACCCTGAGTGAGTCCACCATCCATCCTTTCCTTTGGGCTCCGCCAAGAGTTCATGTTCCCCTTTTTGATAGTATTTCTGTCAGTTTTCCCTGCTGCAGATCTAAAATATCACACTACAAATCAATGTCATAGATGGCCAACATCTGTAGCATTGAGAATGAAATGTCTTTTACTTTTTTTTTAATTCTATTCAGATATCTCTACTTGACCACTTCTTTCTTGCACATGATTCTGGACAGTCTCCCTTTGTCCAAGTATAATATATTACCACTCTATCTGGCTTTTCAGATCTTTTAGTACTAGGCTTTCCTATAAACAACTAAAATCACAAAACCCTAGGTAATTATTCTATTTCTCTTGATTGTGACTGCAAAAAACAAATATAATGAATAAAATCAACCACATATTGACATGAAAAATAATTTGTAAACTGTGACGTAGCTTAATTGGCCTTACTTTTATCTCTAGTTCACTGAGCCCAAAACTTTAGTACGCATCAGAATGAACTGAAAGGCTTATTTAAACACAAAATGCTGTACCCCACCCCCAGAGTTTCTGATTCAGTATGGCTGCAGTGTGGTCTAAGAATCAGTATTTCTAAGAAGTTTCCAGGTGAAGCTGCTGCTGGTATAGAGACCACTGCCCTCGTCTATACTGTACTTTCTTCAAAACACCTTCCTCAACACATTCATTGAAATTACCTTTCTAAAATGCTAGGCTAATTTGTCATTCCTCTTCTCCAATTTTCTCCATTTCAGACCCCATTTAGAGGCTCTCCACTAACTATAAAACAAACTCCTCCAAATCAAATGTAAAGATTCTGACTATTTTGTCCCTGCCTACATTTTCAGCCTCATCAACCTTCTCACATAACCACCCTCACCCTGCCATATCCTTCTCCCATAACCAAATGAAATATGCTATTGCATAAGAAGTCTTGAACTTGGCAAAAAGCAAGTACTAATAAGGATAAATAAAAAGTACGGTACAGACAAAAAATAAAGGCTTTAGATTTGCTCAACAATAAAATGGGCTGGAGGGGAAAGGCAAAGACCTACAATGCCTAAAAAAGAGAGGAGGAGGAATGAAACCACTGTACTCTCCAGGGTTTCCCTCTGAAGGTACCCCCAAGTGAGAGGAGCAGGAAGATTATCAAAACGGGATGCCTGCTTTAGGAAGAAGATGAAGAAAATGGAAAAGTGAATGTTTTAACCAAAATTTTCAGCTTGGCATTGGTGGGGTCAACCTAATTAAGAAGTAGGTTTAGTGTCAACAAATGCAGACCCCTTCAGCTGGCATCTCAATGCCCACTCTCACCACCAGCCACAAAACCAGATGATCTGTGATTCCTTAAACAACATAGTCTTTGCATTGCTTCCTCTAGCAGAATACTCATCCCAGCAGGGTCAGCCTGGCAATCAACCTCCTCCTCTTCCTTAAAGACAGGGTCCAAATATTACCTCAGATGCTAAACAATAACCTTCCTGATACCTTCCCCCTATCCAAGTCACTCCATCCCTGGAATCAATCCTACCACAGCAATTAGTATTTATCTGTTAGCATTTACTTCAATGAACCATAATGATCTGCACGCAAGTCTTTTTTCCCAAATTACATTGTTATCTCTTTGAATACAAGAAGCAGGTCTTGTTTTTTTTTTTATCATACATGCCTAGTGGTATTTGGTAACTGCTTCTTGGATCTACAGGATAAAGCAGTACTACATGGCTGAGTATTAGGAGTTGTTAAATGTTATAAGTCTACACACTGCTATGGAGTGAAAAAAGCAAGGTACTGAACAGTGTAAATAAGGTGTTACCTTTTATGCAAGGAAGATAAAAATAAATGTACGTGTGTATTTATATTTTTAAAAAGGAAGAACCAAGAATTAATAAAAATTTTTACTAGGGGAAAGGAGGAACGCTGGTGGCACAGTAGTTCAAGCAGTTCGAGCCCACCAGTCTGCTTCCGTAAAGATGACAGCCTTGGAAACCCTATGAGGCAGTTCTGCTCTGTCCTATGGGGTCGCTATTAGCTGGAATCGACTCCATGGCAGTAGTTTTTTTTTGTTTTATAGGGAAAGAAAGGGAACACTAAAGAGAAGATAGTCTTAGACGCTAGATTTCTCTGAATGTATATTGTTTTATAGTTTTTGGAACCACGAAAATGTTTTACATAATTATAAAACAAAATTAATTCAAAAAGGAGGGCATGCAAAATGCATTTTGCTTAGCCAATATCCATGCCATCAAAGCCAGCCTCTGAATGCTACAGTACTGCAATGAGTTCCACCTCTCATTTTACAAATTTACATATCTAATTATCTCAAATGTCTTGAAATTCATCATAAACTCTTTTTTAAAAAGGTATAGCTTAGTTTTAAAAAGACACAGAGTAAAATCATTCTTCCAGTTCTCTACTTTTGACTATAACAACTACAACGCACTTGTTTCCTTCTAGATTAAAAAAAAAAAAATTAACCCAGCCTGAAAGTTAACTGGTGGTTTGACAAAATCACTGCCTCAAGTGAAGCAAGTTCACTTCTAGTCAATCTGGAATCTCTCCTAATGTAGTATATGTGACGAAGCCGTATGGTATGCACAGTAAATGCCAAGAATCAGACTAGATTTGAGGAAGGTAAAGAACTGATCTCTCTAAATTATCACATAACTAAAGTTTCAGATTAGCCTTAATAAATGTAAGTAGTGCTGAGAAAGCTGTGGTCTCTAAACTGGGAGAGGATAACAAAGCTGAACAAGATTTAAGTAATAATAAATTATCTTTTAATGCCTATTAGGTATCCAGCACTTACTTATGCAATGGTCCTTCCTGATAGACGGTGGTGTTCCACTTTTCAGAAACAGAAGCTCTGGCCTTAAAACAGTCCAGAAACTTACCTGAGGTCAATTATACGTAAAGTCAGGATTTTACACGTGTATGTACACTCTCCCTGATGTGTCTGTCAGTTTGTCATAATGTGGGGACTTGTGTGTTGCTGTGATGCTGGAAGCTACGCCACTGGTATTCAGATACCAGCAGGGTCACACATGGTGGACAGGTTTCAGCTGATCTTCCAGATGAAGACAGGCTAGAAGAAGGACCTGGCAGTCTACTTCTGAAAGGCATTAGCCAGTGACAACCTTATAAATAGCAGCAGAACATTGTCTGGTGCCATGTCGGAAGATGAGTTCCCCAGGTTGGAAGGTACTCAAAAGACGACTGGGAAAGAGCTGCCTTCTCAAACTAGAGTCAAGCTTAATGATGTGGATGGAGTCAAGCTTTTGAGGGACCTTCATTTGCTGATGAGGCAAGACTCAAAATGAGAAGAAACAGCTACAAACATCCACTAATAATCGGAACCTGGAATGTACGAAGTAAAAATCTAGGAAAATTGTAAATCCTCAAAAATGAAATAGAATACATAAAGATCGATATCCTAGGCGTTAGTGAGCTGAAATGGACTACTGGTGGTCATTCTGAATTGGACAATCACATGGTCTGCTATGCCGGGAATGACAACTTGAAGAGGAATGGTGTTGCATTCGTCGTCAAAAGAACATTTGAAGATCTATCCTGAACTACAACACTGTCACTGATAGGATGACATCCATACACTTACAAGGAAGATCAGTTGATATGACTACTATTCAAATCTACGCACCAGCTACTAAGGCCAAAGATGAAGAAACTGAAGATTTTTACCAGTTTCTGCTGTCTGAAATTGATCAAACACACAATCAGGATGCATTGATAATTACTGGTGACTGGAATGCAAAAGTTAGAAACAAAGAAGAAAGATCGGTAGTTGTAAAATATGGCCTTGACAATAGAAATGATGCTGGAGATAACATGACAGAATTTTGCAAGACCAACAACTTCTTCATTACAAATACTGTTTTTCACCAACATAAACAGCAACTATATACACGGATCTCGCCAGACAGAATACACAGGAATCAAATTGACTACATCTGTGGAAAGAGATGATGGAAAAGGTTGATATCATCAGTCAGAACAAGGCCAGGTGCCAACCGTGAAACAGACCATCAACTGGTCATATGCAAATTCAAGTCAAAACTGAAGAAAATTAGAACAAGCCCACGAGAGCCAAAGTACGACCTTGAGTATAACCCACCTGAATTTAGAGACCATCTCAAGAATAGATTTGATGCATTGAACACTAATGATTGAAGACCAGACGAGCTGTGGAATGACATCAAGGACATCATACATGAAGAAAGCAAGAGGTTATTAAAAAGACAGGAAAGAAAGAAAAGACCAAAACGTATGTCAGAACTCTGAAACTTGCTCTAGAACATAAAGCAGCTAAAGCAAAAGCAACAAATGATGAAGTAAAAAAAACTGACAGAAGATTTCAAAGGGGGGCTTGAGAAGACAAAGTGAAGTATTATAATGACATGTGCAAAGAGCTGGAGATGGAAAACCAAAAGGGAAGAACTCACTCGGCATTTCTCAAGCTGAAAGAAATGAACAAAAAATTCAAGCCTCGAGATGCAATAGTGAAGGATTCTATGGGGAAAATATTAAATGATGCAGGAAGCAGCAAAAAAAAGATGGAACAAATACACAGAGTCATTATACCAAAAAGAATTGGTCGATGTTCAACCATTTCAAGAGGGAGCACATGATGAGGAACCGATGGTACTGAAGGAAGAAGTTCAAGCTTCATTGAAGGCACTGGCGAAAAACAAGGCTCCAGGAATTGACGGGATATCAACTGAAATGTTTCAACAAATGGATGCAGCGCTGGATGTGCTTACTCACCTGTGCCAAGAAATGTGGAAGACAGCTACCTGGCCAGACCGACTGGGAGAGGTCCATATTTATGCCTATTCCCAAGAAAGGTGATCCAACTGAACGCAGAAATTATCGAACAATATCACACGCAACCAAAATTTTGCTGAAGATCATTCAAGAGCTGCTGCAGCAGTATATCCACAGGGAACTGCCAGAAATTCAGGCCGGATTCAGATGAGGATGTGGAACCAGGGATATCATTGCTGATGTCAGATGGATGAAAAGCAGAGAATACTACGCAATGCGATTCAACTGTGTGGATCACAACAAATTATGGATAATACTGCAAAGAATGGGAATTCCAGAACACTTAATTGTGCTCATGAGGAACCTTTACATAGATCAAGAGGCAGTTGTTCAGACAGAGCAAGGGATGCTGATTGGCTTAAAGTCAAGAAAGGTGTGTGTCACGGTTGTATCCTTTCACCATACCCTATTCAGTCTGTATGCTGAGCAAACACTTCAAGAACCTAGACTATATGAAGAAGAACGGGGCATCAGGATTGGAGGAATACTCATCAACAACCTGCGTTATGCAGATGACACAACCTTGCTTGCTGAAAGTGAAGAGAGCCTGAAGCACTTACTGATGAAGATCAAAGACCACAGCCTTCATATGGATTACACCTCAACATAAAAACAAAAATCCTCACAACTGGACCAATAAGCAACATCACAATAAACGGAGAAAAGACTGAAGTTGTGAAGGATTTCACTTCACTTGGATCCACAATCAACACCCATGGAAACAGCAATCAAAAAATCAAAAGACACACTACATTGGGCAAATCTGCTCCAAAGACCTCTTGAAGTGTTGAGAAGCAAAGATGTCACCTTGAAGATTAAGGTGCGCATGACCAATGCCATGGTATTTTCAGTCGCATCATATGCATGTGAAAGCTGGGCAATGAATAAGGAAGACCGAAGAAGAGCTGATGCCTTTGAATTGTGGTGCTGGTGAAGAATATTGAATATACCATGGTCTGCCAAAACAATGAACAAATCTGTCTTGGAAGAAATACAACCAGAATGCTCCTTAGAAGCAAGGATGGTGAGACTGTATCTTATATACTTTGGACATGTTGTCAGAAGGGATCAGTCCCTGGAGAAGGACATCATGCTTGGCAGAGTACAGGGTCAGCGGAAAAGAGGGAGACCCTCAATGAGACAGATTGACACAGTGGCTGCAATAATGGGCTCAAGCAAACGACGACTGTGAGATGGCGCTGGACCGGGCAGTGTTTCGTTCTGTCGTACATAGGGTTGGTATGAGTAGGAACCAACTCAACAGCACTTAACAACATGTACACTCTTTCTACCAGATACCCTGATGATGCAGTGGTTAAAGCAATTGACTGCTAACCCAAAAGTTGGCCATTTGAAACCACCAGCAGCTCCTTAGGAGAAAGATGTGGTAGTTTGCTTCTGGAGAGATTTATAGCCTTGGAAACCCTACAGAAGTCACTATGAGTCATAATGGACCTGATGGCAGCTGGTTTTTTGGTTATACTAAAAATAGAGTTCACCAAAATCACATCTTTTGCAAGACATTGGCTGAGCTGATTGTTTAGTAATGATTCCAAAACGTTGGCAGGAAATGTGGTTTGTTTCCTCTTAAACACAATCCAGATGAAACTGCTTCAATAGATAACTGTGTCTTCTATGGCAGTGGTTCTCAAACTTCAGCATAGATTGGAAACCTGGAGAGCTTGTTAAAACCCAGATTGCTGAGCCCCAGCCGGAGAGTTTCTGATTTAGTACGTCTGGGATGATGTCTGAGAATTTGCATTTCTAACAAGGCTAAGGTTCTGGGTAGTCTTACTTTACTGACTCCAGAGGAATATAGTAGGCTCTGTATTTAACTTTCAGGTAGCAAGTAAAGACATTCTTTAGAGTTTAATTTAAATATTCTATGTGGACTAGACTATGCACAGACATTAAACAGTTGTATCTTTATTCATTTAGGTTATCCAAGGCTATTCCATTAACTCTTAAGCAATGGCACTTAACTTACTAGTCTTATATTTTATTAAAAAGCAAGATGCATTATGAAACAAATGTTTTTTCAAAGAGAGTAAGTAAATTTCTGCAGAGTTCTGCACCTTCATTGTATTTCAACTGTTGCATTAAATCGGATATTTCTCAACCAGACATTTTTCAATGGTTGCCACATATAACCTCATAGGAAGATTCCAACCTGGCAGAGAGTAATTTCTTCTTTAGCTGTATCATTACTGTAGAAGTGAGGAAATTTATTCAACAAACAATTCAAGTCTTTCTTCCAAGGCATCTCTGGGTGGACTCTAACCTCCAACCTTTCAGTTAGCAACCCAGCACTCCTTTGCACCTTCCAGGGACTCTTGGGACATTATTGATATTGTTGTTAGTTGCCCTTGAGTCAATTCATGTCAACTCAAGGTGACTCCATGGGTGCTAGAGTAGAACTGCTCCATAGGGCTTTCAAGGCTTTGACCTTCTAGATGCAAATCTCCAAGCCTGTCTTCTGAGGCACCTCTAGGTGGGTTCAAACTTCCAACCACTAATGCTTAACCATTTGCACCATTCAGAAGTTCCTGGAACAGTATTAACTTGTAGTAAAGTAACTTGTCAATGCTATTCTAATTGGTGAGGAATTGCCTGGTAGTTTTCACAACATCCTGCAATACTCAGAAGGGCATCAGGGTGAAGAAAAAAATGAGGAGCAAATGTGAGAGGGGTAGAGGAAGGAAAAGAAGAGCAAACGAGGGAAAAGAGCCTCTCCTACCCCACCATCTTCATCGGATTTGGTGCAGCTCAACTCTCGTCTGTTTTATAAATACTGTATAGATTTCAGGAAACCCTGGTAGCATAGTAGTTAAATGCTATGGCTACTAACCAAAAGGTCCGCAGTTCGAATCCCCCATGTGGTCCTTGGAAACTCTATGGGGCAGTTCTACTCTGTCCTATCCTATAGGGTCACCATGAGCTTAAATCGACTGGACGGTAACGGGTATGGTTTTTTGGTTTTGGTATTGATTTCGTTTGAAAATGCTTCCACATATCACCCTCAGGCTGTGTGTGTGTGAAAGGGGTCAGAGGTGGATTGAGGAAACCCCTCGTTAGTTCCCTGAGACTTTCTTTACAACTACAGAGACCAAGCTGAGCTTCCTTCCCTCCTCCGAGAATCCTTGCAATAAACATGCATCACCTAAGGTAACATGAGAACATCTCTACACCTTAGAACCAGAACAAGTGGAACCAATATTTTTTGCCATTTTGTATTACATTAAAACTCTATGTAAAAACTTGGCAAATGATATTGGCGAAGACAAAAAGCCTCCGAGGCGCAATGGTTAAGCACTTCGCTGCTCACTGAAAGGTCCTAGGTTTAAACCCACCAACTGCTTCATGGAAGAAAGATGTAGCAGTCTGCTTCTGTAAAGATTACAGCCTTCCAAACCCTATGGGGCAGCTCTGCTGTCCTGCAGGGTCACTATGAGTCGGAATCAACCTGACGGCACAGAACAAGAACGCTGGTGATGGAAGCATAACACGATTAGTGTAACTGATCTCACTGCATTGTATATGTGAAAAACGTTGAATTGGCAAATGCTGTTTATATTTCTACAACAATAAAAAATATAATTTGAAAAATAATAAGTAAATTATGTAAAAACTGTTTACTGCCATAAAAAAAAAAAGTATTTAGGTAAAATCTGCTGTGAGAGCAAGATGTTAAATATGAACACATACTGATGCCTACTATACAGACTTATCCCCAACATATGCACTGATCTGCAACTGCCATTTATCACTGCATAATTTAACTCTAGTTTTCACTTTCTCTTCTCTTCCCCTTCTAATTTAAAAAATAAGGGTAGGGGATGATAAAACTCTAGTATTTAATTTATTCTTTATCTTTCTTATTTAGATATTCCCTGCAGTTCAAAAGTTTAAGTCAATTTGACAAAACCTGTTCTTTTTCTTTATCTGAAAAGACTCTTCATGTCTAAGCTGTATCACTTTCCATCTTTTCTCTAGATTACTCAATTATCCTGTTCTCTCATAAATTCAACTGCTTTCTTTAACCAGATCCTACATATTTATTTCCAAGTTTCAATCATCTTCAAAATGCATACAAGCAAAGAAAAACAAAAATAAACTACCCAAGCTACTAACAGCGCCCCTCTCCTCCTCCTTTCTGTCCACTTCTCTTCATTTCCTCCAGTTCAAGCCGCCATCATTTCTCACGTGCAAACTGCAATATCCTCCTTACTGGTCTCTCTCCATCCTCTGATACTGTATTAGTCCACAAAGCTTAATTCAAATACTCTGCAACAGCTCGGCTTACTCCGATCAATATTATACACGACTAGGCAACTTGACTAAACAACAAAAGCCCCAAACTAGGGGCCATGAAAGGCCCTAGCCTCAGAGAGTTAAATTATTTTCCTACTCTACACTTCTCAGAGCTACTGTAATCATTTGAATTTAATAAATACAATTTCACTTATCAGGAACAGTAAGTACTATAATAGGTAAATACCCCATCATTAAAAAAGGGGGAGGGAGATTAGGAGAAGCCATTTAAAATATCCACAAAACTAAAGCAACATAGATTTAGTAAAACTCTTACAAATCACTGTGAGAAGTGCTTAATAATCACTAGGAAATATCCAATAAATCGTGATTTTGAAAAATTCCTATTCATGGCAAGAGTCATGACAATCTTACTCAAACCTAAAAGAGACTCACAAACTAATTTTTATGTACCCAAATCAGCTCTTAATTAAGGTATTCATTTGTTTAATTCTACATTAGTTTAATTCCTCGTAAGTATGCATAATGAAAGGCAGTCCTACCTGAAAGTAAACAAGCCACCTAGGTTGCACTATTTGATCATGTTAATACTAGCATTATATGCCCCCTAAAAAATCATCCAGTACAGTCTGGATTCTAGATGAAGAAGCCTTTGGAAACAAATCATAATTTGGTGAGGACTTCCTCCAGATAATTAGTGATCTATGTGTAAGAAACTTACATAATGTAGAAAATAAGCAAGTCTAGTTTCTTAGCCTATAGTCAAAAGGAAACCCAGATCTGTTGCTTTCTTCCATTTTGTATTATCAGCAGCAATTTCAGCAGCTGCCGTGAGAAATCATCCTATGTTATTCTTATGAAAGCCACTCCATAAACTAGTTGTAGTCCAAGTGCTGTCACTCCTGAGTAAACTCAGAAAAAAATCAACCTCTAAGTCTGAATTTCCCCATCTATACAATGAGGGGTGAGTTACAATAACACATATGTCTTCTGCCTCAGATTCTGCAGTTCAGGAAACCCAGGGCACAATACTGACTACTTTTTTGTCCTTCAAGGCTGAACTCAGGCATGACCTCGGGAAATTTTACACTGCAATCCTAAAAATGCGCTACTCCTGTTTCTTTAGCACCGAAGCATTCATCACACATTATGTCTCCCAAATAATGTGTGTATTCTTTGACATCAGGGACTTATTTCTCTTCTTCACCTGGGTATCCCTAGTGACTACCACAATGTCTGACTCACTTTAGGAGCTCCGTATATGTTTGCCAAATCAACAACCTACTCTTGGTAGCAACCTAACTCTTTAATCTCTAAAGCAATCACAACAATTACACCAAATTTTAAATAACTTTAAAGAACATATTAAACTGGCAAATGCTCCAAGTATGATAAAGACTGACAAAATACTATGCCTGTTTTTCAAATTATGCTATTAGATTCACTTAAAGTTACAGTCCTGTTTTTACACAAATAACCATGCCTTCTACATCTGTTTGCCAACCACGCACTTTCCCCCTGCCACAGGTATTTTCATAAGTGCCATTCTGCCAATTTTTACGGTTGCTATAAAAAAAAAAAAAAATTTTTTTTTTTTTTTTTTAATAAACACAGAGAAGCCCTGGTGGCACAGTGGTTAAGTGGTTAAGAGCTCTGGTGCTAACCAACCAAAAGGTCAGCAGTTCAAATCCAACAGCTGCTTCTTGGAAACCCTATAGGGCAGTTCTACTCTGTCCTACAGGATCACTATGAGTCAGAATCAACTCAATGGCAATGGGTTTGGTTTTGCTGGGTAAACACAGAAGGTGCAAGTTATTTGTGTTAAAATACAGCAATCATCTGGTTAGAACAACAGAAACTAGATGGTCCACTGGGAAAAGAATGAGACAGTCCACCAGCAAATGCTGTGAGATACCACTGAAGTAAAGGGGTTCTGCTAATCCAAATTTCACATTCTATTATGTAGCACCATTTTTGAGCTGCATGAACTACATGAAAACCAAAGAAGACAATATGTCTAATGACAGAACAGTGTTAAGAAGCCTAACGAATGACTTCTTAAAGCAAGTAGTGGGCCAAAGAATAAAAAAAAAAATAGGATCAAAATTTCTTACATTTATAAGTCCTTAAAAATACATTTATAATAAGTCCTTAAAAAAGATTTAAAAATTAAGGTAACCTTACATCCACAGCCAGCACCTCACACCACATACAAAATTTAACTCAAAATGAATCAAGGCCCTAAATGTAAGTTCTAAAACTATAAAACCCTTAGACTGAAATGTAGGTATAAATCTTCATGATTTTGGATTAGGCAATGGCTTCCTAGATATGCCACCAAAAGCAACCAAAGAAAAAACTGATAAATTGGATTTCATCAAAATTAAAAACTTCCATGTTGCAAACAAAATCATCGAGAAAGTGAAAAGACAACACAAAGAATTTGATAGAATTTTTGCGAATCATTTATCTGATCAGTGATGTGGATCTAGAATATATAAAGGACTCTTACAATTCAATAATAAAAGGACAAATGACACAATTTAAAAACAGGCAAAGGATCTGAATAGACATTTTTCCAAAGAAAACATGCAAATGGCCAACAAGCACATAAAAAGATACTCAACATCATTAATCATCATGGAAATGTATATCAAAATATTTATCAATGAGATAACACTTTACACCCACTAGGATGGCTAGAATCAAAAAGGCAGACAAGTGGTGGTGGGAAGCCTCAGGTACTGCTGGTGAGAATATAAAATGGTACAGCTGCTTTGGAAAACAGTCTGGCAGTAACCATATGACCCAGCAATTCCACTCCTAGTTACATAACCAAGAGAAATGATGGTATATACAGTCACAAAAAAAGTATACGCAAATATTTACAGCAGCATTATTCACAATAGTTAGACAGCAGAAACAGCCCAAATGTGCAGCAACTGATGAATGGATAAATAAAATTTGGTATATCCACACAACAGAATATTATTCCACCATAAAAACAAAGTACTGTTACCTGCTACAGTATAAATGATTCTTGAATACTTTATACTAACCGAAAGAAGCCGGTCATAAAAAATTACATATTACATGATTCCACTTATATAAAATGTCCATACAGTATTGATTAATGGCTGTCTAGGGCTGGAGAGACGGAAGGAAAAGGAAGTGAAAGCAAAATAGTATGGGATTTCTTTTTAGAATGAAAAAATCTTCTAAACTTGACTGTAGCTATGATTTTACAACTGTGAATGTACTAAAAACTGTTGAATTACACCCTTTAAGTTGATGAATTGTACAGTACATGAGTTTATATATCAATAAAGCTGTTTAAAAAAAATAACCAGATGTAATATTCCTTGAAAGAAATGTTGCCAACCAGCTATATAAATCCATGCCTTCAAAAACTAGAACACCAAATCACTCAATGCCTTCATTAAATAAACAGAAATGCTCTTTAGGAGAGAAATAAGAAGGGATGATGTTAGCGGAATAGTAAGCAAGAACTACACTGACAATAGAGTTTGAATATTTACAAATTAGAGACTTCATTTTAGCCTTTTATCGTACTAAATCATCAAAATTTCCCCTGAAATTTGAAAATCTGAGTGGCTAATGGAGCTAGGTACCTTCATATTAATGCACCAAAGTCTACAGCCATAAAAAGTAGAAAAAAAGATTGTTCACACACAACAAGAAAATATTTGATCATGCATCTATCTATTCAACTGACCCACAAGTTAAATCACCTTTGACCTCAAAAACTGAGGCACTGAACTGATACTCTAGGGGTAGAACATCTGGGACTCACCCACACAATTTTCCCTTCCTTTCAGTACACTGTCAAGAGATTTTTGAAGAAGTTTGTTTTATCGTATGTGGTGGTTCTCTGCCAAGATCAGTGAGGTTCCTGTCATTGTCCTTTATTAATACTGAAATACCAGGACAATTATCACTAAACGTGGCAACCAAAAACCTGTGAACGAATTTTTAAATGTTTTAAGATTTTGGTCATATTTTAGGCAGGCAACTTTTAAGTGCATTTTTTCTGAGAGTAAATGTATAATGCACAGGACATTTTCTTATGAACTGAATTCTAAGTGGTGGTTAAGTAGGCTACTCCTTAGAAGAATAGTACCACCAAATCCAAGCATTCTCTACAACAATGTATCCATGAAGAAAAAATGCTCAGAGTTCCAGCTGTGAGACCAGGGATTCATCTCTGGCTAGCCTCCCATGACTTCAAAGAGTAATCACAAATTTTATAACTATTGGACATAAATACAGTAAAAAGAACATTAGACATCCATTTCAAAAATCACCAACATTAAACATCAAGTGTACACCTCTCCAACACTGAAATGAAACTTTTATCACAAGGTGACCTGTCATAGAAATCAAACGAGCTCCCCTTACTATTACCCTCAGTTCAAGTTCTGATATATAATAGCTTCTAAAATCCCTAAATTTTGTAACACAACCAGTAATTTGCATGTTTCGCTTCTTGCTACTATTTCTGTTAATACCAAAAAGTCTAAAAGTTAATAGAAACTAGTCTGCTTTAGAAAATACAGACAATTCAGAGATGAAATAAAGAATAATCACGTTACAACCACAGATAATCTTGGTTGTAACAGTACATAACAAGGCAGCCAACCACGATAGGTAAAGAAGGTGGACTCTGGAACCAGGCTTCTTTTCCACCTCTTGGTATATTTACCTGTTATTTTAAGAGTTTCCTATCTCTGTCTTCACTCAAAAGAAAAAATTGTGGAACTATAAGAAATGTAAAAGAACCAGCAAGTAAATACTGAAGGCAGAGAAATTAAGTAATTTGCCTACGGTCATCTAGCCAAGAGGTGGAAAAGAAGCCTGGTTCCAGAGTCCACCTTCTTTACCTATCGCGGTTGGCTGCCTTGGAGTCAGCCCCCTACTCATGGCGACCCTGTGCACAACTGGACAAAAAGCTGCACAGCCTTGCTCTGCCCATTCCTGCACCATCCCCTGATCAGACCACTGGGATCCACAGCGTTTTCACTGGCTTATTTTTGGAATTAGATTGCCAGGCCTTTCTTTTCAGTCCATGTTAGTTTGGAAGCTCCTCTGAAGCTTGTTCAGCATCACAACAACAGGCAAGCCTCTAATGACAGACTGGTGGTGGCTATGCATGAGGTGCACTGGCTGGAACTGAATCCAGGTCTCCCACAGGGAAGGCAAAATTATACCAATAAACTACCAAAGTTCCCTCATTAGCCATTCCACCCAAACCAAACCCAAGAGGACATAGCAGAACTGCCCCACAGGGTTTCCAAGGCTGTAAATCTCTATGGAAGCAGGCTGCCATGTCTTTCTCCCTCGGAGCAGCTGGTGGGTACAAAACACCAACCTTTCGGTTGGCATTTGAGTGCTTAACCACTGCACCACCAGGGCTCCTTCCTTAGCCATTGAGGAATGCAAGTCAAAAACAAGAGATACCACTTCACACCAACCAGGAAGGCTAGAATCACAAAGTCATAAACAAGAAATCAGAACTGTTATGTACTGCTTTGTTGTTGTCAGGTACCATCTAGACACTTCGACTCATAGTGACCCTAAGTACAACAGAACAAAAGACTGCCCAGTCCAGCGCCATCCTCAAACAATCATTGCTGTGTTTGAGCCCACTGCTGCAGTCACTGCGTCAATCCATCTCACTGAGGGTCTTCCTTCTCCAAAGTCTGGTCCCTCCTGCTAGCGGGAATGTAAAATGGTGCAGCTGCTCTGGAAAAGTCTGACAGATCCTCAAAAGATTAAACATACAGTTACCATATAACTCAGCAATTCCACTCCTAAGTATATACCCAAGACAAGTGAACAGGTGTTCAAATAAAAACATGTACACAAATGTTTATAGCAACATTATTCATAATAGTCAAAAAGTGGAAACCACCCAAATGTCCATCAATAAACAAAGGGACAAACAAAATGTGGTTTATCTATACAAAGGAATATTACTTGACCACAAAAAAGAAATGAAGTACTGATACATGCTACAATACGGACAAACCCTGACTATACTAGGAACGAGGTCAGTCACAAAAGACCATATATTATATGATTCCATTCATATGAAACATCTAGAATAAGGAAATCTGTAGATTTATGCTTGCTTAGGGCTACTGGGGATGGGGGTGGACAGGAGGGCACAGTGTTTCTCTGAGAAGTGATGGAAATGTTCTAAAATTGAGGTGATGGCTCCATATATCTGTGAACATACTAAAAACCACTGAATGATACACTTTAAATGAGTCAATTGTATTAGTACATGAATTATTTCTCAGTAAAGCTGTTTTTTAAAAAGTCCACAAAAAAAAAAATACTAAACAGAAATAAATATCAAAGAGACACAAAGAACATAAATCATGGTGTGAAAACCAGATAGCACATCCTCTGATTAGACTATAATCAGGCATATGAAAAGAAAAAAAGAAAAAAAAACTAGCTACAGGATACTAAAAACTATTTGCAGAAGCAAACTCAGAAAGAGAACACGTATCCATTTTGAGATTCATGTGGTTTTTTTAATTTTTATTGTGCTTCAAGTGAAAGTTGACAAATCAGTCTCTCATACAAAAATTTATATACACCTTGCTATATACTCCTAGTTGCTCTCCCCCTGAGACAGCACACTCCTTTTCACTCTATTTTCGAGTCCATTCTCCCAGCTTCTGACCCTCTCTGCCCTCTCATCTCCCCACCAGACAGGGGATGCCTACATAGTCTCATGTGACTGCTTGATCCAAGAAGCTCACCCCTCACCAGTATCACTTTCTATCCCATAGTCCAGTCCAATCCCTATCTGAAGAGTTGGCTCTGGGAATGGTTCCTGTCTTGGGCTAACAGAAGGTCAGGGAAACATGACCTCTGGGGTCCTTCTAGTCTCAGACCATGAAGTCTGTTCTTTTTACGAGAATTTGAGGTCTGCATCCCACTGCTCTCCTGTTCCCTCAGGAGTTCTCTGTTGTGTTCCCTGTCAGGGCAGTCATCAGTTGCAGCCAGGCACCATCTAATTCTTCTGGTCTCAAGCTGATGTAGTCACTGGTTTATGTGGCTCTTTCTGTCTCTTGGGCTCATAATTACCTTGTGTCTTTGGTGTTCTTCATTCTCCTTTGCTCCAGGTGGGTTGAGGCCAATCGATGCATCTTACATGGCCATTTGCTAGCATTTAAGACCCCAGACGCCACTCTCCAGAGTGGGATGCAGAATGTTTTCTTAATAGATTTTATTATGCCAATTGACTTAGATGTTCTCTGAAACCATGGTCCCCAAACCCTCGCCCCTGTTATGCTGGCCTTCGAATAATTCAGTTTACTCAGGAAACTTCTTTGCTTTTGCTTTAGTCCACTTCTGCTGACCTCTCTGTGTTGTCTTTCCCTTCACCTAAAATGGTTCTTATCTACAATCTAATTAGTGAATACCCCTCTCCCTCCCTCCCCACTCTCGTAACCACCAAAAAATATTTTCTTCTCTGTTTAAACTATTTTTCGAGTTCTTGTAACAGTGGTCTCATACAATATTTGTCCTTTTCCAACTGACTAGTTTCACTCAGCATAATGCCTTCCAGATTCCTCCATGTTATGAAATGTTTCATGGATTCATCATTGTTCTTTACCAATGTGTAGTACTCCATTGTGTGAATATACCATAATTTATTTAGCCATTCATCCACGGACGGGCACCTTGGTTGCTTCTATCTTTTTGCTATTATAAACAGTGCTGCAATGAACATGCGTGTGCATCTATCTGTTGGTGTAAAGGCTCTTATTTCTCTAAGATATATTACGAGGAGTGGGATTGCTGAATCACATGGTAGTTCCATTTCTAGCTTTTTAAGGAAGCACCAAATCGATTTCCAAAGTGGCTGTACCATTTTACGTTCCCACCAGCAGTATATAAGTATTCCAGTCTCTCCACAACATCTCCAACTTTTATTTTGTGTTTTTTGGACTAATGCCAGCCTTGTTGGAGTGAGCTGGAGTCTCACTGTAGTTTTGATTTGCATTTCTCTAACGGCTAATGATGGTGAGCATTTCCCCATGTATCTGTTAGCTACCTGAATGTCTTCTTTAGTGAAGTGCCTGTTCATATCCTTTGCCCATTTTTTTAACTGCGTTGTTTTTTTTGTAGTTGAGTTTTTACAGTTCATGTGGACTTCAGAGATCAGATGCTGATCAGAAATGTCATAGCTAAAACTTTTTCCTATCCGGGGCCTCTTTCCCTTCCATATGAAGTTGGTGATTTGTTTCTCCATCTCATTAAAAAAATGTCTTTGGAATCTGGATCGGAACCACATTGTATCTATAGATCGCTTTTGGTAGAATAGACACTTTCATAATGTTAAGTCTTCCTATCCATGAACAAGGTATGTTTTTCCACTTATGTAGGTCTCTTTCGGTTTCTTGCAGTAGTGTCTTATAGTTTTCTTTGTATAGGTCTTTTACGTCTCTGGTAAGATTTATTCCTAAGTATTTTATCTTCTTGGGGGCTACAGTAAATGGTATTGTTTTGGTGATATCCTCTTCAACATTCTTTTTGTTGGTGTAGAGGAATCCAACTGATTTTTATATGTTTAGCTTGGATCCTGATACTCTGCTGAACTCCTTTGTTAGTTTCAGTAGTTTTCTTGAGGATTCTTTAGAGTTTTCTGTGTATAAGATCATGTCACCTGCAAATAGAGATAATTTTACTTCTTCCTTACCAATCCGGATGCCCTTTATTTCTTTACCTAGCCTAATTGCTCCGGCTAGGACTTCCAGCACGATGTTGAATAAGAGTGGTGATAAAGGGCATCCTTGTCTAGTTCCAGATCTCAAAGGGAATACTTTCAGATTCTCTCCGTTTAGGACTATGTTGGCTGCGGGCTTTGTATAAATGCCCTTTATTATGTTGAGGAATTTTCCTTCTATTCCTATTTTGCTGAGCGTTTTTATCATGAATGGGTGTTAAACTTTGTCAAATGCCTTCTCTGCATCAATTGATAAGATCACGTGGTTCTTGTCTTTTATTTTATTTATATGATGGATTACATTGTTTTTCTAATGTTGAACCATCCCTGCATACCTGGTCTGTGAGATTCATGTATTCTTATTTGCTACATTTTTTTTTTTCCCAAAAAATCAGAGATCAGCAATCTTTCAAAAGCAATCTCTTTTCTTTAGGTTTGCCCCAAGAGTTTGGAAGGAATTAACTGTAATCTGGACATGAAAGGGGCTGAGTTCAACTTTTTCAAGAACGGGATAGAGATTTTGTCATCAGTATGGGGCAAGGTATTGTGAGAAAAATATGGCTGAAAACAAATCCAAAAAAGCAACCAGCTAAGTGGCTGGGGAGGGGACTGTGGGAAGAGAAGGGAAACAGGTGTTATAATGATACTTTCCTTAATACTCCTAATATCAGTCAGCATGGAACTGGTTTACAATCCCTGATTTAAACTCTGCCTCAACATTATCTGTCTTCTATCTTCTGAACTCTTTCTTCTTTCATTAATCATTTAATCAGGCTTTCTAATTTATTTTTACTTTTTACTAATGTTGTTGAAAAGTTTACGGATACATTAGCTCCTGAAGGAAGTACTAATGTTCACTCACTGCGGTAGCCAGCCTTCAAGATGGTCCCCAATGATTCTTGCCTCCAGGTATTCACATCTCTGTGTAGTACTCTCCCAACTGAATATAGATGACCTATTGCAGGGTGATGATGGTGTGTGACTTCCAAGGTTGTCATAAAAGACACTGCAGCTTCTGCCTTCTGGGATCACTTTCTCTGGAGGAATCCATTTGATATGTTACAAGGATACTCAAGCAGGTCTACATGGCAAGGAACTGAGGTCTCTGCCCACAGCCATACATGTCAGTAAACCACCTTAGAAGCTGATCTCTCAGCCCCAGTCAAGCCTTCAGATGGTTGCCACCCCAGCCAATACCATGACTGCAACCTAACAAGAAACTCTGGTTTGACTTAGCCTTATAATTTTTTTTACTGAAGCAAGAAAAAAACAAGTTTTTTCAGAACCATCCAGCTAAGCCACTCCTGGGTCTCTGGTCCAGAGAAATTGTATACAATAGTAAATGTCTGGAATCCCTGGATTGGGCAAAGGGTTAAGTGCTACTAACCAAAAGGTTGGTGGTTCAAACCCACCCAGAGGCACCTCATAAGTAAGGTCTGACAATCTGCTTCCAAAGGTCACAGCCTTGAAAAACAACAACAATAAATGTTTATTATTTTAAGGCACTAAATTTAGGGTAATTTGTTACACAGCAATAGATAACACACTCACCAAATGTATCTTCTTGTTTCTTTCCCTCTACATCCCGCCCCCTCCTCCAGACTTATTTCAATATTTTTTTTCCTCTCTATTATTCCAGAAAAATTAAAAAGTTTCAAACTAATGCTAATGAAGCTACAAATACCCAAATGAGAATACATGTGCACTTTTTTTCTGTAACAAGAAGCTTCATTCTTGTCCATTTCAAATCTACCTAATTGGCATTACTAATTCTTAAAAGCATCTAACACCAAATCCAAGAAGGTGAATACTGGATTGCTCCTTGGGGGCTGGGTCTTCCTGTGTTGGTTCTTGTAGAGAAAAAGGGAGAAGAATGATGCCATAGGACAGTACAGGCTGCCTCAGTCGGGCCAAATGAAATAGAATGAAAGTGGTAAGGGACTTGTTACAAAGTCAAATCCAATCAACATCCATGTCACCCTTCAATTCTCACACCTATTGACAGTTGAGAAATTCTCCCTTGTGATTCAAAAACATTTCATGTTTGGATTTGCACTACCCCGTTTTACCACCAAAAACTGTAGCTCTGAATACAGGTTTAATTCTATCAAGGTTTTGGTAAAAAAATGTTACTTCACATTTAACATTTGGCAATTTTGGTTGACTAAAACAGACTACTCAGGTCACCTCAGATGTTGGGGGGTGGGGAATTTATCATGGATTGAATTGTGTCCCCCCAAAATATGTGTATCAATGTGGCTAGGCCATAATTCTCGGTATTGTATGATTATCCACCATTTTGTCATCTGTCATGATTTTCCTTATGAGTTATAAATGCTACCTCTATGATATTAATGAGGTGGGAGAGGTGGCAGTTATGTTAACATGGCAGGACTCAATCTACAAGATTGAATTGTGTTTTGAGCCAATTTCCTTTGGGATATAAAAGAGAGAAGGGCACAGGGAGACAGAGGGACCTCATACCACCAAGAAAGCAGCACCAGGAACAGAGTGCATCCTTTGGACTCAGGGTTCCTATGTGGAGAAGCTCCTAGTCCAGGTGAAGATTGATGACAAGGACCTTCCTCCAGAGCCAACAGAGAAAGCCCTCCCCTGGAGCCGATGCCCTGAATTTGGACTTCTAGCCTACCAGACTGTGAGAGAATAAACTTCTGTTTGTTAAAGCCATCCACTTGTGGTATCTCTATTACAGCAGCCCTAGATGGCTAAGACAGTATTTGAAAGATATATGCAGAAAGACAGATGACAGGCTTCACAGAGACTGAAATTTTTGAAGACACAGAAACATTTCTGGTAGTTCAACTGCAGCTCTAATGAGGGGGAGAAATTCTAGAAAATGATTCTCAGAAGCCCTGATCAGAAGATTCCCACTTCAATGCTTCACCATTATGATAATTCAGCTCTTTCCTCCTATCTGTGTCTTTCCATGATTATTCCCACTACCAACTACTTTGTCCTTGCAGCTCAGGTTCCTGAGGAAAAATAGTTCAGCTAACTATCATTGTTCTCGTTGGGACAGAATTTTTGGACTAAGTCGTCTTATATGCTTCTGATCAGGCCAGAGATTGGCATCCCTTAAGCCAGGTACCTTGGGCCAGGGTGGCAAGGGTCACACAATAGAGGACATAATCACCTGTGTATACGCAACCACTTAGGGCTGCTCCATCAACAAAAGTTGAAGTTCAGAGCATGGCAAGTCCCCAGGACATAGAACCTCCTCTCTAGCTGAAATACCAAACTCAAGTCCAATATCCAATATATTAAAACATGAGAGAATTATGTATTCAAAGTGGTCCATACAGACACAAAAATGTAACAGAATTTCAAAACAGAAAAAAAAACTTAAGACACAAAAATTTCTACCTTAGCGTCCCTGACAGGTAATCCAAATTCTGCTTGAATTCCTTCAAGTGCTGGGAAGCTCCCTGCCAAAAACCATCACAGACTAACAGATTTTTTTTTATCTTTAAGCTAGGACAAGCTCTACCTGTAAACTCTGTCAACAAGCCTTAGATTTTTTCTGAAACAAGAAAGAACAAGTTTATTCTCTCCACCAGCCAAGACCCTTTCAAGGATCTGGTAGCAGCTCTCACGCTTCCTCAACTTTCTGTAGACTAAACCTATTAAGAAATATAAACCTAAATCATTCTTCCTAAGACTTGATTCCAGACCCACAACTATTCTTTGGACACATTCTATTTGGTTCAAACCACTCTTCATGTATGCACTTGGAATTGAGACAATATCCCCACGTGATCTGACCAAAACAGACTATTATGGAATTATTATCTAAGAACTGGCCACTAATTTACTTAATCTGATACATATGTTTTAAACAACAATATCACACTGGTGACTCATATTAAGAAAACAGCCAATAAATGTCCTAGATTTGCATTCAGTACAACTAAATGTTAACCGTACTCTAGAACTTTTTTTAGTAATATCAACACAAAACAGTTTACTTGCAAAATTTTTCACAATCATCATCATCCCAAGTATGAGCGCTGTTAAAGCTATGGGATCAAAACAGAACTGTGTTCAATTACAGTTTTGTCATGTAGCTGATACGAGAGGTACTCTGCACACACCACAGTATCCTATTGTAACTGCCTGGCAGCTTCCACTGGCCATAGGAGATGCTGAACCTAGACAACAGATTCTCTAAATATCTTAAGGATCTGATCCATAGCACCCTGTCACTCTACCCTAAGACGACTGTCTCAAAAAGAA
The DNA here is from genome assembly GCF_030014295.1 of Loxodonta africana. Classification (NCBI taxonomy): domain Eukaryota; kingdom Metazoa; phylum Chordata; class Mammalia; order Proboscidea; family Elephantidae; genus Loxodonta; species Loxodonta africana. The sequence continues at coordinate 83,007,876 of NC_087343.1, read as the reverse complement.
GGTTTTTACGGTATGTTGTGAACTCTACTCAGATTAACAAGAAATTGTTACCAGAGCTGTACCATCCTGGACTAAAAGAAACAGAGACATTTTAAAGTGAAAAGATTCCTCTGGGCACCAAACTTTCAATGGGCAGGAAGCACACTGAAAATGCTACTCAGCTGCTAACAAGTGTCATTTCTTATGGGGAAAAAAAAGACGCCAAAAGCAGAAGAAAATCATAGATCAGGAAACCACTTCCAGGTAGCAGAACTGGGCCTTAATCAAAGAATACTCAGTGACCCTGAAGGGGGTGATCCTGACAACATGTTCCTGGCTGGATTTCAGAATTGCTACGGATGAGAAACTGCTATATACCTCCCACTCCTCCCCTATTTGAATGAGAGGATCTTCTGAGGTTATCCTGTGCCTCTCTCACCATTTTATGCTGAGTGTATCTTTTCAGTTCATAGGTCTGTATCTAAAAGGATTGCAGCAAAGGAGTCTCATCTGCATACGAACCTAATGCAGACTGTGAGATCATGGACTTTAAGTTTGATGCCTCAAAGAGACGAGACTTTTAGGGATTCTGGAAGAGGATGAATGTATTTTCCATGGAGAGGATTGTAAAATAATTATGGCAAGAGGGCAAACCATGGTGAATTAAAAATAGTCACAAATTTTCCACAATCCCTTTCCGTCAAAAAAAAAAAAAAAAAACCATTTGCTGGCGAGCTAATTCCAACTCACGGCAACTCCATGAGTGTCAGAGTAGAACTGTGCTCCATAGGGTTTTCAACAGCTGATATTTTTTTTCCAAATGTGAATCACTAAGCCTTTCTTCTGAGATGCCTCTAACAAGACTTGAATCTCCAACCTTTCCATTAACTGTTTGCATCACCTAGAAGCTCCTATCAAGAAGTGGAGTCTAATCCTCCCCGCTCCTTTTTTAATCTGGACTGGCCTTGTGGCTTGTTTTGACCAAAAGAACACAGTGGAAGTGACATATGGCTCAAGAAGCCTTGTAGCTTTGACTCTTGACCTCTTGGAACACTGCTGCCACTATGTAAAAACCCCAGGCTATTCCTAGTGACCACCACCCATCGTCAAGTTTGTTGTGCTAAGGTGGCTTGTATGTTGCTGTGATGCCAGAAGTTATCTCAAATACCAACTGGGTCACTCATGGCAAACAGGTTTCAGCAGAGCTTCCAGACTAAGACAACCTAGAAAGAAAGGTCTGGTGATCTACTTCTGAAATTTAGCCAATGAAAACTTTATGGATCACAACAGAAATCTGTCCCATTTGCTTGCTTTGGACACGTCATCAGGAGGGATCAATTGCTACATGAAGACATCACATTTGGTGAAGCAAAGGACCAATAAGGGTAAGAGAGACTACTGGTGAGATGGATTAGCAAAATAGCCACAACAAATGGACTCAAACATGCCAGCAATCAAATCGAATACTCAGCATACTAATATGCACAAGCACATTAGAAGCATGAAAATTTTCTTACTACTGAATTAATTTCTCCTTCCTATGTTTTATGAACAAACTGCATTCATTCTGGCACTTAATCACATGTTCTCACACTGACTTATAAGAGCCTATATTATTGACCCCTACTGTTCTTTTATTTGACTTTCCAAGCATGTCTGTTTCCATGTTAGACTAATACCCTTAGGGAGAGAGATATTTCTTCAGTATCTGTTGAATGAATGAAGGAATAAACAATGGAACAGAAGACCAAGGGACATACAACAATTCAGTAAATACATGTTAACTAATGGAAACCCTGGTGGCGCAGTGGTCAAGTGCTACAGCTGCTAACCAAAGGGTTGGCAGTTCAAATTCGCCAAGCGATCCTTGGAAACTCTATGGGGCAGCTCTACTCTGGCCTATGGGGTCACTATGAGTCGGAATCGACTCGATGGCACTGGGTTTTGTTGGGTATATGGAAAATATTTTTCCTCTCTACCTTTAAAAACACATTATGAAAAACTCAAGAATGCATTCTCAGAAACTTCATATGATTAATGTTTTTCTTTTGTATTTCGAGTTATTCCAAGTTTGTTGATGCAGAATTAAACTATTCAAATTCCATGAAACCATCACTGAGCTTAGCTCAGCCCCTGCTCTGCAGGGTTTCCTAGGCTGTAATCTTTATGGAAGCAAATCGCCAGGTCTTTTCTCCCTCTCTGGGTTCAAACCATAGACCTTTCAGTTAAGCAGCCTAGTACTTAACCATCGCACCACCAGAGCTCTTGTGTAAGCCACAGTGCATATATTATCTATGGAAGGTATACTCAGAAGTTATTTTCACGACATGGGTCAAATGAAGATGCGTTTAAGTGTTCCTAACATAAAAGTGAAAGATGTGTTAAGGAACAGAAAAAAAAAAGCAATGGAAACCAAATAGAGTTTAATGAAGAAATCAGGATAGTTACCAAATGTGAAAAGTCATATATTTTGAAAATAAGGACTTTATTTTCAAATACTCAAATATTTAAGTACTAAAAAAAAAAAAACAGATTTGAAAACAAAAGTTATATGGTAACACAAACATGAGTCTAAGGACCTTTTAAAGTACAGATGATCCAAAATTTCAGTTTAAATACCACAGAAACATAGAAAGAAGCCCAAAGTAGAAAAAGGAAAAGAAATATATTATCTACATATATACTATATATTGGAAACCCTGGTGGCGTAGTGATTAACTGCTACGGCTGCTAACCAAAAGGTCAGCAGTTCAAATCCGCCAGGCGCTCCTTGGAAACTCTACGGGGCAGTTCTACTCTGTCCTATAGGGTCGCTATGAGTCGGAATCAACTCGACGGCAGTGGGTTTGGGTTTTTTTGGCATAGTATATATGTAAAGCTTAACTTTGAAAAGAGAAAGGGAAACTGGATACAAGCAGGAAAAGAAAGGGTCAGATACGCTGACAATGCTGTGACAGTCACCAAAAACAGGGAAAGGCCATAAGGTGGAATACCTGAACAACCAAGTCTTCTTTAGACCTAAAGTATCCGTCCCTTGAAGAAATTTTTGAACTTGAAAAATCATTGTCCTCTAAGTACATCCATTTACAAAGAACAGACAAGGTTTACGATTTTTCGCTACATGGAATACGTACTTAAAACTACTTTTGGGTTTAGAATTAGTACAGCAATCTTACGAATGTCAGAAGAGGAAAGTGTCATGGCAACATTAGATGTCACAAAAGAGCAGTCTTGGCTCAGAAGACAATGTCTTGCCCTTACAAGAGAATCGGCTGCATGAAACGAGCCATGAAATAGAATGACCAAATAGAACATAGCCGAACTGTCAGCTGCTGAGTAAAGAGCATCACTGAATTATCTGAATTAGGAAAAGCTAGTAAATTCTTAATTCCACGCCTTCAAAATATTTTAAAATAACACCATTTGGCAATTTATGAAATGTCTCTTTATAATGTCTATAACAAGAATAATCAGGTTTTCCACAACACCTAAGTGCATACAATACTCACTGAAACAGAACTTCTGAGGGAAAAATACTCTCCTTAAAGAGCAATTATATAAGCTCTAAAAACGTGAAAGTTCCAGGCCAGCTGTACAGAATTTTTTAAGTGACATTCCCTGTTGCCATCGAGTTGATTTTGACTCTCTGCGACCCTATAGGACAGAGTAAAGCTGTCCTATAGAGTTTCCAAGGAGCGCCTGGTGGATTCAAACTGCTGACCTTTTGGTTAGCAGCCATAGCTCTTAACCACTATGCCACCAGAGTTTCATTAGAAGCAATGAAATGGTGACTGAGACTATTCTACATTTCTACTAAACCGTCAATAATAATCAGGTGCATTTCATGAAAATAACCTCCATGAAGTTTTCGGCTAATAATAAGAACAGGTATATTTCCTCTTCCAGGATTCTTAATAAGAGATAAAACCAGCCTTAAAAAAGAAGAAAGGTAAACTCGACAAGCCAAAATAACACCTGTGTGACCACAAATTAAGGTTTTTTTTTACTTGCCTACACAAATTAAAGTTACTATTGCTTATATCCAGGGGAGATTAAGAAACAACTAACTTCAACCAACAGTTGGAAACAAATTACCCGTGTTAATTAAGCAGCTATGCTCATTAAGAAACATGGAGTAATTTTAAAGAGGTATTCATTTAAATGGTGCATTAATTAAAGAACAGATAAGGAACATTTCGGCCGCCTTCCTTTTGCTGGTTTCTGTGCCAAGCTCTTTCGAAACTGGTGTTGATAAGGTCGGCTCCCACAAGGAAAGAAGCTTATGTGGGAAATGGTACCTCATACAGCCCAGAGAACCGGTGACGCACTCGGAGCTTGGAAAATATCCCGTCTTTTACCTTGCTGCCCAGTGCCATCGAGTCGATTCCGACTGATAACGACCCTATAAGACAGAGTAGAACTGCCCCATAGAGTTTCCAAGGAGCGCCTGGTGGATTCGAGCTGCTGACCCTTTGGTTAGCAGCCGTAGCACTTAACCACTATGCCACCAGGGTTTCCTTTATCTTCCTAGGAGCAGTGAAGTAGGGAAATGTCGTCCACGTGCACTATTGTTTTCCAGGTATGTTTATTTCTTTTTCACTTATGCTTTGAGATCAGTACCCTCACTCAGTCTAATGGGGGATGGCAGCGCCACTGGTGGTACCTGGGCGCAACACAAGCTTAAAAAATAAAAACACAACCTTTTTTTTTTTTTTTTTGCAGCGTACTCGGTGCCCTCACCTCTCTCCTCCTCCACACCACTGGCATCACCCCACGCAGCTCCTTGCCGCCGCCGCCTCAGGTCCCCATGACAACCCCACCCGAGGACTGGCCTCCACCTTCGCCGCTTCCTGGCCCCCGCCCGGCGCGGCCAGCTACACTTGCTGGCCAGGTGAAGACTCCACCTGCCCTAGACTCTCACTCTCCCCGCCCCCGAGGGGCGGGCGAGGCCTGCCAAGACCCTTCCCGGGCGGGACCCTCCCCAGCAGGGCACGCGGGGAAGGGGCAGCCGGACAGGGAGCTGAGACCTTCCGCGACTTCCCAAACCAGTGACGCGGGGACCCGCAAATGGGGTGCGGCGGACCCAAGCCCCTCTTTGGACCGCTAAGAGGAGCCGAAAGGCGGGCACAGTGGCCGCGAAGGAACTTGTCTGTTTTCTCAACGACGAGTCGCACGGCGGGAGATGCGAGGGAACGACGCTCACCTTGAAGGGGTTGTTGAGATCCGGGTCCGCGAACGGGTTACTGTCGAAATCCGACATGTCTCCGGCGCTCGGCGTCTCCCACCCGACCCAGGCGCAGATACAGAGATGAGGCGAGGCCGCCGCCGAGCAGATCCGGGTGCAGCTTGCGGGGCCTCAGCCGGCCGCGCCACTGAGCATGCCCAGTGCGGCGGGCTCAGAGCTGGCGCCGCTGCTCCTGTTCGCCGTCCCGTTTCTCCCGGCTGGAATCCAGCGCTCCGGAGTTTGGCTTTGACCGAATAGGGATCAGAGGCGGAGGGAGCCGGGAGAGGAAAGGGAGGGGGAGGAGTCGGTCGTACACCCCAAGGACTCAACAGTGGGTCGGCGTCTTGAAGAGGCGATGTGTTTTATCTGAATTCGATTGTATTGACACCGACTTAAATCGAAACCTTGTGACCGAGCGTGATTAAGGGAGGAGGTGGTGCTTTGCGAGAAAGACGCTCAGTGACCCCTTCGCCAGGTGGGAAGGCAGCCTGGGACGCAGGCTACACACCTGGGGAGGAAGTCGCTGTTTAATCACGCTTTGGCTGCAGGGCTGCAGAGGTGCGGAGAACTGGAGAAACCTCCGCACCTGTCTCCAATGGGAAAGTGCCGTGGGGCCCTGACCGCGCTAATGAATTCCGCACACCCCTGACCCGTCTTCCGGTCTCTGCGACTCTAGGTTGCTGCTAAATTACGGAGCCCAGCCTTGGCGCTGCCGAGCCTGATTCGTTCCGCAGAGGTTTGGGAAAGAAAGAAAATTCAGTACCTTGTCCAGCCCGTGCTCCCATCCTTCTGAACGTGCAAAATGGCTACTTCTCCGGAAATGATACGAGGTGGGCGTGAGGGTGGCACATGTCCAGAGATCAAGGCCCTCAAGTTGATGTTACTGGATGAGAAAAAGAACGTTCACGTTTTTGTTTACGTTCAGGCATTTGAGTACAAAAACCTGTGGTTTTTTCTTCTCTCTGCCCAACACCAGGGATGAGGTTACTGAAAAACATGCATATGTTAGGAACGCATTTGCACTATTGTCGACCCACTCCTGGACTTGATGAGATGGAATCTTTTCCCCCACTTTGATCTTCCTTGTGCCCTAACAGAAAAGCACTTAGAAAGACAAGCTACGAAGAGCTAGAACGGTTTTGATTTGGTGGTGCCTAAGAATTGGAAGGGTCTAGATTTAATCTCCCTTGACCTTTTTGAGGCTTGCAGTATGCATAGTCACCTGGGAAATACTTCTTCCTCGCTGTGAAAACACTTGACAGAGATGATGCAGGAAGAGCACATTTATTTGATGCAGTCTCTTTTTGATGGGCCCCAAGTTGGGATATGACAAAGCAGCTGCTTCCAAGTAGCCAACTAAGAGTGTGAGCTATTGACAGCGGACTAGGCTGATTATGGCAGAGCCATAAAAGTCTAGATATGAAAAAGAGCAAACAATCTATTGTGCCCATCATGGTATTCTCAGCAGCTGCCTGGTGCCTGACTCATGGTTAGTCACTACAAATCCCGATTCTGATACTGCTGTACGAACTTATGTTACTCCTTCACTTTTCCAAGTCTGTAGAGGGTTATGGATAGAATAAGATATGGAAAAGTATTCTGCATATAGTTGTTTCAAACCCAAACCAAACTTGTTCTAGTAAAATCAATTCCTACTCGTAATGACCCTATAGGACAGAGTAGAACTGCCCCATAGGGTTTCCAAGGCTGTGATCTTTACGGAAGCAGACTGCCACATCTTTCTCCTGCAGAACAGGCTGGTGGGTTCGAACTGCCAACCTTTGGCTAGCAGCCTAACCACAGGGTCACCAGGGCACCTGCATTTGTTAGTGCCTAACAAATAATTGGTTGAATATCTGAATAGGGCAAGGGGCCCAGCCCAGAGTTCTTATCTCATTGTACTTTGCTGTCTCTCTTCAGAGTTTAACCTTACCCAGCTGCTCTGCATCTCTGACCACTGTGGCCTTCTCTTTTTCCACCTGATTTCCAAATAACTCAGCCAGCAGCTATTTTGCAATGGTTAAGTGTTTGGCTGCTAACCAAAGGTTGGCAGTTCTAATCTACCAGCCTCACCTTGAAAACTGCGTGGGACAGTTCTAGTCTGTCCTACAGGGTCGCTATGAGTAAGAATCCGCTGGATGGCAATGGGTACCAAAGTAATGAGAATCAGCTGAGCATGTGGGATCACGTGCCTTGTGGAAATGCTTATAAATCCACAAATAAACGTACAATTCATTCTTTTTAACAACTGCAAAATGAGGATGTTAATGGATCCCAGGTCATTCTGATGGTGGTGGTATGCTGGCTATACTTGAAGAACACTGATATAAGGATATTCAGCCCTGTTGTTCATGGGTGAGCTTATTAATTCATTAGCTTTAGTGGAATTTAGAATAACAGAATGTGAGAACTGAAAGGAACTTTAGCCTTTTTTTTTTTTTTTTTTCACAAGAAGAAACTTAGTTTGTATGGGGTAAATGCCTCCATCACAAAGGAAGTGAATGGAGGAAGTAGATACAGAACTTGGATCCCTTGACTGGAGTTTCAGATATTAAATTGATAGGTTTCATGATAATAATAGTTTTCACATGTTGTTGGGTGGCACTGAGTCGATTTTGAGCCATAGGGAGCCCATGTGACAGAGTAGAATTACCCTGTAGGGTTTTCTAGGCTATATTCTAAAAAAAAAAAAAATTTTTTTTTTTTTTAGTTCTTTATGGAAGCAGATTGCCAAGTCTTTATCCTGCGGAGCAGCTGGGTGGCTTTGAACTGCTAACCTTTTGGTTAACAGCTGAGTGCCTAACAATTGCATCGCCAGGGCTCCTGAGTTTCATATAGGAGGAAGAAATGCTATATACAAAGTAGGTTGTATTGTTTTAAGTTGTTAAATTTGTAATAATTTGTTCCAGCCACAAAAGAAACTTAATACATACCACTGGAGTGCAGAAAGTAGAGAAAAAAGAAAAGGGATATGTCACTCAGCTCGCTGGTGTCTAAGGAGATTTCCAAGGAGCAGATCCTTCAGCTCAAGGAAGAAATGCAAGTAGTGTTGCGGAAGAGAAAATGAATGTCATTCAGTTTACCTTGAGTGAAGATTCTGTTATGCCCAACTTTAATTAGCTATGTAAATAGCACTGACGTAGTCTAAAAAGAGAGAAACAGAGACATAAACCATCTATATTTGACTTTGTAATTGATGAATATTGTTAAAGGGAAGCAGATGTTCTACCTTTGTCTCTCCTTCACTCTGAAAAGCCAATCAATAGTCAGCAATGCCATATATTTCTTCTCCTAGATCTGATTCCTCCTCCCTCTATCTACTCCTCCAGGAAGCCTGCCTCCTCTGCTCACCTTCTCCCTTCATCACCAAGTCTCACCACACCGTCAGAGTAATTATTACTCTGTCCTATAATTGGTATTTTAATTGTATTATTTCTTCCATTTAACTATAAGCACCTTAAAGGCAGGACTGTATTGTAAACATGTGACTCCAGCATCTGACACAGTGTTGGCAAATGTGAATGAATGAATGCCACAACTTCAGTTTGGGTCCCATTGTCTTTGCTTCCATTACTGAGACACCTCTTGAATGGATTGCTTATTGTTGCAAATATTATCTTCCTAAAAAATAATTTTAAGTACTCCCTTGCCTAAAAACCTTTATAAGTCTCTTGTCACCTAGAGGAGAAACTGCAAATTGATTACGTTATCATTCAAGGTGGTTCCTAACTTGGCCTCAACCTTCACTTCCAGCCTTGTCCTCCCTGTTCTCTCCCTGCATGTATTTTATTTATTTATTTATTTATTTATACATCCACTTCCCCTTCTCCAATTTTTTCAAACTTCAGGTCCTGAAGTACAACCCATTAGTGAGTCTTGAAACCATTTTAGTGGATCATGACCAGCACATTTTAAAAAGAGAACAGGAGATATTCAAGCATGTGATGACATAGAGTAAACATGAGTGTTCCTGAAACTTTGGTTTCTGTGGGGTGTGTGTGTCACACTGAAAACTTTTTCTTACTGTGGAAAACTAAATTGAGAACTCATCAAGGATAGATTTATTTTATTATGATTACTATTATTTTTTGCCAGTACTTTTCACAATAGCTTGCAAAACAGTTATAAGTATTTGTTGCATGAACAGGACTGAACCGAGGATGTTTTGAAGTTTAGAGATTGTAGAGCTACACCAGCCACTAACACTGACAAGTAAAGTGGCTTCCTCAGTGGTCAAGGCAGTTCCTCTGACTTCACAGGACTGCCTCAATTCTCCCACATTATCACAGTATGTGCACCTGGGCATACAGAGAGGCACTTGGGCTTCAATGGCGAGTTTCCACTGTTGTCTATCAACCCACAAACCTCTGGAACATTATCTGGGGTAAGGCTCTGTCTTTGACACTAGAGAGAACCTGAAATATTAAAGGTTCATTGCCAGGACTAGGATAAAGCCAGAGATGTGTCTAGGCACAAATTTTAAGAAGGTACTGTTTCTCAAGGTCATGCAAGTGCAGACCCTGCATTTAGGCCCTCTCTCCTTCTAACCAAGTGGGTGAAATGAGACAACCACAGTGAAGCACCAGCTTGAAAGAAGGTGCACCTGGGCTCCAATTTCTGCTCTGCTGCTTTCTGGGTCGTGT